>NC_079507.1:9611342-9919631 GCF_030052815.1 Hevea brasiliensis | reverse complement strand
GTTTCATAGGGTGCCATTTGTATACTAGCTTGATAGCTATTGTTGTATGCAAATTCTGCCAGTAGAAGGTATCTATCCAAACTTCCCTCAAACTCAATAACACAACTCCTCAGCATATCCTCAAGGAACTATCACATATGTTTGGTTATTATTATCATTATCAGTTCAATTTATTATTTACAGTAACTCAATGAGTTTCAAAATTTACCTGAATTATTCTTTCTGACTGTCCATCCATCTGAGGATGAAAAGTAGTACTAAAATGGAGTTGTGTGCCCAAGGATTCTTATAATCTCCTCTAAAATCTAGATGTAAACCTCGGGTCTCTATCAGATATAAGGAAAAGCGGAATTCCATGTAGTCTAACTATCTCACTGATGTACAATTCTACTAGCCTTTCCAGTGAGTAGTCAGTTCTGACTGGCAGAAAATATGCTGATTTGGTCAACCTATCCGCAATCACCCATACTACATCGTGCTTCTTCTGAGTGAGAGGTGGACCAATGACAAAGTCCATAGTGACTCGGTCCCATTTTTATTCAGGTATGTTTATAAGCTGTAATAAACCTAAGGGAACTTGATGTTCTGCTTTGACTTACTGACATGTCAAGCATCTAGTTACATAGTCAGCTATGTCCTTCTTCATACCCGGCCACCAGTATCGAAGTTTCAGATCATGGTACATTTTTATGCTTCCTGGGTGCATAACATACACACTGTTATGTGCTTCTCTTAGAATACTGGTTTTCAATTCTTTATCATCTGTTACACACACTCTTTCTTTATAGCATAGGCACCCATTTTCTTTCACTTCATATTCAGTTTCCTTCCCCTTAGTGATTTTGCCCATAACAGCCATTAATTTCTCATCTGTCTTCTGCCCATCCTGTATCTGTTGTAACAGATTCGGCCTCACTTGCAACTTAGCCAAAATAACTCCGTCATTAGTTAAGGACAATTGGGTATTCAGAGATCTTAATGCTACAATAGATTTTCTGCTTAAGGCATCAGCGACTACGTTTGCCTTCCTAGGGTGGTAGTCAATCACACAATCATAATTTTTTAGGAATTCAACCCATCGCCTTTTTCTCAAATTAAGTTCCTTCTGGGTTGGCAGATACTTCAGACTCTTATGGTCTATGTATATGTAGCATTTTTTTCCATACAAGTAATGCCTCTATATCTTCAATGCAAAGATAATTGCTGCTAACTCCAAATCATGAGTAGGGTAATTCTTTTCATGTGGCCTTAACTGCCTGGAAGCATATGCGACCACTTTCCCTTCTTTCATGAGTACACACCCTAACCCATTATGTGAAGCATCACTGTAGACTAAGAAGTCTTTTCCTGACACTGGCTGTGTTAACACTGGTGCCTCTGTCAACATAGCCTTTAGCCTCTCAAAACTGGCTTGACACTTGTCATTCCAGTCATATTTCATATTCTTATGTAGTAATTTGGTCATTGGAGCAGCTATCAGGGAAAATCCCTTTACAAATCTTCTATAATATCCAGCTAACCCCAAGAAACTTCTGATCTCAGTTGTATTTCTGGGAGGCTTCCATTCCATCACTACTTCAATCTTCTTAGGATCCACTTTAATCCCTTCAGCTGATACTACATGTCCAAGGAATGCAATCTCATTCAACCAGAACTCACATTTGAACAATTTAGCATATAGTTTCTTCTCTTTTAGAGTCTGCAGAACAATTCTCAAATGCTCATGATGTTCTGCTTTATCCTTGGAATACACCAGGATATCATCAATGAAGACCACTATGAGCCTATCTAAGTATGGATGGAAGATACGGTTCATAAGGTCCATGAATGCTGCTGGAGCGTTTGTTAACCCAAATGGCATCACCAGGAATTCGTAATACCCATACTGGGTTCTGAATGCAGTTTTAGGCACATCTACATCCCTAACCCTTAGCTGATGATACCCTGATATGAGATCAATATTAGAAAACACACCGGCTCCCTTTAACTGATCAAACAGATCATTAATTCTAGGCAACGGATACTTGTTCTTCACTGTTACTTTGTTTAACTATCGGTAGTCAACACATAACCTCAGTGTCCCATCTTTCTTTTTTACAAACAGTACCGGAGCTCTCCACGGTGACACACTAGAGCGTATGAACCCCTTGTCTAGTAATTCTTGCAGTTGGATTTTTAACTCTTTCAATTCAGTAGGTGCTATCCTATACGGAGCAATTGACATTAGGGCTGTACCTGGCATAATCTCAATAGCAAATTCAATTTCCCTTTCTAGTGGTAAACTAGGCAATTCCTCAGGAAATACCTCAAAGAAATCCCTTACTGTGGGTATGTCAGACAAGTTAAGTTTACCCTGCCTAGTGTTAACCATGTGTGCCAGATAGGCTTCACACCCTTTTCTCATCCATCTCCTTACAACTGTAGCTGAGATGACATTGGACAAGAAATCTATCCTTTCACCCACAACCGTTATTTCTTCATTCTCAGTAGTTTTTAGAGAAATTCTCTTTAATTTACAATCTACCATTGCATGATGATGGGATAACTAGTCCATTCCCAAAATCACGTCAAACTTATGGAAAGGCAGTTGGATTAAGTCTGCTGAGAACTCTTTCCCTTGAATCTTCAATGGACAGCCCTTATATACCTTGTTTACTACCACACTGTGGCCTAGTGAATTTGTAACCAGGATATCTTGGTCACTTTCCTCTACTGGTATTCCCTTTTCTACAGGCAGCTTGATACAAATATATGAATGAGTAGATCCAGGATCCACTAATGTAGGCACAGAAGTATTATAGAGGAGGAATGTACCCTTGATGACATCTGGAGCATCCTATTCCTCCTGTGCCCTCATAGCGTAGGCTCTGGCTAGTTTTCTACCTTATGCTCTCTCCACAAACTCTGATACAGGTTTCTGTGAAGTACCGGCTGCCTTAGCCTTACCCAGCTTTCTACCCCTTGGAGCTGGAGGGGCAGGCCTAACAGTTGATACCGGAGTAGATGTAGCAATTCTACGTGGACAATCTCGGATTAGGTGGTCTGTAGATCCACACCGTAAACAAGCACCTATCATTCTCCAACATTCCCCCTTATGCCATTTTTGGCAATGTGGGCAAGCAACAGATACTGTTGGGGCTGATCCCCTGAACCCTGTCCCTGGAGAGCTAGCCACTAAAGGTGTGGACTGGCCTCTCCTCGGTGTAAACTGAGATTTGGGCCTCTGTGACTGACCCTGACTTAGTACTCTACTGAAACTCTGAGTAGGCAAACCTCTGAATTTCTTACTAGGGGTAGAAGATGTACTGGTCTGACCCTGACCTCTTTTCTGCTGTCTGTCCCTTCTGCTCTGCTCATTTATTCTAACTTTTCGACCTTCAGTGCGGCTTCCACTAACTTGGCAAACTCCATAATCCCCAAGGCTGTAATCATTACTTTAATGTTATCATTGAGTCCTTCCTCAAATCTCTTGCACTCTCGGCCTCATTAGGGACTATTTCCTGCCTATAGCAGCTCAGTCTGACAAATTCTCTTTCATATTCAACCACTGTTAGCTGTCTCTGGTGTAGGGTAATAAATTCCCTTCTCTTCTCTTCTAGGTATACACTACCCACATACTTCTTTCTGAACTCAGTGAGAAAGAAATCCTAAGTTATTTGTTCTGGTGGCACCTCACTAGTTACTGTATCCCACCATTGGTATGCATCATCTTGCAGTAGTGATACAGCAGCTTCCAAATTCTGCTCTGGAGTACAGTGAAGTTGTTTCAAAACCCTTCCAATTCTGTCCAACCAGTTTTCAGCAGTGACAGAATCATCTTCCCTTGTAACACCCTTCACCCGACTACAGTGTAGCCAAGCAAGGTGTTCTACATTCGGTGCTGGAGCACCCTAACTTATCTTACATTATTTCTTTAAAAATTTTGTTCTCATTATATTTAATATTGATTATTTTTCGACGGAGAAACTAACGGAGTTTCCCCTATTTTATTATCATTTGACGTATTTTACTATTCACCTGTTTGAAAATTTCAATAATATTTTACAATAAAAATCTTATCAATTATTCTCATTATTTACATCTCATTCATATATCTCAATTTCATATTCATTTCCACTCATTTCCATTCACGCACAATTTATATATATAAATTCTCAAGTTTCATTAATTTACATGATTTACAGACTGATTACATAAATTCATAATTCACATGATCTACAAATTAATTACAATTCCATAATCTATATTTCAACATACAATTCATAGTTTACATTATAAATAATAACTAATTATAATGTACAAAATACATAATATGATCTATATGGGCCCTATCAACATGCATTGCTGAGGAGGTGACAACCTTGAACACTCTGCAGATCAGACTCCAAAATCTCTATTTAGTATTCGCTAGGCTTTAAGTTCAGTACCTGCGCGAGGAAACAAATCCATCGCACTAAGCATTGCTGCTTAGTGGTGCAATAATATAACAAGGAAATAATATAACAAGTAAAAATAATTGGAGCATATTTTTTCCTTTACTCAAAAATTTTACTGGGTTCAAATGAAATTTTCCCTATAATATATCTTTCATCATTTATGTTGCTCTCTAGAATCACTTCTTTCATAAGTTGACAATAATCATTTATATAATGTACAAATAAATCTAGAATTTATACTTATATTCTTATGAAAGTCACATTTGTAATGTTATTTAAGTTATAATTCTTCTACTAGTCTTTTTATAACTTCCTTGATAATTTCTAAGTTGTTTACAATCATTTTGTAATATTTAAAATTTTTAGAACTAGTTTAATTTACTTCAAATCATTTTAAGGAATAAATTTGTGGAGCTAATCTAATTTATTTCAGAACTTCTTCTCATTTATTTACTTGCTAGCATTTTTAATTGCTAATATTCATAACTTATTTTAATAAATTAGATTGCCAAAGCAACCTATGACAGGCTGACTAAACTGGATAACGGGTCATTGGCACTAGACACCGCAGTGCCTCAGGCCGTCATACCATGGGACGCAGAATGTCAACCACGTATGCAGTCAGTATGGCTAAAAAGCCATGATAACACATAATCGGGTATTAAAGCCATGAGTGAGAGCCACGAATACAGGCATAAAGCCTTTCGCAGTACTGCTAAAACAATACCCTATTGGCATGCCAATCTATCCAATCTGATACACATGTTTAGGTAATACATGGGCACATACTACCATTAAGAGTTTATATGTTTCATCATTTCATTATATTTTTGGTTTATATTTTTATAGCATTCTAATTTTTTTTATAATGGAAACATAATTTCCAAATTCACATTTCTAGGTAATTTATGCATTCATCGTAATATTCATACTAATTACAATTCACATTCATTTAATCTCATGTACCATTCACATTCAAAACATCTTTCCTTTCTCTCTTGATGGAAACCTAAATCCCAAATGACACTTTTATCACATTTATTTATTCAACAATCTATTCATGTAAGGTACATTTCATACTTCAAGTTGTATTGCTAATATATTATGAACTCCATTGGTGTTGGGAGTATAAGTCTCAACAATCCATCTAGGTTAATTTCATTTCATATTCAAGTGGTATTACTCATGTTTTGTTAGACCTACTAGTAATGGGAATGCAAATCTTAATTATATATTCACGTAACTTAAATGTTCATTAAGTCATTTAGGTAAATTACTATTTCTATTCCAAGTAATCCATGAACATTTTATGGATTCCTAATTTCATACCTTAATTTCCTCTACCAATTTAGTTCTTACACTTTGTGTTTTTGTATTACTATTCACATTACTATTCACTCAAATTGTTGACTTTTTATTACATAATAAATTTATTGAACCTAAGATCACCAAGATACCACATTTTGCATTTTATTTCTGTTGGTATTGATTTCCAATGCCATTTTAAAGCTTATCTTATGTTATTCAAAATTTTCAGATTTCATGCCCTAGGTTTACTGTTCCATTGGTCATTTGTACAGTAGGAATTTGATAAAATTGTCTTCATGAAAGTTGTTCCTTATTGTGTCTAGTTACATTTCTTTTTTTGAATCACTCCATTTGGAGTTTTTTTTAGCTCAAGTTATGGTCATTTTACCATAACTTGCCGGATTGACCTGTACCCAGAATTTCTGGGCAATTTGGTTCTGCCAGATTTGGTGACCTAAGTTTGATTGGCAATTTGACTAGGTTATAGTCATAATTTGGATTTGTATTCTTCATAAAAGTTGTAGGACTATGTCTCAGCTTTCTAATGGTAAAATTTCAGGTCAATTGGACCTTTCTACACTGAGTTATGACAAAATGAATAAATACTGTTCATTTGGTCATTTTGCACAGGTAGAATGCAAGTCACTTGGATTAGGGTAATTTTTAGGTAAACTTAGTTTGGTTTTCTAGGTAAGGTTTCTTCACCAAAGTTGTGCCATTATGTGTCTAGTTCTTGTCCAATTGGCCTTGCACCAATTGAACCTATACAACTCCATTTACAGCTGCCTAAACCTGCTGGACTCACAACCAATCCTGCAAGTCACCAAGGGCAGCATGCCTAAACTCAATTCCCATGGTGCAAATCAATTCATTTCCTAATCAAATATAGCCAAATGGTCACTAATTGACCATTATAACATTAATTTAAGTTTAGTTACATCAACCTCCAAAATTGAGTTTCAAAACCCTAACCCTAATTGACCAAGCCTCTAATTCATGCATCTTACTCCTAATTCGCTATACAAATCATACAATTTATACTAGGGGCAGCTAATATGTCACTTCAAATCAAAGAATTCTACTAACCCTAACTCACGTCAAGGCTGCCAAAATTTCATGGAACATAGTCATGCCTCATTAATTCAGTTTTTATCAAATTTTCAACTTAACTTAGCTTAAATTCATGTTTAGAAAGATGTAAAAGCAAGGAATATGGCACTAACCTTGATTTAGCCAATTCCCAAAGCTTGAGAACTCCTTTTTTTTCTCTTTCTTTTTGCTGTCCAAGTATTGTGCTAGTGGTGAGGATCAATTTTTGTGAAGGGATGATGGGGTTTTAAGGTGGAATGGTGGGTGAACTCAAGCTTGGTAGAGCTTTAATGGTGGTTTCTTTCTTCTCTTTCTCTCTTTTTTCCTTTGGTTCGGCTGCCCATAGTGAAAAAGATGCAGATTTGTTTTGTTTTTATCTCATCTTTATTCATTTTTTTTTATCCCTTAAGTAATTTTGTTAAGTTGTGATTGGTGGAGAGCTCCATAATGACATCATGTGATGTCCTAATTCCACTTTTCTTTCATTTTCTTTTCTTCTTTTCTCTACTCATTTTCAATTTAATTTTTAGCAATATTTATTTATATTTTATGTCATAATAATTATTTACTTAACTGGACAAGTCGGTCAAAAATTATCTCTGAAGACGAAATGACTAAAATGCCCTTCGTTTGGCTTAACAGACTAAAATTGTCTGTACCGATTGAAAAATTTTTCTAAGCATTTTCTTGGCATTCTAATGCCTTAGAAACCTCAATGACTCTTCTCTGGAGTCCCAAAAATTATTTTATGATTTTTCTCCTGAGTTTAGGGCTTCTAGTTGTGAAGACCGCAACTTCCCACTAGGTTACCCATCGCTAGGGCATCGGCTCATTTAACTCGATTGTATTTTATTTCTAAAATTTTTTCTTAATTTTTCTTACACTTATTTGAGTTACTTATGATTTCTCACTCTAGTATAAATATTTTTCCAGACGTTCTAGCTGTCCGGACCAACATTGGTCACCAGAACAGTAGAATGTGTGGAATTGCTACAGTGAGGGTGTTACAATTCTTCCCCTCTAACAAAAATTTCGTCCTTAAAATTTATCCAGTGTAAATAGTCGAGGAGCTACTACCTCCTTATTTCTTCACCTTTTTGTGTTATCATACTTCACTTTCTCCTTAGTTTCAATCCTATCCTCAAAAAGTTCTGTACTCATTCTTTTTCATCACAGTCTCCTTCTCATCTCAAATAGCTATCTCATTGTCTCTTCACTCTCTTATTCCATACCTTAACCTAAAATAAACGAGAAATATAGATCTGCAATAGTATCACCTCGGCTCTTATGAATGCAATGCATGATTTGCAGTCTATCTAGGTCCAGAAATGCCTAAACCGCACTCTGATACCAATAAATGTAACACCCCTCACCCGACTACAGTGTAGCCGTGCAAGGCGTGCTACATTCAGTGCCGGAGTATCCTAACTTATCTTACTTTATTTCTTTGAAAATTTTGTTCTCATTATATTTAATATCGATTATTTTTCAATGGAGAAACTAACGGAGTTTTCCCTATTTTATTATCATTTGATGTGTTTTACTATTCACCTATTTGAAAATTTCAATAATATTTTACAATAAAAATCTCATCAATTATTCTCATTATTCACATCTCATTCATATATCTTAATTTCATATTTATTTCCATGCATTTCCATTCATGCACAATTTATATATATAAAATTTTCAAGTTTCATTAATTTATATGATTTACAGACTAATTATATAAATTCATAATTTACATGATCTACAAATAAATTATAGTTCCATAATCTATATTTCAACATACAATTCATAGTTTACATTATAAATAATAACTAATTATAATGTACAAAATACACAATATGATCTATATGGGCCCTATCTACATGCATTGCTGAGGAGAACCTTGATTACTCTGCAGATCAGACTCCAAAATCTCTGTTTAGTATTCGCTGGGCTTTAACTTCAGTACTTGCGCGAGGAAACAAATCCATCGCACTAAGCATTGCTGCTTAGTGGTGCAATAATATAACAAGAAAATAATATAACAAGTAAAAATAATTGGAGCATATTTTTTTCTTTACTCAAAAATTATACTGGGTTTATATGAAATTTTCCCGACAATATATCTTTCGTCATTTATGTTGCTCTCAGAATCACTTCTTTCATATGTTTACAATAATCATTTATATAATGTACAAATAAATCTAAAATTTATACTTATATTCTTATGAAAGTTACATTTGTAATGTTATTTAAGTTATAATTCCTGTACTAGTCTTTTTATCACTTCCTTGATACTTTCTATGTTGTTTACAATCATTTCATAATATTTAAAATTTTTAGAACTAGTTTAATTGACTTTAAATCATTCTAAGGAATAAATTTTTGGAGCTAATCTAATTTATTTCAGAACTTCTTCTCATTTATTTACTTTCTAGCATTTTTAATTACTAATATTCATAACTTATTTTAATAAATTAGACTGCTCAAGTAACCTACGACAGGCTGACTAAATTGGATAACCGGTCATTACACTGGACACCGCGGTGCCTCGGGCCGTCATACCATGGGATGTAGAACGTCAACCAAGTATGCAGTCAATAAGGCTAAAAAGCCATGATAACACATAATCGGGCATTAAAGCCATGAGTGCTGGTATAAAGCCATCAGTACGGGCATAAAGCCATGAATACGGGCATAAAGCCTTTCGCAGTACTGCTAAAACAATATCCTATTGGCATGCCAATTTATCCAATCTGACACACATGTTTAGGCAATACATGGGCATATAGTACCATTAAGAGTTTATATGTTTCATCATTTCATTATATTTTTCATTTATATTTTTATAGCATTTTAATTTTGTTTATAATGGAAACATAATTTCCAAATTCACATTTCTAGGTAATTTATGCATTCATCGTAATATTCATACTAATTACAATTCACATTCATTTAATCTCATGTACCATTCACATTCAAAACATCTTTCCTTTCTCTCTTGATGGGAACCTAAATCCCAAATGATACTTTTATCACATTTATTCATTCAACAATCTATTCATGTAAGGTATATTTCACACTTCAAGTTGTATTGCTAATATATTATGAACTCCATTGGTGTTTGGAGTATAAGTCTTAATAATCCATCTAGGTTAATTTCATTTCATATTCAAGTAGTATCACTCATTTTTTAATAGACCTACTAGTAATGGGAATACAAATCTTAATTATATATTCATGTAACTTAAATGTTCATTAAGCCATTTAGGTAAATTACTATTTTTATTCCAAGTAATCCATGAACATTTCATTGATTCAAAATTTCATATCTTAATTTCCTCTACCAATTTAGTTCTTACACTTTGTGTCTTTGTATTACTATTCACATTACTATTCACTCAAATTATTGACTTTTTAATACATAATAAATTTATTAAACCTAAGTTCACTAAGATACCACATTTTGCATTTTATTTTTGTTGGTATTGATTTTCAATACCATTTCAAAGCTTATCTTATGTTATTCAAAATTTTCAGATTTCATACCCTAGGTTTACTGTTCCATTGGTCATTTGTACAGTAGGAATTTGATAAAATTGTCTTCATGAAAGTTGTTCCTTATTGTGTCTAGTTACATTTCTTTTTCTGAATCACTCCATTTGGAGTTTTGTAGCTCAAGTTATGGTCATTTTACCATAACTGGCCGTATTGACTTGTATCTAGAATTTTTGGGCAATTTGGTTCTGCCAGATTTGGTGACCTAAGTTTGGTTGGCAATTTGACTAGGTTATGGTCAGAATTTGGATGTGTTTCTTTATGAAAGTTGTAAGACTATGTCTCAGCCTTCTGCTAGTAAAATTTCAGGTTAATTGGACCTTTCTACACTGAGTTATGACCAAATGAATAAATACTGTTCATTTGGTCATTTTGCACAGGCAGAATGCTAGTCACCCAAATTAGGGCAATTTTTAGGTCAACTTGGTTTGGTTTTCTAGGCAGGGTTTCTTCACCAAAGTTGTGCCATTATGTGTCTAGTTTCATATCCAATTGGCCTTGCACCAACTGAACCTATACAACTCCATTTATAGCTGACCAAACCTGCTAGACTCACAACCAGTCCTACAGGTCACCAAGGGCAGCATGCCTAAACTCAATTCCCATGGCACAAATCACTTCATTTCCTAATCAAACACAGCCAAATGGTCACTATTGACCATTACAACATTAATTTAAGTTCAGTTACAACAACCTCTAAAATTGAGTTTCAAAACCCTAACCCTAATTGACCAAGCCTCCAATTCATGCATCTTACTCCAAATTTGCTATACTAATCATATAATTTATACTAGGGGCAGCTAATATGTTACTTCAAATTAAAGAATTCTACTAACCCTAACTCATGTCAAGGCTACCAAAATTTCATGAAACATAATCATGCCTCATTAATTCAGTTTTTATCAAATTTTCAACTTAACTTAGCTTAAATTCATGTTTAGAAAGATGTAAAAGCAAGGAATATGGCACTAACCTTGATTTAGCCAATTCCCAAAGCTTAAAAACTCCTTTTTTTTCTCTTTCTTTTTACTGTCCAAGTATTGTGCTAGTGGTGAGGATCAATTTTTATGAAAGGATGATGGGGTTTTAAGGTGGCATGGTGGGTGAACTCAAGCTTGGTAGAGCTTTAATGGTGGTTTCTTTCTTCTCTTTCTCTCTTTTTTCCTTTGGTTCGGCTGCCCATAGTGAAAAAGATGCAGATTTGTTTTTTTTTTATCTCATCTTTATTCATTTTTTTATCCCTTAAGTAATTTTGTTAAGTTGTGATTGGTGGAGAGCTCCCTAATGACATCATATGATGTCATAATTCCACTTTTCTTTCATTTTCTTTTCTTCTTTTCTCTACTCATTTTCAATTTAATTTTTAGCAATAGTTTATTCATATTTTATGTCATAATAATTATTTACTTAACTGGACAAGTCGGTCAATAATCATCTCTGAAGACGAAATGACCAAATTGCCTTCCGTTTGGCTTAACAGACGAAAATTGTCTGTACCAATTGAAAAATTTTTCTAAGCATTTTCTCGGCATTCTAATACCATAGAAACCTCAATGACTCTTCTTTAGAGTCCCAAAAATTATTTTATGATTTTTCTCCCTGGTTTAGGGCTTCTAGTTGCGAAGATCGCAACTTCCCACTCGGTTACCCATTGCTAGGGCACCAACTCATTTAACTTGGTTGTTTTTTATTTGTAAATTTTTTTTTTAATTTTTCTTACACTTATTTGAGTTACTTATGATTCCTTACTCTATTATAAATATTTTTCCACATGTTCTAGCTGTCAAGACCAACACCGATCACCGGAACAGTAGAATGTTTGAAATTGCTACAGTGAGGGTGTGACATCCCTTTTGCCTAGAAAATCCACTGCTCCGAACTTTCTAAGTTTCTCCATATGAGATTTTTGATGTGGATGTGGTGGTGGTGGCATAACTCCTGCCATCTGTCTAAAGAACTCAGCCATTTGCTAAAATGTGGTCATGCATCTGCATCGTGGAGCAGTTCCTCCTGTCTCCTGGTTCAGTCATAGATGGAGCATGACTCTCCACCTCCTCATCGACCGCTCTCTGTGATGTGGAGTCCATATTCTGATCAAAATAACAAATCAAAAAATCTGCATTAGAGTCATCTTAACACTTACAATGCAATGCATGATATGCAATCTAGCTAGGTCCAGAAACGCCTAAACTAGGCTCTGATACGACTAAATGTAACACCCCTCACCCGTCTACAGTGTAGCCGAGCAAGGCATGCTACACGGCGTGCTGGAGCACCTAGTTTGTGATTATCTCATTTTCTGAACTCAATTTGATTTAAGAAGTCTTTATATGATATTCATAACATACTGGTTCTATTTTCATATTTTAATAAAATTAGTGTTTCAAATATGGTAAAAATTCGGCAAGGTGCCGTCTGTATTTCGGATAAACTGTTCTTCTAAACCTATTAAAAACAGTTCAATATGATAATCTCAACCTTCCAACTAATTTTTCAATCTCAAAATTTCATAGTTTCAAAATACAATCCATCATAATTTACATTCATCCAACACTCTCCATAGGAGTTTAATATGTACAATTTATCACAAACCTTAAAGTTTTATGATATACATATTACATAATAAAATGTCAAAATACAACTGATAGTCATTACACAAGATCCTAAGTCCTACCATGTATGCAGTGTAGTGCAGATGACTTTGGACTCCTGTGCAGATCTGATGTCTCACTCGGTCGTAGGTCTGCTGGGCTCCCTAGCTGTGTCTCCAATACCTATGCGTAGCAAAAGCAACGCGGTAAGAAATTCTGCTCAGTGGTGCGAAATATAAAAAAATATACACTAAAATAGAATAAATGAATTTATGACATCGATATTCTTTGTAGTTGTTGATTCTACTTTCATTTGCTAGCTGTATGTCAATAAACTGAATTTAGCTATTTGAATTTAATAATGCTTAAATTAACTGCCTGTGTAGCCTATACACTGACCAGACTAGATAAATGGATATATTGGCACTGGGTACCTAGTACCTCGGGTCGTCATACCATCGGTCACAAAGTGTCTCCCTGTGTGCAAATAGTGTGGCTAAAAAACCATATAGTCAATCAGGCGATAAGCCAAGTATAATAACACAATTCGTATAGCCGTAGGCTATTAAAGTCACAGTGCGGCATAATAAGCCGTAAAAACATAGTGTGGTGTAAAGCAATTTACAAAACAGCTATCAGAATCCTATTGGCATGCCAATCTATCCAAACTAGTTAACTAGGCAAGCTAGGGCACATTACAAATTAATTGTTTAATTCTTCATTTTTAGAGTTTATTAGTTATTATGTAATTCACAAGTCAATGCAAATGTTGACCTTTTTAGATATCATGGATAAGTTGATTCTAGTATCAACATGTCACAATTTGTAATTCAATATGCTACCATTATAGTTCAATTTACCCTTTTCACAAGTTGGCATTCATTGCCAAATTACTTCAAGCTTCATTATATGTAAATGTCAAATTTTCAGTTTTAGTGTACTAGATTGGTCTAGCTTAAAGTGCTATTTCTCTTAGTTTTTAGCTTCTGATCAAAGAAGCAAAATTGTAGCTCTATGTCTTATTGAACTTTTGGCACAAATTTCAGGTCATTTTGAGTTGTATAGACCATGATAAGGTCAATTTACTAAAGCTGGATAGATTACATCTTTAGTGCAAAAGTTGGTCAATTTTAGGTCAAATTCAGTTCTGGCAGTTTTGGTACCCGAACTTGGGCAAGCAATTTGACTTAGTTCTGGCTATTTTTGGGCTTTGATGTCTTCATAAGAATTGTAGCTCTATGTCTAAGCTTCCCATGGTAAAAATTTCAGCTCATTTGGACCTTTTTTGAGTGAGTTATGGTCATCTTAGTGACTACTATTCATATGGTGAAAAATCTAGGCTTGCACTTACTAATTTCGAATTAGGTCATTTTTAAGGTCAGTTTCTAGGCAGAATTTTGGCAACATTTCTCCAAGAAAGTTGGCCTATTTTGTGTCTAGTTTCACCTTCCATTGGCCTCATACCAATTGGGGTCACCAATTATCACTTATGGTTCAATTTACCTACTGCCTTCACAACATAAAATCTGCACAGAAAGAACACTTCCAAATGACACTTCTCCTCCTCCTAAAACTACAAATATACATTCATAACACTTCTATACCATTCATCATATCTCAATCATGTCCATTTGGGTAGAATATACAAGTGTTCAATGTACATTATACAACCCTAATTTGCAAAGTTAAATTCAGCATAATATATACACGAAAACACTTGATTATAACATATGCCTCCTAACCATTAATTCGCATACACTGCCCTCAATTCATCTTCACCATAATTTATTAAGAAAATTCATGAAACCAAGCACTAATTCATGAATTTAAAGGCTGCCAAAAGTAACAGTTTACTAAGGTATACAAATTGCTTTCCAAACCCTTAATTTCAAGTACTCAATGTATATATACATAAAAACTAAATTGCTATAATTTTAAAATGACTAAATCAACATTATTTTCCATCTAGTAGAGGTAAAAAAAACTTAAGCAACATAGGTTCTCATGGCTGCCAAAATTGAACAACACCATAACTCAATAAATTCTTCCATTCTCTTAACCATTCAACTCACCTCAACCTAAACATGAAGTTTACTAAAGCAAGGGAGGGGTATTGGACACTTACCTCTTGCAAGCTTTCCCCAAACCTCACCAAATCCTTCCTTTCTTGCTCCCAAAAGCTTCCTTAAGGTGAGTGTGCAAGCTTTAATGAAGAAACAAAGTGGAAAAGAGGTGTAAATCATGGGTGCATAGAGGTTTCTTCAATTCGGCCATAGTGGACTTCAATGGATTCATTCGGCTGGTATACTTTCAAGGTTGAAGATGATGGTTTCTGCCCAAAAATGACTTATTTAGGTGTCCTAAATTAGGAGTTAGTGGAGCACTAAACCGTATTTTAATATTTAATGATTTAAAGTTTCACAATTTACACTTTATACCTCATTTCTTTCACTATTAATATAATGTACCTCATTTTAATTTTTTATGACATTTACAAAGTGTAATATCAATTATTTTTAATGGACATTGAGGTCAAAAGGAAACTCTAGGTGTCAAATGACCAAAATTCCCTTCTTCGGATTGTATTCCTGATTTTTCGATAACACCGATTTTTGTCTGTTTCTTAATTTTTCATTTTTATTTGTACTAATTTATTAATTTTTCTTTGATATTTCTAGTGTGAATTACATTTCAATAAACCTTTAATTATGTCTTAAAATTTAATTCCGAGGGTTCTCCGTGGTCCTGGAGTTAGCAATTGCCTTCGCCGTAACTTCTCGGTGCGGTCACCCATCGCTATGGTGCCGACTCGTTTAACATAGTTTCATTTTCTCTCTTTTATTTTTCTTTAATTTTTCTTGTATTTTCTTTTTATTTATTTCATCATTATATGACTATTCACTATCACCGAAGTGTAGTTTCAGACGTTCTGACTTGCCCAGACTGACATTAGGTCACTGATACACTTGAATTGTATAGATTTTTTAAGCACATTTGTATTCTAAATTATAACATTTAGGCAAGTATTATCATGCATAGTAGTTGATTTCATTAGTTTTCATAAACCCTGTTGCCAAGCCCTTAATTCCATGTTTACTGCATTATTTCAGGTGTTTGGGTGAAGCCCCAAAGGATAGGAGTGCAAAGGAAAGCTTGGAGAGGTAAAAAGACAAAGAATTGTTGCTGATACAAAGTACACGGGTCGTGTAAACCAAGCCCCAGACTTGTGTAACTCCCTGCCAGAAGAAAGCTAAGAGAATCGATCAGAAACACAAGTACAAGGGTCATGTAAGTAGACCCGTGTAATCTGCAAGGACCCATGTAAGTCTCTGCCGGGCGCAAGCTTGAAGAACCTTATGGGAACAATAGTACATGGCCCGTGTGATAAGACCCATGTAAATGGCACAGACCTGTGTAACTTTCTGTGCCAAAACAAGACCATGTGATTCTCCTCTAGTAAGTTACACGGCCCAACTTTGCTGGACCCGTGTAGTGACACACGGGCCGTGTACTATGCTACAGCCTGTTTTCTGACTCGAATTCCCCTCCTGTTTTCTGATTTGAACGAGACTCCTAAAGCCTTTTGGACTCAAAATGACCTAGCCTAGAGCAACCAATGTAAAGAGAAAAGAAAACATCAGGAAAAGAAGTCGGCCACTGTCATCAGGACTGTTACTGAAGGTTGCTAATGTCAAGCTCTACGTCAGTACCAAAAAGGAGTTTTCTAACTGAAGCTCCACAAGATCAAAGCTGCAACTCTCTTTGGTTCCTTCGTTTCATCTCCTTAGATAGATTTCAATTATTTTTATTTCTTCTACATAATTCTCTTTTCATTGTTTTTACCTTTTTATCATGACATTTGTTGAACTCACCATGAGTGAATAGTTTTCTTATTCTAGATTTGGGAGAGTAGCTCTTGTAATTATTATTATGGATGAACACTGAGTTTTATTTATTAGATTTAAGATTTATTTCTTAATTTAATTTCTTACAATCTTAATGCATGCTATGTGTTGGTACCCACTTAGTTATGATTGTAGATGTTAATTTAAGGACTGAAAGGTGAAGATTAACGTTAGAAAATCAAGATCTTGAACCTAGGAATTCTGACCTAGACATAGGCTGATACCTTTGTGGAACCTAAAAATTGGTCAAAGATCTTAAAGGATTTTAATTAATTTGATCACCACGAAAGTAGGGTTCGAGTTAAATAGAATACACCCTAGATACCTTGAGAGAGGATTTAGGATAGCTTAGGATTGATTTCCATCAAGGAAAATGGTCTTCAATTCAGTAAATAAACGAGATAACATCCTTAATATGATTCAAATGTGAAATCTTAATTTCAGAATTGCTTCAAATAAATCATTTCGTTTTAAGTTTACCATTTTAGTGTTTAAAGTTAACAAACTTCATACCCTAAGTATTCGATTGCCCAGACTGTCAAGATTTCTGAGTAGATTGGTACTTGCTAAACAAAATTTCTCGTGGGAACGATACTCTACTAATCACTTTATTACTTGTTAGCGATACGTGCACTTGCAGTGATTGCAAAATAGCAAAACAAGTTTTTGCGCCGTCGCTGGGGAATTTTTGGTTTTAGTAATATCAAGTGATAGGCGATTTAGCTGATTTAGGCAATTATATATATTATTTAATTTTATTTTACTGGTTGTATTTCTTCTCTTTTCTCTCAGGTGCCTGATCTGGTATATGACCAGAACAAAGCCAGAAGAAATCTTGGACTGCGATCTAGAAATAAACAGAACTCTGAAAGCCATCAGGAGGCAAAGGAAACATCAAAAGCACGGTCAAGAAGATCCTGAAATCCCAACTATGGCCGATAATAATGACAGACCAAGACTCTTGAGAGATTACGGAGCTCCATCTATCCAAGGATTTCAGCCCAGTGTCACTAGACCCACAGTGGAAGCCAACAACTTTGAATTAAAACCAGCATGGCTCCAAATGATTCAACAAACCCAGTTTGTAGGTTCACCAACAGAGGACCCACACTATCACCTCCAATGCTTTCTTACCCTATGTGATACATTCAAGATGAATGGAGTGTCTGATCAAGCAATAAGACTCAGAGCATTTCCATTCTCCCTTTGGGACAGAGCAAGGAAGTGGTTACTTTCTCAATCGGCTAGAACATTTACTACTTGGGAAACCTCTCTCAAGCTTTTCTAGGAAGGTGTTTCCCACCTGTAAAGACTGCAAAGCTGAGGCTTGAGCTCAACACCTTCAGAAAAAAGGAAGGGGAATCACTCTATGATGCATGGGAAAGATATAAAGACCTGCAGAGGGAATGTCCACACCATGGCATAGAGGATTGGCTGTTGGTGCAAAATTTCTATAATGGATTACTACCCTCTATAAGGAGCACAGTTGATTCAGCTGCAGAGGGTGATCTAATGGAGAAAACAGTGCCACAAGCACTTGAACTTCTAGAATAGATTGCATACCATAATTATGAGTGGTCAAATGAAAGAGGAAATGCAAGAAGAACTGCAGGGGTCTTGGAAGTAGATGCCTTAAGCATGATAAATGCCCAGTTTGATCAGCTCACAAAGAAACTCGAAAGAATGCAAGCCAACGTAGTTAGTACAAATAGTCAACATGAGGACAGCTTTGAAGGAGGATACATGAATTCAGAATATAGTAATCTCAATGAACCTTCAGAGCAGATGAACTATGTGAATAATGGAGGAAACTTCAACCAAAGGTAGCCAAACAATCAGTATTCAAATACTACAACCTTGGATGGAGAAACCACCTAAATTTCTCATGGTCCAATCAGCAGAACCAACCAATAAACAAGCAACAAGGGTACAAACCTCTAGCACTCCCTGGATTTCATAACAGAGGTCAGAACTTTGCACAGCCAACACTACCTCTCTAACCTCAACAACCTAAATCGAAAATGATCATGGAAACCATGATGGAAGGATTCCTAGCAGCTCAACAACAAAAAACTGAATTGATTAAACAACTAACCTCCAGAATGGAACAACTTGCTACCCATAACAAGATGTTAGAGAATCAAATTGCTCAGTAAGCAAGTTCTTCAAGTAAGGCTGCTGGCAAGTTGCCCAGTCAACTAGAAATGAACCCAAGGGAGCATTGCAAGGCAGTTGCACTAAGGAGTGGGAGAACTCTAGTACAACCAGAGGTAGAATTGATAGAGGAAACCATAGAAAAATCTAAAGACCAAGAGAGAAAAAGGAGGAAGAAGCTAAGAAAGATCAGGAAGAGGAAGCGAGGAAGATAAAGAAATTACCAGAACCATACCAGCCTCCCCTACCTTTTCCTCAGAGATTTCAAAAAGCCAAACTAGACAAGTAGTTTGGGAAGTTTTTGGAAGTTTTACAGAAACTTTATATTAACATCCCCGTCACTGAAGCACTTTCTCAAACGCCGTCTTATGCCAAATTTCTTAAAGAAATTTTGTCAAAGAAAAGGAAGCTAGAAGAATATAGAACAGTAGCTCTAACAGAGGAATGCAGTGCCATTCTGCAAAATAAACTGCCTCCAAAGTTGAAAGATCCAGGAAGCTTCTCTATACCCTGTAGCATTGGTAACAAGAAAATAGACAAGGCCTTCTGCGATCTTGGGGCAAGCGTTAGTCTAATGCCTCTATCAATATGCAAAAAGCTGGAGATTGGGGAACTGAAACCCACAACAATCTCATTACAATTGGCTGATTATTTTATTAAATATCCTGTAGGGATACTTGAGAACATTCCTATCAAAGTGGGCAAATTCTTCATTCCAGTGGACTTTGTTATCCTTGAGATGGAAGAAGATGTCCAAATTCCTATCATCTTGGGAAGACCATTCTTGGCAACCACCGGACCCATCATAGATGTCAAAAATGGATGATTAACCCTCAAGGTAGGAGAAGAAGAAGTGGAGTTCAACTTGTTCGACATAATGAAACACAAATTTGAACTTGATGAATGCTTCAAGGTTGACTTAATTGACGAACAAGTTAAAGAGGAATTTCATAAAACACATCTTAAAGATCCTCTTGAAGCATGTATTGTGCACAGCCATACAGTGGATGATGAAAATACAGAAATAGCAGCATGTGCATAATAGTTTGCAGCTCCTCCACCCCTACCCTTAGCTAAGGCTTCTGAGATAGAAAAGTTGAAGGAGGAACAAACCAAAGGTAAGCTCCAGGAAAACTCCAAACAGGTAGAACTTAAACCTCTCCCGTCTTTGCTAAGGTATGCATTTCTGGACTCAAATTCTAAATATCCTGTTATAATCAATGCTAGCCTGTCTAAATTAGAAGAGGAAAAATTTTTAAGAGAACTTAGAATCCATAGCAAAGCATTAGGGTATAAAATAGAAGGCCTGAAGGGGATCAACCCTTCGATTTGCATGCATAGGATACCTATGGAAGAAAACAGTAAACCTACAATTGAACATCAAAGAAGACTTAACCCAAACATGAAAGAAGTAATCAAGAAAGAAATTTTAAAACTATTAGATGCAGGTATCATATACCCAATTTCTGATAGTAAATGGGTTAGTCCAGTACATGTAGTTCCTAAGAAAGGTGGAACAACTGTTATCCAAAATACAAGCAATGAACTAATCTCTACTAGAGTAGTCACTGGTTGGCGAATGTGCATAGATTATAAGAAATTGAACAGTGCCACCAGAAAAGATCATTTCCCTTTTCCTTTCATCGACCAAATGTTAGAAAGGTTAGCAAAACACTCTTATTTCTGTTATCTAGATGGGTACTCGGGATTCTTTCAAATTCCTATTCACCCAGAAGACCAAGAAAAGGCAACGTTCACTCGTCCCTATGCAACATTTGCATATAGAAGAATGCCTTTTGGTCTTTGTAATGCCCCTGCTACCTTTCAAAGATGCATGATGGCTATCTTTTTCTGATTATATTGAAGATATCATGGAAGTTTTTATGGATGATTTTTCTGTTTATGGAACTACTTTTGATGATTACTTAGCTAATTTATCTAAGGTATTGCAAAGATGTGGAGAATCAAACCTGGTCCTAAATTGGGAAAATGCCATTTCATGGTAAGGGAAGGCATAGTTCTGGGACATTTGATATCAGAAAGAGGAATTGAAGTTGATAAGGCAAAAATTGTGATCATTGAAAACATGCAACCCCCAACATCAGTAAAGGGAGTATGAAGCTTTTTGGGATATGCAGGATTCTACAGAAGATTCATCAAAGACTTTTTCAAAATAGCTAAGCCACTTACTAACTTGTTAAATCAAGATGTTCCCTTTGATTTTGATGAAAATTGCCTTGTCTCCTTTAACATAATCAAAGAGGCCCTGATATCAGCACCAATAATGCAGCTACCGAATTGGGAGCTACCATTTTAGGTGATGTGCGATGTTAGTGACTTTGTAGTTGGAGCAGTGCTCGGGCAAAGAAAAGATAAAAAGCTCCATGCTATTTATTATGCTAGCAAGACACTCGATGATGCACAAATCAATTATGCTATCAAAGAGAAGGAACTCCTAGCAGTGGTATTTGCAATGGACAAATTTAGATCATACCTCATCGGGTCAAAAGTCATTGTATTCACAGATCATGCTGTAATCCGATACCTTATGAACAAAAAGGAAGCAAAACCAAGACTGATTTGATGGATTCTACTCCTGCAAGAATTTGACCTTGAAATAAAGGACAAAAAGGGATCTGAAAATATAGTGGCTGACCATCTTTCTAGACTAAAATTGGAATACATTGAAGATTTTGAAGATTTGCCAATTGACGATTCATTTCCTCATGAGCAATTACTTGCATTCTCCAAAGTTCCATGGTTCGCTGACTTTGTTAATTTTCTTGTATGCAGGGTAGTAACTCTAAACATGACTTATCAGCAAAGGAAGAAATTCCTACATGATGTGAGATATTACTTATGGGAAGAACCACTACTGTACAAGAGATGTAATAATGGGCTGATAAGAAGGTGCATACCAGAGGAAGATATTGAAAGTATCATTTATCACTGCCATTTATCACTATATGGAGGACATTTAGGCACTTCAAAGACTGCAACCAAGATTTTACAAGCAGGGTTTTACTGGCCACATTTATTTAAGGATGTAAGATCCTTTGTGATAGCTTGTGATCAATGCTAAAGAATAGGTAACAGTTCAAGAAGGAACGAAATGCCACTGCATGGTATACTTGAGGTAGAATTGTTTGATGTATGCGGAATAGACTTCATGGGGCCATTTCCCTTTTCCATGGAAATAAGTATATTCTGGTTAGAGTTGATTGTGTCAAAATGGATAGAAGCTATTGCAACACCAACCAATGATGCTAGAGTGGTCATCAAGTTCCTTAAGAAGAATATCTTCACAAGATTTGGCACACCACGAGCGATAATCAATGAAGGAGGAAGCCACTTCTCCAACTAATAATTCGAAACACTACTGAAAAAGTATGGAGTGACTCCTCACAAGGTAGCCACACCCTATCATCCTCAAACCAGCAGTCAAGTAGAAATATCAAACAGGGAACTGAAGCAGATTCTGGAGAAAACTGTATACAGATCCAGGAAGGACTGGTGTATGAAGCTAGATGATGCACTATGGGCATACCGCACTGCATATAAAACCCCAATTGGCACAACACCCTTTCGACTGGTTTATGGAAAATCATGCCATCTCCCTGTTGAACTTGAGCATAAAGCCTACTAGGCAATTCAGGTACTAAACTTCGACCTCAAAGCTGCTGGTGAAAAAAGACTCTTACAACTGAATGAGTTGAAAGAAATCTGACAAGATGCATATGAAAATGCCAAAATCTTTAAGGATAAGACCAAAAGATGGCATAACAAGCACATAGCAAGGAAAGAGATAAAAGAAGGAGATCTTGTCCTCTTATTAAACTCTAGATTGAAACTCTTTCCAAGGAAGCTGAAATTAAGATGGTCTAGACCTTTCAAGGTCACCCAAGTTTTCCCACATGGAGCAGTAGAGGTATGGAGCGAAACCTCAAGTGCATTCAAGGTTAATGGGCAGAGGTTGAAGCCTTACTTTTAAAGAGAATCCATAGAAACGGGAGTATATTGCACTCTCAATCCTCCTACTGACATACCATGAACAAGAAAAGTCTAGCTAAAGACTTTAAACAAGCGCTTTTTGGGAGGCAACCCAAAATTTTTTTGAACTTTTCTTTTTTCCTTTTTCTTCAATATTGAATTTTTTTTTTCATACTCATTAGCATTTCATTTTGTATGATTTCTAAAAAGGGGAATAAAGATCAAGAGAGGAAGGGAATCACCAAGTCAAAACCACAAAAGGGAAAATTGAACAAAACCGGGGAAGTAACTCTATTGTTAATCTTTGCATCCATTTCATGTGTTATGATGATAAAATTTTTCATTTACCAAAGATTTGAAAAAAAAAATCAAAAAATTACATGGGTCGTGTACTAGTCTTACACACCCCGTGTAACTTTCGGGAAGTCCATAAATTTCATGAAATTTCAACTCTTCGAGAGACAAAAAATTACACGGGTCCATAGCCCAATTTACACGGACCGTGTAATGTCTCTAGAAGAATAACTGAGAGACAGAAGGTTACATGAGGCTCCTTGTATTTTACATAAGTCGTGTAACATATACAGTAAAGAAACTCAAGAGGCAGAAAATTACACGGGTCCTAGAGCTGATTTACACGGGCCATGTACTACAACAGATTTTGAAAATTTCAGGCAGAAATTTACATGACCCTACCTGTTGGGACCCGTGTAGTGATACACATGCCATGTATTTCGTCACAGACACGACTCTTGGAGCGCGAAACGTGCGAAATGCGCGAAACAAAGAGTCGTAACGGCTCTTTAAATACACCCCCAGCATTAAAACTCTTCATCTACTCCCTTCCTAGCCTATAAAAACATCTCAAATCTCATCTCCTTTCACTAAAATCATACTCTTCTCCCTCCCAAAAACACACCCATGGCTCCTGCAAAGAGATCTGTAAGAAGAATCGGCTCTTCTTCACAATAAAGAGGAGAATCCTCACCTTCCCCACCCCAGCCTCCAACCCAACGCCCAAGAACGAGGGAAGCCACTCAACAACCATCTCAACAAGCCCCACCCCCACCACAACCACATCTACAACCCACTCCACAACCTGAAATCTCTATTCCTTGGGGATTTCGAGATGATGCTCGAAAAGCGATGTGCATCTGACTTCATGCACGAAAAATATCCTCCACCAAATACATAAATTTTTTGCTTTTAGAGCAAATTGGATTGCAAGAAGAAATCAATGGGCTACTTGACAGCATTGGGTGGACAATTTTCACCCAACTCCAATTTTCAGCCTACAAAGACACAACTTTGGAATTACTGGGTAGCTTCAAGGCCAATTTATGGCCCACCGACAGGGAAGGCAGGGGCAGAATTGAGTTTCACCTACTTGGTGTAGACCGGGTAATGAATATGGACGAGTTCAACGCCATCTTCGGCTTTGACAGTACCGGCCACTAAGAAATCCCAAGGAACCGCATGTTGTACAACAACATTAACTTTTGGGATTCCATTGCACCAAACACAGAGCCCTACAACTCTAGTAAATCCAAATCAACAGGCATCACCAGTCTAGCATTGCGATACATGCATCGCTTCGCCAACCACACCATAATGGGCCGTGGTGACAGCCTTGGCGTTGTCAATGCCAGTGAGCTATTTTTCCTATGGTGCATGGTCACCGGGCAGCGGTGCAGCACTAGCTTTTTCCTATGTAACCACCTCCAACGCCTTTGCCATCAGCCTACCGGGCACATAGTGCTTAGAGGCCTTGTCACCACCATTGCCCTCCACTTTGGCTTTGTTCCAGGACATCACAGACTATACTTTATCACTAGAACATTGAGAATTGATCAAACTATCTGCATATCCATGGGGATATGTAAGAAGGTGGGCAATAAATGCTACTTGGTGGATGCCGAAGGAAACACCATCCCTTAAAGAGACGAGGAAAGGGAGGGACCTGGTGAGACTTCACAACCTCAAGAAGAAGGGCAAGGGCGAATGTTCGAAGAGTCCCCTGTCCGAGTGCCTCCATACACACCACCACCGACATACCCGATCCTTGCATACCTGCAGCGCATGGAGAACACAATATACGGCAGGATGCGAGCTATCGAGGACAGCCTCCAGGAAGCACATAACAAGCTGGAAATTTTAATGGACAAACTAAATGAGGAGGATGAGGAGAATGAGGAGGATGAGGAGCAAGGATCACCCGCATCACCATCATCATCATCAGAGGCCTTTTAGAGATAGGACTATAGGATAGAATCTTTATTGTAATATCTTATATGCCCTAGTCCTAACTTGCAACCATAGGTCTCTTTTATTTGCTTTATGTTCAAAAAAGTTTCCATGCTTAATAAATTTTATACTTCCTTAAAATTTTTGGTACACTTGATCTAATCTTCCACATTATATTGACATTGAGGACAATGTCTGGTTTGAGTTTTGGGGGGGGGGGGGGGGGGATACATTTGCATTTGCATATTATTACATGCACATTATTGCATTGTTTAAATTCAGCTACATTATTCTTGTGTATCAAAATTTTCGAGAATTTTTTAAAATTTTTGGATTGTAAATTGTGAAACTTAGCACTATAACCAAATTTTTTGTAAGCAAATAATTGGACTCCACGGGATAGAGGAATAAACGTATCTAGATAGGCAAAAAGGGATTCTAACATGTTGTTTGTAAAGAAACTAATCTCTTTAATGGAACTAAACTAGTTAAACCTTTTCATAACTATTAATTTATCACATTGAACTTGTAAAATTAGGAGAACAAATTTTGAAACACAAGCAAACTCAAAAATTGCCTCACTAGCTCTAGAACATATCTCTTGGATCTATCAAGGTGAAATCCTAACATATGCTTGATGAAAAAATGATTAAGGCATTCTTTGATATAGCCTCACCAAGCCTTAGCCATCTCTAATTAAAATGTATATTCCTTGTAGCCAACTTGAAACCTATGTTTATCCCTTAGAATTTATTGATTACCCATGTTATTTACCTAGCCCCTAACCTAAACACCTACCACACCCTTTTGAGGAAGCAATATGCATAAGGAAAATGAAGAGGAGGATGTAATACTCAAGAAAGAGTGCAAGTGTGCAATAGAAATCAAAGAAAAACTTGCCTTTCCAACCCAGCAAAAGCAATGAGTTTGGGAGAGAGGACAAAAAGGAAAAAAAAAGAAAAAAAGCCCTAAGATAAGTGTCATGGAAGCATGCTTGACAATATAAAAAGCCAAAAGCCTTTCCTCTCCACACAAAATATGTAGAAACAAACTCAATATACTTGGATTTTATGCATACATGCTATCCTCATATTTGCATTCCCTAAATACCTTTCATTGGCAACCAAGTTTATCCCTCTAGCCCCATTACAACCCTTTTAAAGACCTTTTGATCTTTTCAAAAAGCACATACTACATTAGTGGAGATAGAAAATTGAGATATGACTATAGAGTTAGAATTGAAATACTTCATCTCAATTACTTATGAAAGAGGCAGAATTGGGGGAGTTAGTTTTTCTTAATTCTATCCCGATAAAACAGGTTGTTTGTGGCTTATTAATGGTCTCGTATAGAGGAATAATTAGTCGAAATACCATGAAACGAGGTAAAGTTCCAAAAAGGCAGCTGTTAGAACCCTTATGCCTTGAAAGAGGGGAGTTGGTGTGAAGGTTGGAGGAGCTCAATTCTATGGTTATTAAATTGATGATTGTATTCCTAAGTATCCCCTGAAATGTGCTTTAAAATAGAGTTTTGTTTTGCTTGAGGATAAGCAAAAGTTTGAGTTTGGGGGTATTTGATACACTTGAATTTTATAGAAGTTTTTAAGCACATTTGTATTCTAAATTATAACATTTAGGCAAGTATTTTCATGCATAGTAGTTGATTTCATTAGTTTTCAGAAACCTTATTGCCAAGCCCTTAATTCCATGTTTACTACATTATTTCAGGTGTTTGGGTGAAGCCCCAAAGGATGGGAGTGCAAAGGAAAGCTTGGAGAGGTAAAAAGACAAAGAATTGTTGCTGATACAAAGTACACGGGTCGTGTAAACCAAGCCCCAGACCCGTGTAACTCCCTGCCAGAAGAAAGCCAAGAGAATCGATGAGAAACACAAGTACACGGGTCGTGTAAGTAGACCCGTGTAATCTGCAGGGACCCGTGTAAGTCTCTGCTGGGCGCAAGCTTGAAAAACCTTATGGGAACAATAGTACACGACCCGTGTAACTTTCTGTGCCAAAACAAGACAACGCGATTCTCCTCTAGCAAGTTACAAGGCCTTACTTTGCGGGACCCGTGTAGTGACACAAGGGCCATGTACTATGTTACAACCTGTTTTCTGACTTGAATTCCCCTACTATTTTCTGATTCGAACGAGACTCCTAAAGCCTTTTGGACTTAAAATGACCTAACCCTAAAGCAACCAATATAAAGAGAAAAGAAAATATCAGGAAAAGAAGTCGGCCACTATCGTCAGGACTGTTACTGAAGGTTGCTACTATTAAGCTTTACGTCAGTACCAAAAGGGAGTTTTCCAGCTGAAGCTCCACAAGATCAAAGCTGCAACTCTCTTTGGTTTTTTCGTTTCATCTCCTTAGATAGATCTCTATTATTTTAATTTCTTCTACATAATTCTATTTTTATTATTTTTACCTTTTTATCATGACATTTATTGAACTCACCATGAGTGAGTAGTTTTCTTATTCTGGATTTGGGAGAGTAGCTATTGTAATTATTTTTATGGATGAACACTGAGTTTTATTTATTGGATTTAAGATTCATTTCTTGATTTAATTTCTTGCAATCTTAATGCATGCTATGTGTTGGTACCCACTTAGTTATGATTGTAGATGTTAATTGAAGGATTGAAAGGTGAAGATTAACATTAGAAAATCAAGATCTTAGACCTAGGAATTCTGACCTAGACATAGGCTGATACCTTTGTGGAACCTAAAAATTGGTCAAAGGTCTTAAAGGATTTTAATTAATTTGATCACCACGAAAGTAGGGTTCGAGTTAATTAGAATACACCCTAGATGCCTTGAGAGAGGATTTAGGATAGGTTAGGACTGATTTCCATCAAGGAAACCAGTCCTCAATTCAGTAAATAAACGAGATAACATCCTTAATATGATTCAAGTGTGAAATCTTAATTCTAGAATTGCTTCAAATAAATCATTTCATTTTAAGTGTACCATTTTAGTGTTTAAAGTTAACAAACTTCATACCCTAAGTATTTGATAGCCTAGACAGTTAAGATTTTTGTGTAGATTGGTACTTGCTAAACAAAATTCCTCGTGGGAACGATACTCTACTTATCACTTTATTACTTGTTAGCGATACGTGCACTTACGATGATTGCAAAATAGCAAAAAATGTACCAGACAATGACAAGTTGAAACAACTCATTTTAAAGGAAGCACATGATACTCCATTTGCCATGCATCCTGGAAGAACAAAAACGTATAGGGATTTGAAGGAGCACTATTGGTGGCAAGGTATGAAAAGAGACATTACTGAATTTGTTGCAAAATGTCTTACTTGCTAATAGGTTAAGATAGAACATCAAGTTTTAGTAGGTCTACTAAACCCATTGCCTATTCCATAATGGAAATGGGAGAGGATCACAATGGATTTTGTAATGGGACTTCCATGCACTCAAAGGAATCATGATGCAGTTTGGGTGATTGTAGACAGATTGACTAAATTAGCTCACTTCTCAATGGTAAGGAGGGACTATAGTTTAGATTGATTGGCTGAGTTATATATTAATGAAGTAGCGAGACTTTATGGAGTGCCAATGTCTATTTTTTCGGATAGAGATCTCAGATTCACTTCTAAGTTCTGGGGTAGCTTATAGAAGTCTCTAGGAGCTAGAGTGAACTTCAACAGTACATTCCATCAACAGATAAATGGCTAGTCAGAAAGGATCATATAGGTATTGGAGGATATGCTTAGAGCTTGTGTTATGGAGTTTGAGGGTGTTAGTAGTATGCCCTAGAGCATATCATTTAGTATGTATCTTATACATGATTTATTAATAAAAGGCATTTCCACTTTTCCGTTTACATTATATATTTATGTGTAATAGAAAAGTTCCATTGATATTTTGTTAGAAATTTTATTCTTAAGTTGTTAAGAATATGAGTGACAGTATTTCTGGTACAAAGTATCATAAATAGGTTCACCATCGAGGATACTTCATAATAAGGACATGACTTATCCAGAAAGATTGTATTCATGTTTGTTCCCAAGTTATTTATATGAGATATAAATAAGATAGAATGGTGAGTCTCATGCCATATAACAAACATGATAGGCACTTATACATGATAAGTAGGCTAAACCAGTGACACTTATGATAAGCACATGGAGTTTACTCTTGTCAATGCATTGTCATAAATCATATCAGTGCATATAATCTTTAGACCTGAGATAGCACAATTATCTTGTATATAGGTGGTTTGAGTTTGATACTGCTTTCATACTTATACTGTGTATGGGTATATGGGCATGTGTTGGCTCCTACTAGTTATATATGGAGGTAGGTATTGATCAAGATGGAATCTGTTACCCTAAGTAAATAGGGATAAAATCCTATGTTCATTTAATTGTTCTTGATGTTTCAAGTTCCTGGCCAAGACAGATAGATTTAATTAGAAAAGAGTTTCTGATGAGAAAATCTTTTTAATCAAGAACTGGAATTAAAAGAGAACATAATATTCATAACAAATGGGGTTTGACATAAACCATGACTCCAGCTTGAGTTGGGATTTTGTAACAGAGAGATTCTAGTGCATGGTAACATATGATTATAGGTTCATTTAAGGTAAACCTTATTACTAATTGGGTGGCCATGGCATGCTATGCTAGGTGTTAACCATGATCTATGAGGTGCATAAAATGATTTAGAGAAATCATTTATGGTAAGAAAGAGTTCTGATGATATTAAGAGTTGATATCATGTCTCATTGCCAATTAGTGATGAGCCTAGTAAGTCACACACATACACAAGTTATCACCTAATTAAATATGATTTAATTAATTAATTAAAGAGTTTAATTGATTAATTAAATAGGTTTGGTTTGCAATTAGATTGCAAAGTCTCTAGCATGACTTGAAATCAAATCTAGATTATTGGATGTATAGTATAAGTTAAATTTTATATTTAAAATGTTTAAATATGAATTTAATTAATGAGAAATTAGTTAATAAAGATTAATTAATTGATTTATATTTGATATAAATTGATTAGAAGAAGAGAAATAATTATTTTAGGTTAAGAACTCAAAATTAAGACACAGGGGCATTTTGGTTATTTCGCAGGGTGACATTTGGCACCATGAGATGGTGACACATGGCATTACACATAAGCTTGCCAAATTTCTTTTAATCATGTAAGATGATTAAAATCAAGATTAAATAGAGGTTTGACACTTGGCACAATGTGATTGGGTCAATTAAACCTATAACCAATCAAAGGGTGACATGTGGCAAGGGTTTAGTGTGTTGACCTAGCTATTTAAGTGTTGTTATGAAAATAAATAATACAACCAGCTGCTGCTCTCATTTGTGCCACCACCTTGAGGGTCTCCATCTATTCTTCTTCATCTCTCATCAATTCAAAGAGATTAGCTATCAATCTCTTGAATTAAAAATACTAGAAATTGTTTCTAGTGTCCTGTTTACATCTTTAATATCTTAAAAGGCAAAACTTAATTTTTTAATTAATATAAAAAGCTTTAGAAGCTGTTCAAGGGCTGCCATAGGTGTTCTTGGTATGGACAAGCTAGAAGGACAACATCTGGTGTCCTGAAGATGAATCTCAAAGGTGCAAATACACTGCAGTGCATCAAGAGGTTAGTGTATTTGTTCTTGATTTAATCTAGGATTTTAAAATTAATCTGATTAATTTTAAAATCTTAAATGGCAAATACAGATCCAAAAACATATTAAAAGAGTTTTAATATGTTGTTTATCATTAAAATCAAATAGATAAAAATAAATCTTGCATGATGCATGTGACCCTAGGTGAAAATTTTTTAATTCAATGGTATAAACTTGTGTTTTTCATGCTTCCGCTCCTTCAGAGGGTAGTTGGAATAGATATTTGCCTTTGATGGAATTTGCTTATAATAAAAGCTATCAATCAAGCATTGGTATGCCTCCATATGAAGCCTTATATAGCAGAAAATGCAGGACTCCTTTGTGTTGGGATGAAGTGGGTAATAGGAAATTAATTAGCTTAGAACTTGTGTAGCAGACAGAAGAGAAGGTTAGAATTATCAAGGATAAATTGAAAGCTGCTACATACATACAAAATTCATATGTTGATCTTAAGAGGCGGGATATAGAATATAATGTTGGGGATAAAGTATTTTTTAAGGTTTCTCCCTAAAAGCACATCATACGGTTTGGAAGGAAAGGAAAACTCAGTTCACGCTTCATTAGGCCATATGAAATTTTAAAAAGAGTTTTTCCTTTGCCATATAGATTAGCCCTACCACTGGAACTAGACAAAATCCATAATGTATTTCATGTATCTATGCTTCGTAAGTACAGGTCTAATCCTTCATGTGTATTGCCATTGGAGTCAATTGAAGTCAACCCAGATCTTACATATGATGAAGAACTAGTGACAATTCTAGCAAAGGAGGCGAAGTAGTTGAGGAACAAGCGAATTCCCTTAGTGAAAGTATTATAGCGAAATCATTCTGGAGAGGAAGCCACTTGGTAGCGTGAAGAGGATGTTAGATGGCAGTACCCATAACTCTTCAGAAACACTTGACAGGTAAATTTCAGGATGAAATTTTTGTCAAGGAGGGGAGAATTTTGATGCCCTCACCTTAGGCAGTTCTGAACATTTTACTATTTCATTGACTAATGTCTGTCTGGACGATTGGAATGGCTGGAACCGCCCTTAATTTAAAGTGTGGAGTTATAATTTAAATTATATAAAGGTTAATTAAGTTAAAAGTAATCAAAAGAAATGGATTAGAAATCAGTTAAACGTGCTCGAGTTACAGCGATAGATGACTAGCTCGGGAAGTAATTTAAATCGGTATTTCGAGTATGTTTTCTACTCCAATTAGTGTGGGACATTGTGAGACATTTAATTTAGACTTAAATAAGGTATAATAGAGAATTAATAAGTTAAAAAAAAAGAAAAAGAAAAACTTAAGTTGCATTAGAATATAAAAAGGGACATGAACGGCATTTTTAAGGAAGGCTAAGGGTATAATTAGAATAAGAAATTGGTATGTGACTTACACATGCTATTTCAGCCATAAATACTTAAAAAATTCATAATAAAAGGAAGAAAAACAAAAAAAAAGAGAGAGAGAGAGAGAGCAGAGGGAGAGTGCCGATGTAACGCCCTCACCGTAGGTAGTCTATGCATTGTACTGTTCTGATGACTAATGCCTGTTTGGACAGTCAGAATGTCTGGAACTATACTTAAACTATAGTGAAGAGGTATAAATTGATGGAATAAATGTAAAGAAATATAGGAAAAATTTATAGAAAATAAAATAAAATTTAGAGAATTTATTAATTGATACAAAAATAATAATAATAACCCGATGAGCACCACGAAGGGCATTTTAGTCATTTCACCCCCAGAGGTAAATTTTGACCTAAATGTCAAATAAAAAAAGTTGAGAGAATAAAATAATTAAAATAAATTAAAATTATAAGTTTATGAAATGAATTAGGAAGAAGAAGAAGAGAAAAGAAAAAGAAAAGAAAAGAAATGGGCTCATGACAAAAATAAAATAATAAAGTACAACAAATATATATATATAAGACACTAGGGACAAAACCCACCAACCAAAGCCTTCTTCTTCCTCTTCTCTTTCTCTTTTGGCTGGCACCCTTGCTCTCTTCTTCCACCATTGTTATTCAAGCTTTAAGTTTGAATATTCCCTCATTTACTCATCAAAACCCATAGTCCCCTTCATTAAAAATCCTCCCCACTCCATAAGGAAGCTCTACATACCCATAAGAAGAAGAAAAGTTAAAGTTTGAAGTTGGGTCACAAGAGATTAGTGCCTAATCTTCCTTTCTCCCTTTTATTAATCCTTGAGTTAAGGTTAAGATGAAGTGAAATTTGTAAGAAATTAAAAGAAATTGGTGAATTATGAGGGGAGTAAATTTTCGGTACCCATGGTAAGTGATGGACTTTGATGACTTTAATATATATAAATTCATTTAGTGATGTTGATTGATGCTTTTATAAGTATTAGAAGTTGATTTGCATTGAGATTTTATGAGATTGAAATTGTGAGTTAAGGTTTGACCTAACTTTGGTACTTTTGTATTATACCTTGCAATTAAGATTGTTGAGATGTGTTGACGATTTTTAGAAGTGCCTTGAATGTCAAATTGAAGTAAGGAAGTTGGAGGAGATTAAATATTGGGAGTGCCATTTTCTGCAGGTTTGGGACTCAATGAGTCTAGTGTGTTTGGTGAACCAAACTGAAATTGTGTGACTCCAATTGGTATGATGCCAATTGGAGGTAAAACTAGACCCCAAATAGCCCATTTTTCATGAAGACACCATGCCCAAATTTCATAAAAAACTTAACCAATTTTCTGTCCAAATCTGGATGACCCTGCACAAAACCCAGAAAATGACCAAATGAACAGTATGTATTCATTTGGTCATAACTCCCTTTATACTAGTCCAAATGACCTAAATTTGATACCATTGGAAAGCTTAGATATAGGGCTACAATTTTCATGAAGACTACAGAACCCAGAAATGCCTTAAACTAAACCAAATTGTTGGCCCAATTTGGGTCACAAAACTGCCAAGAATTAGGTTGTCCAGAAACTGCTGTACATAAACTTACCCGACCAGTTTTCGCAAAATGGCCATAACTTGGTCTACAGGAACTCAAATGTAATGAAACTAGTGGCAAAAAGTCCACAAGACACAGACCTAAAAACTTGGTATTTTGACCAAAACCCAAAAATTAAGAGAACTAGGTCAAATAGTTGGAACAAGTCACTGCATCAAAACTTAGAATCTGACCAAACTTCATTTGACCCCAAAACAGTATTTTAGTCATAACTCCCACTAGAAAAAATCCAATTGGGATGACCCATACCTTTCCAGAAACCTAAGAGATAGGGATACAACTTTGTTTTAGGAAACTTTCTCAAATTATGAATTTAAGAACCTCAAAAAGTGACCTGCATTCACTGACCTGAATTGAGCACCTGTTGGCACAGGGCATATGAGTCCAGGTTAGTTAATTAGCCATAAATAATTCCACAAAACTTAAAAAATTATGATACAAATTTGTCAATGATCATAAGAAATAGGACAACAATTTCTATGAAGATCACCATGCCTAAAAGTGAATGCAACATGTTCCATTAATTAGGTAAATTTTAAGTCCAAAAGCTGCCTAGTTAAGGAACTAGAATCTGGAAAAGAGTCAGTTATGGTTATCTGACCATAACTTGAGTTTTAAAAATCAAATTGACATGATTAAAATGTGAAAATAAAGATAGAGGAACAACTTCCATGAAGGAAGTGTGGCCAAACAGTGGTTACAAACTGATTATATGGAAAGCCAAAAGTAAGATACAAAAATTAAAACCAAAGAAGGGTCCATGAGATAAATTATCTTATGGTAGGGAATTTAATCCTAACAAGCCATTAAACACTAAACCACAGGAAAGGGGTATGTGAGACTTATTTTCCCACTATAAAGTGATATGAACATTTCAAATAAATGAGTAATAATATGTAATTTCCCATAGTATACCTTAACTAATTTATTTAATTTGGATCAATTGGTATACCAATTAAGGACTACAAATAGCAGTATTGCCTATAGGAATAATCATTAATAGATAAAATCTATTTGATATGATTATTCTACAGGCTTTATGCCTACCTGTTGGCTATTGTGCCTAATATTATATCTGGCTTAAATGCTTGCCCGCAGGCTTCATGCCTGACATGACCGATGTATACTGGATAGACATATGGCTGTCTAACTAGTATACTCCCGTGTATCCAGCTTTTATAATTTGTTATAGGTTTCTTGGGCACTAAAAATGATAAATTAAGACTGAATATACAATAAATAAATAAATAAGATCCCAATAATTTTATTTGTTTCCAAAGTGCACTAAAAATGTAAAATACCTAGAAATTATGAATTGCCATATATAATCATTATTTCAATTGTTTAGTTATTGTTATTATAAATTATGCACCACTAAGCATTATGCTTAGCACATTGGTTTTCCATCGCGTAGGTATTGGAGATCAGTCTGAGCTGCCGCAGCAGTAGCAGCAGTAGTGCTCATACAGAGGCCGATCAGATTTGCCAGTGTCTACTAGTCACCTTGATAGTTGTAATTTTGTTGGTAGGGCCCATGTATGTCTAGATTTTGTCCTTTTTGTTCATTGTAAATAAACACATGATGTATTTCATTTTGGATTGTAATTAAACTTTGAGATGGTAATGTAAACTTGTAATTTATTATCTATGAATTTCTATATCAATGTAAAAGATGATACTTTTGAGATCTCATAAATAATTGTGAATGATATGATACAATAGAATATGATATAGAAATGTGTGAAATGAATATGAACATGTTAATAGGTAACTAGTGGAACTCGCCAAATGCTAACAAAACAGAGGAGGCTCTGTCCGGGTCTCCACAGAAACACGTTGCAAAAAAAAAAAAAAAAAAAAATTCTACACTTAGATTACCATTTTTAAATGATATTAAAAGTTCACAATAGACATAATAAGGCAAGATAGGGTGCTCCGGCACTGAATGTGGCACTTCATGCTCGGCTATACAGTAGACGGGTAAGGGCTGTCACAGCTGAATTGAAGGGGAGAAAGGGGAGGAAGATCCAAGCTTTGTTAATTTGATTTTTCACTCTTAAAACAAGGTAAATTGATTTCTAATCACTTCTATATAATTGATTTCTACTTTTCCTTTCTTAATTTCATGAATTAGAAGAAAGAAAATCTAGGGTTTATGTTGGCTTGAATTTGAATTTGATGGGAAATGGAGAGTTGATGAATTTAATTTGGTTTAACTAGTTTTTCTAGCATGTTTTCATCATTCTTAACATGAAACTAACATCGATTTTGCAAGATTTAACAACATTAACCTATGGTTCTAAAGGGGTGTATTTAGCTAAGATAGGAAATTGGGGAAAATTAGTTTTTAATTCAAATTAACAAGTTAAACAAGCTAATTAGGTGTCCTAAGCATAAAATATAGCATTAGAACACTTGATTTGATATTGAACTGAATTCTCTATTAACTAAAGTGTATAAAAAGGTGTTAGAAATGAAGAAATGTTCAACTTGGGACAGTCACATTGATGAATAAATTTAGCATTGGATAGATATGGGTTGGTTGATTTTGAATTGTATAATTTAAAATGCATTTAATGGAAAGTACAAAGGTATTTTCCAGGGGTCCAAAAAATAACGAAAACTATTTTATTTTAGCATGTTTATGTTGCACACCATTTGTTTGATAAAATGCCTAAATGAATTTAAAATAATGTAGAGAAAATGATTAAGTGGCTAGAGAATTAGCTATGGTTAATCGGGTAAACAAATCTTAAGAAAATGGCAAAATTAGCAGGCAAAAGTGTTTATTTGCTAATGTAGAGTAAATAAAAAGAATAGTTAAGAAATCTATTCTGAAATGTCTGTATTTCTCTGAATGACAGCAGTTCATAAGGTGGAAAGTGAAGGTGTTTGCATAGGGGTTAAATAAGCTTAATTTGGAGGAAAAGAGGTCTATGCACAACTAGTATTAAACTATTATATGTTTATATATATACTATATTGAAAAAAAAAATTTTGGTTTTACCGTTACATATTTTATATTCTCCAGGCTATGTTTTTATTACTACAGCTGATTGAATTACATTATTGTTATGAAAAATTTTTATTTGAAAATAAGATTTATATTGTGTTTTTGTGAATTGGATGTAGAAATGTATATGATACTAGGATTTGCAAGAAATGGATCCATATTGTGATTTTCATACTCTTACATAAAAGAAAGAATTTATGATATTGTTTTCATATCTCACAGTTAGTGCTTGACATGGTTATTACCCGTCCCCTATTTGTTGAGGTGACATTGGTGTTCAGGTGGATATTGATATAAATAGTGTTATAATGAGGTTGAGATGGATCTATTGATCATATTGATATTGATATGGATATGGATATGGATATGGATATGGATATGGATATGGATAGGATATGGATAGTGTGCACACATTGATATGATATAGACTCCCTCATGTATGAGGTGAGATAAGATTTGAAGGTGGCCCATCGGATTGGTCTTGAATTTGGCTTATGAGATTAACATTGAATTTGGGAATGTGCAAATGTATTTTAAAATGATGCTTTGTTAAGTAAATGATTTGAATGAAATTGTTTCTATATATCATCTATATTTTTATGTGCATATGTAAGTATAAATGAGTATTTATTTTCATGACATGTTATATGATGTTTTCACTTGGTTTATCATTTATTTTCTATTTTACACTATTCCATACATTTATACTCAATGTTAATTATTTTTTAACTAACGCAGATAAGGGAAAGGAGAAGGATTCAGGAGAATAAGAGCAGCACCTATTAGAAAAGAAATCAGGAGCCATACAGTAGCTTGATGTATACAGTTTAGTTCCTTGATTTTATTCACATATGATGTTAAATATATGCAACAAGATATTCTATTTTACTATCTAAGCAAAATATTATAGGATTATGTTACCTGTATATATATATATATATATATATATATATATACACACACACTTTATGGCATGTGTTTACATGCAACTTGAATAATGAAAACTAGTATGAAATTTTAATACCAGTATGGCTGTTGAGTTATGGACATGCCATGAGGCTACCACAAGTGTTGTTTTAAACTATTAATTGTCTGTTTTCTTGAAGTGAACCTATATTAAGAAACAACCAACTTTTTAAAGAAATGCATGTCATATTTTAAAACAAAATATAAGGTTGCATAGTACTTTGAACGTAGATTAAAATGAGTGACAATAATTTTTAGATTTGAAGCTGTTCTGATGGACTTCCTGTAGTATGAAGTTCAGTAGTAAATTGCTTTCCTACTATGTTATGTATTGAATAAAATGATTTAAAGGTAGTTTTAAATTATATCCCATCCCTTGTAATGTATTCATCGAGTTTCAAGGAATCGGGCTCGGCATCTGTTGAATATGTTACAGGAGGCATGTTATATTTTAGAGAGGGGTAAGGCATGACATCTTCCTTCCAATCTCCATTAAACTTCAAGAAATTTGGTTTCTTCAAGCTTGAATCACCAAGTTTTCTTGCTTCCTTTGCTTAGGCTTCTAGGGTGATATGTTATAATGTTTTTACTTGGTGTATCTTCTTCTAATTTGAGGGAAATTGGTTGTTGAAAGGAAAAAGAAAGGAGGAAGAAATGGGATGAATGGTCGGCTACCATGGAGGGAAAGATAAAGTGTTTTTGTGTTAGTTTTTACTCATTGGCCCCTCACCTTTACCTATTAGTCCATGATGTGTTTTCTATTTCCTATTGGTTATTCTTTATATATATATATATATATATATTATTATTATGTTTAATTTTTCCTCTCAACTTAGTAGTTAATTCAAGTTAGCCTTCCAATCTCTTGCTTGCCCCTTAATTTATTAATTGATTCAATTTGGTCCTCTAACCTTGGTGGCTGAATTTCTAGATAGGAATAAGCCAATTTCATACATGATTAATTTTGCAATTTATATGAATACCTTTTAGAGTAAATTTGAGGATATTATAACTTTCCCCTACTTAAGGATATTTTGTCCTCAAAATAAGAACATACCTCATTCTGGGAATAGATGAGGGTATTGTTTCTTCATGTTATCTTCGAGCTCCCAAGTGGCTTTTTGCCCTGAATGGTGTCTCCATAACACTTTAACTAAGGGTATCTGCTTATTCCTTAGCTATCTCACTTCATGTGCCAAAATCCTCACGGGTTCTTCGCTATAGGTTAAATCTGGGTTCACCTCAATTTCTTCCACTGGTAAAATATGCGATGGATCTGATCTGTACCTCTTCAACATGGAAACATGAAAAACACTATGTATTTTCTCTAACTCCGGAGGTAATGCCAATCTATATGCTATTGGTCCAACCCTATTAAACACCTCATAAGGCCTAATGAATCTGGGACTCAATTTGCCCTTGCTCCCAAATGTCACAATTTTCTTCAATGGAGAAACTTTCAAGAACACCTTGTCTCCCACTTGATACTCAATCTCTCGCCTTTTTAAGTCTGAATAGGACTTTTGTCTGTCAGAGGCTGCCTTAAGTTTGTCCTTAATCAATCTCACCTTATCCTCGGTCTCATGAACAAGTTCAAGGCCCAAAATCTTCCTTTCACCAACCTTACCCCAATATAGAGGCGTCCTACATTTTCTACCATACAAAGCTTTATAGGGAGGCATGCCAATGCTAGTCTTATAGCTATTGTTATAGGCAAACTCCACTAATGGTAGATATTTTTCCTAGCTACCTACAAATTTCATTACATAAGCTTGTAACATGTCTTCCACAACTTGAATAACCCTCTCTTATTGCCCATCTGATTGTGGATGAAAAGTCGTACTGAAGTTCAATCTAGTCCCGAGGGCCTTGTGTAGACTACCTCAAAATCTAAAAGTGAACCTTAGATCCCTATCAGATACAATGGACACAGGTACTCCATGTAATCTTACAATCTCTGCAATATACAATTTTGCCAACCTTTCCAGAGAATAGTCCATCATGACTAGTAGGAAGTGTGTAGACTTCATCAAATGATCTACTATAACCCATATAACATCATCCTTTGAGTATGATATAGAGCAGTGACAAAATACATAGTAATCCACTCCCATTTTCATTCGAGCACTAACAAAGGTTGAAGTAACCCAGCTAGTACTTGATGCTCGGCCTTGACCTACTGGCACACCAAACACTTGGAAATAAATTTCGCAATGTCCCTCTTCATCCCTTTCCACTAGTAGTTTTTCTTCAGATTCCAGTATATTTTACTACTACTGAGATGCATGGAGAAAGCAGAGTTGTGAGCTTCCTTCATAATTTTCTCTTTCAATTCTGGAACATCAGGGACACATATTCTACCTTGGTACTCAATTTCTCCATCCTCTCTCAGAGAGTAGTAAGATTCTTCCCCATTCTACAAATTAAGCAAAATCTTCATTAACTAGTCATCTTTCTTCTTTGCCTCTACCACCTCATCAATTAAAAATGGCTTCAGAGTCAACTGTGCTAGAATGGAGCCATTGTTTTGTAACTCCAATTGTGCCTTAAGTGCTTTTAACTCAAGAGCAAGGGTGATGAAAAATTCGACATCCCTGCCATGGACTTCTGACTCAGAGCATCTGCAACCACATTAGCCTTATCGAGTTGGTAATCTATGGTACAGTCATAATCCTTAATAAGCTCAAACCATCTCCTCTGCCTCAAGTTAAGTTCTTTTTATGTGCTCAGATACTTCAAGCTATTATGATCTGTAAACATGTGACATTTCTCACCATAAAGGTAGTGCTTCCAAATTTTAAGTGCGAACACTATTGCTGTAAGCTCTAAGTCATGAGTGGGATAATTAAGCTCATGTAGCTTGAGCTGCCTAGAGGCATATACTATTACCCTGCCATCCTGCATGAGTACACACCTAAGCTCATTGTGTGAAGTATCACTGTATACTATATAATCTACCCCTTCCTTGGGCAATGCAAGAATAGGAGCCAGTCAGCAAAGCCTTTAACCTTTCAAAACTCTCCTGACATTTATCATTCCACACAAATTTTGCATTCTTCCTAAGCAATTTAGTGAGAGGTGAAGCAATGATTAAAAACCCCTTTATAAATCGCTTATAATATCTCGCTAATCCTAGAAAGCTCCTGACCTCTATTACATTCTTAGGTGGCTTCCACTCCAATATCACCTTTATTTTGTTAGGATCCACTCTTATTCCCTCAACTGATACACTATGCCTAAGGAATGCCACTTGCTTAAGCCAAAATTCACATTTGGAGAATTTGGCATAAAGCTTCTTCTCTCACAAGGTTTGCAAAACAATTCTCAAATGTCGGTCATGCTCCTCCTCAGACTTAGAATATATAAGAATGTCATTAATAAACACCACCACAATTGAATCCAAGTAGCATTGGAAAACCCTAATCATCAAGTCCATAAATGCAGCAGGTGCATTAGTCAACCTGAAAGTCATGACAAGGAATTCATAGTGACCATTTCGAGTTCTAAAAGTAGTCTTTGTTACATCTTGATCCTTCACTTTTAATTGATAATACCCGACCTTAGATCAATTTTGGAGAAAACACTAGCATCATTGAGTTGATCAAATAGATCATCAATTCTAGGCAATGGATACCTATTCTTAACCGTGACTTTATTTAACTGTTAGTGGTCAATGCTTAATTTGAGACTGCCATCTTTCTTTTTAACAGAAAAAAAATGGGTGCTCCACAAGGCGAAGATCTAGGCCTAATAAAGCCTTTATCAAGTAGCTCTTGTAATTGCACCTTCAACTCCTTCAGTTCTGCTGGTGTCATTCTATATGGTGTCATAGAAATAGGATTTGTCCTAGGTAGAACTTCTATCCCAAATTCTACTTCTCGCTCCAGCGGTAGACTAGGCAAGTCTTCTGGGAAGACATCTTCAAAATCACACACAGTGGAAATATCCTCGATGCTAGGACTCTCCACCCATGTATCAACTACATGAGCCAAGTAAGCCATACATCCACTCCTTATCATCTATCTAGCCTTAGTTGTAGAGATTACATTAGATGGCATACTATGCCTCTGATCTTGAACCACAACATAAACACATTCTAGGGTTTTGAAGGTCACTTGCTTTAATCTACAATCTACTACCGCATGCAGCCAGTCCATTCCAATGATCACATGAAAATCTTGGAATAGATTTCAATTAAATCAGTGTGAAACTCTACCCTTTGGATAACTAGAGGACAGTTTCAAAATACTTTATTAACCACAACCTCTTATCCCATAAGGCTACCACATCATAACTCATGTGAACTAGATCCACATTAGCATGACAAGACAATGCAACACTCACATAAGAGTGTGTGGATCCAGGATCAAATAGCACAAATGCATCTGAGTTAAAGAAAGAAAATATACTGGCAACCACATTCGACGCATCAGCCTCATCCCCCTGACGGATAGCATAAACCCTCGTCGATGTACCAGAACCTCTTGGCTGATTAATGGTGACTGATGGGGATGCCTATGAATATCCCCCTCAACCCCTCCTCGGTCCATGAGTGGTAGGAGTCTGTGGTCTCCTTACGGACCCTTCTGCCTGAACTGGGGCCATAGTAGGTCTAAAATTTGGGCACTTTCTAGCAAAATGGCCCATCTGACCACATGAGTAACATCCCCCAGTAACACTCCTGCAGACCACTCTATAAAGTCTTCCACAGATTTTGCCTATATGGATACGGAAGGGTCTAATTTGGTTAACAGTAGAAGAACTAGCATGAGAATAGATAGGCCAACTAAGCTGCCTCTGTGGTGGTGGAGGTGGAGGTCTAAAACTCCTTGACCTCTAATGATAGGAGGTAGCCTAGAACTTCCCTTTCTTACTGGATGAACCACCATATTCAAAAGCGGTTCGCTTTTGTACCCCTTACCTTTATTCCGTCTGATCATCCATCCTGCTATCAATCTCCTCTAATTCCTTTGCATGGTTCACTATCTCAGTAAAGGTAGCATTCCTTCTTGCAGCTACCAATTTTTGTAACTCCTTATCCAACCTATCTCTGAACCTCTTCATGCACTTCTCTTCTGTGTCAATTAGACTCCCTCCATACCTGCTCAATCTAAGGAAGTCCTGGTCATACTCAATTATTATGCATTCCCTCTGCTTCATGTTAATGAACTCCTTTAGCTTAGCATCCATATACACTAAAGACATATACTTTGCATTGAATGCATTGAGGAAATCATTCCATATGAGGATTGGCCGTCTTGCACTACTATTAGGGACCATCTTCCACCAATCGTATGCATCCTAATGAAGCAAATATATAGCAAAATCAAACTTTTGCATGTCATCATAGTGCATGATATGAAACACCCTCTCTAATCTCTCAAGCCACCGCTAAGCTTCCTGAGGATCTGTCGTGCCATGAAATTCTAGAACCTTATACTACCTAAACCCTTTATAATCACTCCTATCATGATTCTGAATATGAGTAGCAACCCTCCTTAGAAGCTTTACAACCAGATCAGCTAGAACTTCTTATTGGCCCTGGTTGCCAACCTCAAGAAACTGAGGTGCCACACACCCCACCTCATCATCTATCTCATTCTAATTATTAACGGCCATCACGTTTGCTCAAGACCTTTATCAAGAGAAGATCACACTCATTAGGTTAATTTAACCATGGATGAGTAAACATGGATACAAACAAGTCTTTCAATTTCAATATCAAATATTCAAATAATTTTACAAGTATATAATTTGATATTAGTAATTATAACCAAATCTATTCTCAAGACATCTCTACATGTCTTGCCCTAGGACTCTTTAACCTAAGCTCTGACACCACTTTTAGCATATAACATCCAAATCCTATCTATAGCTAGAGTAGTGTGTACATGCCCCTGAGACACACCCAAGAGTATATCTCAAGGTTAACAATCCCTTTGACAAATCTTAATTTCCTTATTTCTAATTATGCTTCATTTTACGGAAAAATAGCGGTAGATTTAAAATTTTCAAATTTATTTAAGTCATAATAAAACCAAATTTATAAGTTTCCCATCTATTTGGAATTTTCCAAATAATGAAATTTAGTTTCAAATTCAAAGTACAAATCCGACGGAGTTTTCCTTAAAATTTTGAGTAAGCTGTTAAAACACCTATCAACATTTATCATATTACTCCAAGACGCATATGAAACCTATGTGGTTTCATTCACAACCCATCTCACAATAACTATGATTTATACAAAAAACCTCATCAATTAAGATAAATTTAGCGTTTACAAAATACATAACTTGTTTCAACATTCATGTAGTTTGTAGAATTTAAGTAGCTACACATTAAAGGATTATATTTCATAATATAATTTCCTAATACAATGTAATCTCCTAATGTGTATAAAATAATATGGTGGCTTCTCAAGTCTTAAGCAAAATGTCACCCATTCGCCTTCACTCCCATGCCGGCTTTTTATCCTTACTTTTATTATCTACGGAAAGTTCAAACAACCCTCTGCTAAACAAATTTACTTAGTGGTGCTATAACTTAATGATATTATGTCATGCAACATGTATGTGAGCAAATCATGCATAATCTCATGAAACATGTTTCTAACAATTTTATTTCATTAGTATAATGTGCAATCTCATACAATTTTAACATAACATGACATAGCTTTTAATTACATAAATTTTAGCAATGTTCAAATTAATAACAATTATAATCAATGTGCATAACATTTCATGAATAACCTTTTTCACACATCCCTTTTTATTTATTTCCTTTGTCCAATTAAAATGTCCAAACAACTCAAGTGATAAGTATCCTCATCATGGCATAAGCCAAGTATCCTCATCATGGCTGTTGCAAGGGTTTTGCAGTCGCTGGACAATTCTCACCGAAGTGAAAAAAGTGAGGAGTCGCCACTTTAATTTTAAGGGAAATTAAAGGAAACCATTACTGAAATAAAAACCACTTCCGAAACAGAGATTTTAAGTTTGGAGTTCGTTCACGGGTGGGAAAGGTGTTGGCACACCACCTCCTCTCTTAACAAGGGTCGGCAAATTTAACGATATGCTTTTAATAACTTACAATTGATAATTTTGGGGGTTTAGAGTCACGATGTTGGTCCTTATTATTGATAAAAGGAGTGTTTAATATCTCACCATTTCGGGTTTCCCAAGAACACAGGTGCATGGGATGACCCTACAGTGAATTGGTGTTTTGTTTATTTGATTTGTTACATAATTTATCTAATTTTTTTCTCTTTGAATTAGGACTCGAATTCTAAAGAAGTGTTATTTGGGTCCCTAAAGATTCGTAATGAATGAGGAGGATTCTCGGCTCACATGTTATGTACCTCGGTATTTATGTGTTAGTAATATTAAAATATTGATTGAAAATATTTTGGGAAAGGACTCTCTCCCAATCTCTTAAAATATTCTTATTAGAATTTTTACTAAGAGAATTCGGATAAGTGTCGTAATATATTTTGCGGTCGCCTGAACGATGCTCTTCACCGAAGTGGGAAAAGTGAGGAGTCGCCACTCTAATTTTGAGGGAAATTAAAGAAAACCATTTGTGAAAATAAATTTAAAAGAAACCACTTCGAAAATAGAGATTCTAGGTTCAGGGTCCATATACGGGCGGGGAAGGTATTAGGCACCCTGCCTCATCCCTCAAAGAGGGTAAACAGATTTAATATTATGCTCTTTCATAAATTAAAAGGGTAATTAGGGGGTTGGGATAGTGACAATTTTAATCCTTTGTGCAAAATAAAGGGATATTTGATATTTCACTTATCTTGGGTTGTCCAGGAGCACAAGTTCGTGAGATGGCCCTTTAGTGAATAAGTGTTTGAGTGAGGTTGTCTTGTGTATTGGGGTCATGTCATTTAGTTTGAATTTTGTTAAGAGAACTCGGGCAGGGAACTTCTCCTGATCTCAAGATATATTTTATTAAGAGTTTTGAGTGGGAGATTTCGGATAAGAACTCTCCTCCGATCTCCCTGTTTTAATTTAAGCGAGAATTAGGTAAGAACTCTCCCCCGATCTCTTAGGGTGTTTGGTTTTAAAATTTGATGAAGGATCTCGAATAAGAACTCTCCTCCGATCTCCGCATTTTTATTTGAATAAGGATCAGGTAAGCACTCTCCCCCGACCTCTTTGGTTCAAAAATTTCAATGGAGGATCTCGGATAAGAACTCTCCTCTGATCTCCGCATTTTTGTTTGAATGAGGGTCAGGTAAGAACTCCCCCCCGACCTCTTAAAGTATTCGGCTTAAAGTTTTAATGAAGGATCTCGGATAAAAACTCTCCTTTGATCTTCGTGTTTTTGTTTGGATGACGATCAGGTAAGAACTCTCCCCCGACCTCTTAAAGTGTTCATGACATAAGACCGAACTTTTCACTGATCTCATATATGACTACCTTGTCCGAACTTTTTGGCTAGCTACATTCGATCTCTCTAAGTTACTAGTCCAGGGTCTTATCTCAATTCCTGCTCTATTATGCTATTTCCTAGACTAGCTTAGTAGCCCGACCTCATGACTTTTCTACTATTCAACCCCTTTTTATTTGTTCGAAAACTTTCACATTAAGATATTTCTACCGATATTTTTTTTAGTTACCTACAATTTAGCCTACAACCAAAACACCTATTTTCGAAGGAAATGAAAACTAAGAAGAAATGAATAAAGTTTACGAACGAATAGAAGAAGTAAGCTCAAGGAATATTTATCAGCCTAAATAATCTACATTGGGATTTTTAATGCAACTGAACTTAATGGAAATTTCGAGAATAAAAGCAGAGAAAATAAAACATGAGCATTCGGCAGAGTGACAGTCAAGATACTTACCTGTGGGAGGTTGAGGCTATTGAACTAATTTTGGGACCCCAAATATTGTAGAGTTGAAAACTGATGGTCCGAGGACTAATGCTTGCTTCGAAATAACAAGAACCAGGTCAGAATGCAATTGAGCCGAAGCGACAGTAACTAGGTCAGAATAATATCAAGCTTGGATAATAATATGCTGGTGTTAGGGTGATGAAGACGAAACTGAACAAAAAAAATGGTATCACAGAATAATGAACAGACTAAAAATGAAGAATTTCAGGGTCCAAAACTCTTTCAGAAGACATACATAAGAAAACTAGTTTCTGAAGTTTCTCGATTTTATGAAAGCTTAGAACAACAGAGTAGCAAGACTGAATTAAATTTCAGAGCCTTTCCACTATAATCACCACCACCTTTTTTGTTCGTCCCCTCTATAGTATTGCATGCAGGTATTTATAGGGAACGGGTGCTACTAATAAAGGGTCAGGATCTCCCCTTGGGGAGACGAAATGTTTGGATTTAAAAGGACATAATTCGACGTTTGAAAATTAAAGGGAATCAAAACGGATGGCTGGGATCCTATCCAGAATATCCATCCTTTCTCTTCCTAATCCAACGGCTCAGGATCCTGCCTTACAAGATGGATCTGAGGGCTGGGAATAAAAGGCGCCAGACCTGTCATCTGTTTTTGATCCAAGGGCTCCGAGTTTGTCCTTGCAAGTATAATCAACGGTGGGAATTGTGATGTACAGAATTGTCATAACTATTTTTGGCGTCTGTCAGCAAGGCGGGCAATTCTACAAATGAGGCATGTGGTGAAGATTTGATCACGCCTGCCATGCTTTAACTACCTCGGCTCTGATTATAGAGAGAGTTATTGGAAGCCCTCTCATCCTCTTCGTGCTTTTCGATCTCTTATTTATTCTGATCTCTCTATTATGACCCTTTTTCGATCTCTCATATCGGGCCCCTCTCCCGATCTCTCCCATTAAAGAACCTTCCCCTCTATTCGAGCTGCCTTAGTCAAAGCATTTAATTCTTCAGTTTCCAATGCATCCGCTTCGGTTTCTGTATGTAATAAATGCTCAGGCCCCCTATATATATGCCTCAGTGGGGAATCTCTTTCACATTTCATTTCTTCTCTTTCCATTTCCCACTTCTCCTATTCTCGTTTCTCCGATAACAATTTTGGCCATGGTGACCGCTTTTGATCTTTTTCTAACTATTCTCTTTGCACCTCGATTGAAAATTTATGATCCCGGTGATTGGAGAATTGTATAACCACATCTGATGACAGTGAGAGGACAGGACTAATTTACCGATCAAGATTGAAAATATCAATCGTATCGATCTCGAGTCGGTTTATCAATATAATCGGTGAACCGATTTTGGGCGAGAGGAGTGCTAATTTCCCTCTTAATATCGGTGACCGAATTTTGAAGTTCATTTGGCTCTTCACCACATCGAGTGTCCCAACTGTAGCTTGGTTCTGGTCGATGACATCGACGATGACTCCACTCACCATCATAAGAGTCATAGTCACTCCATCTGAGCTGCACATCTATCCAATGCCTATGGCTGGCTTTCTGATCAAACACATCTTTTGATTCAGCCATAGGTCCTTACTAGGTAGGTGTAGTGCTGATCTTTAGAGATGGCCCAAATGATGTAATCTGACCTTTAAAGGTTCTTAATGATGTAATCCGATCTCTTGAGATCGCCCAAATGATGTAATCTAACCTTTCGGAAATGAAATTAAATTTTATTTGAAGGTTATCATTTAATTATTGCATTGGTTATTTTCTGATCTTTGATGTGCGTATCCGATCTGGTTCCTAACTAAATCATCCTTAGCCGATCTGTGACTCTGAACATCTGCCTTAATCTGAAGAACTTAGCCAGCCAATCTCCTTTTATTTTATTTATGGTGTTTCTAGAATCTTCCTGTGACGTGTCAGGAAAGCGGGCGGATTCCGCTAACCGATGCGTCACTTGGGACACTGTGAGCATTGAATGCTCAGATGGGTATAAATAGGGGAAGGGTCAGTCAGTTGCTCCGTTATGTCATTTTTAGCACTTTGCGAGCGATTCCAAAATTCTCTCGTTTCTTCAAGTTTTTCCGACACCGATCACATTCCGATAAGGGTTTTGATCTTTTCTTAGTTAAACTTCTTTGGTTTCTTTCAAAAATGAGCGGCTCCGAGGGTCAGAGAGCTGCGAGTCCGTCTTCTGTCCACATTTCGTGGACCTCGGAAGAGGGTGATGTGATTAGATCAGGTGGTCAAGCTAGCAGAGCTCTCATCCCAGTAACTGGTTCGGGTGCCAAACCGAGGTGAGGGACATCTTTGAGAAGAGACAACTTGCCAATTGATGAGTTGCCTTTAGTCTTGAGAGAAACAGATCTTCAATCTATAAGCCAGGAGTACAATCTATGGATCGACTCCTTTTGAACTGATTAAATGCCATGGCAATCATTGGGCCGACCATTTCTTTGATGAGGGCGATCTCATCATGGTGTATGAAGAGCAACTGAAGGCCGGGCACCATTTTCCCTTGGATGAATTTTACAAAGCCGTCCTAAAATTCCACCATGTCTCAAGCCCAAGTGCATCTGAACTCCTGGCGGACTCTAATAGCCTTCCGGGGCCTCTGCTGAGCTAAGGGACTGGAACCCACAGCCAAAGTCTTTGCCGAGCTACATAGGTTCACCTAAAGGAAAGATAATGAGTTCTGGTTCTTCCAAACTAAGCCCCATTGTTCTCTCTTTACCGATCTCCCCTCTTCAATGAAGAATTGGAAGAATTGGTTCTTCATTTTGAGAAGCAAAATTCGGAACGGCTTAGAGGGCATTCCATGGAGTTGGCAACATCTGGTCGCTCCGATCCCAAAAAAGATCGTTCTAAATAAGATGATGCGGCTGATCACTAGCGAAGAATACAAGCTTCAGCTCTCTGATCTCAACCTTAGTACCACCCATATCTCTGGTCTCTGAATCTTAGTGAACTCACTGACTTTCTTTTTCATGCAGGTATGGCAGGCGGTAATGCTTCTAAAGAGAGCCGCAAACGAAAGAGGGAGGTCTCCAAAAAAGTGAAAATGATAAAGGGAGCTGCCACTGCCGATGCTCAGACCCCTCATCGTGAATCCACAGAGGTGCCGAGCTCTCCTCCCCGACCTCAGGAGCAACCGATCCTTGAGGTAGAAGTCATCGCCTCAGCTCCTCAACAAATCGAGCTTCCACCTCCCCCTCCTCCTCCGACCTCTTCCAACGTAGAAGGGGAGTCTTTCAGTCCCATGGTTAGGACACTTTCCCAAGGCGCACAGCTTCTGATCCAATCATTGGAAAGGAACCGCTCTACTAGAGGAATCCCAGCCTGGGCAAAGTCATGGGAGCTTCTATTTGCTTCCAAGAAGATAGGAACAGGCTGGCAGAGGAGAGCTTGGATGATATCTTGGCTCAAATAATGAGCTTAGGCTTAATGGCCATCGCAAACCAGCATATTCTTAGAGAGAAAGCCCACGGCTTGAAGAAAGTGATCCTTAAGGCGGTGCAAGATGCTTCTGCTGCACAAGCTCAGCTCTCTTGTGCTAATGAGTACATCGCTAGAATGGAGGATCAGATGAAGCGTTATGAGGAGAGGATCGTTGAAGTGGAATGGGAACTCGAAAACTCTCGAGCTGGTTGGTCTGCCGATCTCGCTCGTTATGCTGAAGACCTTCGGGCGAAGGAGGAAGAGCTCCAAGCCAAGGATGAGGAACTTCAAGCTAAGGAAGAGAAGAGCATTATGAAGGAGGCCGGGGCTTATGTGAATGCCCATAACGACCTTATGGCTGAGCTGAAGAAACAGTATCCTGCAGAGGATTTCTCCTGAATGAACGAGCTTGCCCCAAAGGCCGAAGACGAGAGCGACGAGGAGCCCGAGGGAGATAGAGAGGGTGAGCGAAATGTTGATGTAGAACAGGCTGGGGGTGATCCTCCAGCCGAATGACTTGTACTTTTATTTTGAAATAAAGTGAAATCCCTTTTGTTCAATTTCTTGATGAGATCGAAAAGTATCCAAATTGTATGAGTGCTTGATTATTTGAACATATTAGAACATGAAACTTAAAAGCGATTATTAATCTAAGTATGAGAGATCGGAGAAATATTATAAGCATGAGATCGGCCTAAGGCAGAACCAAACACCGGGTAGAACTTTAGATCATTAAAATTGGAAACTTGATTTGAATTCTTAAGATCGGAAACACCATTAAGTCGGACTGCAACCTTAACTTTGTTAAACGATTTTCCACAATATTTATAAAGGAGAGATCAGAAATAAGACTGGATGGCACGGAGACCTGATATTGGTGTGATCTCCTTTGACGAGAGATTGGAAATGAGATTGGAGACCTGATATTGGTGTGATCTCCTTTGTTGAGAGATTGGAAAGCATTCGATTAGATGTGGGATCGGTTTATTTCCTGACCAAGTTACTTGTAACCGAAGAATGTTAGTTAGAGGTCGATTTTCAAAGTTCATTGACTTCGGTGATCGGCCAAAATATGGTATCGACAGTTGCCCCTCTTTACATAATTTTTATTGAAGGGAATAAAATTTTCCCGTATAGGAATTATGTAAAGATTCAGGCCCATATTTTGGGCGATTGCGTATCAAAAATTAAAAATGTTGAGACTCAAAATTTGACTCGGAAGTTAAAGTTAGGAACTAAAATCAACTGAGATCAAGGAACCAGAGGTTGATGAAAGGAATTTAAATGCAAAAATTAAAATCAACACGGAAATTTAAATTCACGAAATTAAAATCAACTTGGGTCAAGGAATCAGAGGTAGATGATAGGAAATTAAAATCAACTTGGATCAAGGAACCAGAGCTTGATGACAGGAAATTAAAATGCGAAAATTAAAATCAACTTGGATCAAGGAACCAAAGGTTGATGGCAAGAAATTAAAATGCTGAAAATTAAAATCAACTTGGATGAAGGAACTAGAGGCTGATGACAGGAAATTAAAATCAACTTGGATCAAGGAACCAGAGGCTGATGACAGGAAATTAAAATGCAAAAATTAAAATCAACTTGGATCAAGGAACTAGAGGCTGATGACAGAAAATTAAAATCAACTTGGATCAAGGAACCAGAGGTTGATGACAGAAATTAAAATGCAAAAATTAAAATTAACTTGGAAATTTAAATGTACGAAATTAAAATCAACTTGGATCAAGGAACCAGAGGTTGATGACAGAAATTAAAATGCAAAAATTAAAATTAACTTGGAAATTTAAATGTACGAAATTAAAATCAACTTGGATCAAGGAACCAGAGGTTGATGACAAGAATTTAAATGCGAAAATTAAAATCAACTTGGATCAAGGAACTAGAGGTTGATGACAAGAAATTAAAATGCAAAATTAAAATGCTTACAAAGCAAGCCTAACCTGACACGAGAAGTTCTTCTGCGACGAAGTATACTTAATAGGATCCCAAAGATAAACGATTAATGGAGGACGAGTTGTAAGACTTAACCTATCACTTTCCATTTCTTACTCACTTCCTAGGATGCTCTTTTGGTCCTTCGACTTTCTTCTTATTTTGTAAAAAGCGCCCTTGCGGGTTTTCACTTTCCCCTCTGCCCATCTGACTAGAAGCGCCCTTCCGGGTTTTCACCCCTAGTTTTTTTTTTTTTTTTATCATTCCCTGCAAATCTCTTAGCAAAGTACATGAGGTTATCAATATCCAAATCCTAATCTTATGACAAAATTTTAACAGATTAATAGCGCACAAAAGACAGAATTAGAGTGTGGGTATACGAGAAAGATAAATCTGAGTGTAAGCAAAATAATAAATTAAAATGTAAATGTGTGAAGAAGATAGATTAAAGTGAAAGGATGACTTTATTATGGCTTGAGAGAAAAAGGTACAGTTTCAAAGAAAAAGGGTACAAGAATGGATCTCACAGATTCCTTGTAGTTGACTTTGAAGTCCCTTAACTGCCATTATTTCAAGTACTCTATTGACGAACATTCATACCGTGGTGGTTTATTTCCTTTCCTAGTCCAGTATCCCCTTCCTTATTCTCCATTTTCTGGTTCTAAGGGCGCCCTTTCGGGTTTTTGCCCCTAGATTTTGTTTTTTTTTTTTTTCTTTTTTTTGTCTTTTTTCTTTTTCAGGGTGCCTTTTCGGGTTTTCACCCTTCACTCATTTTACAGAAAGTGCCCTTCCGAGTTTTCACCTTCTTTCGCACATTTTGCTAGGAGCGCCCTTTCGAGTTTTCACCCCTACTCTTTTTTTTTTTTTTAGGCATAATACCTTTTGACAGTGTCGGCATTCACGGGTCTTGGAAATTTTTTGCCGTCCATGCAGGTCAAGATTAGGGCCCCACTAGAAAAATGCCTTTTTAACCATGTAGGGTCCCTCATATGTTGACGACCATTTGCCTCGGGCATCATTTTGATTCGGGAGCACCTTTTTTAGGACTAGGTCACTTGGTTGGAATTCACGTGGGCGAACGCCTTTGTTAAATGCCCTAGCCATTCTTCTCTGGTATAATTGCCCATGACACATTGCTGCTAGCCTTTTCTCGTCCAGCAAATTTAATTGGTCTAACCATTTTGACTCATCGATTCCTGATTCTTTCAGAATTCTTAGGGAAGGAATTTCTACTTCAATAGGCAAAACAGCTTCCATTCCATAAACTAATGAGTATGGAGTTGCCCCAGTTGATGTCATTACAGAGGTCCGGTATGCATGAAGAGCGTAGGGAAGCATATCATGCCAATCCCTATAGGTGATGGTCATTTTCTGGATAATCCTCTTGAGATTTTTGTTAGTGGCTTCCACCGCTCCATTCATTTGGTGACAGTATGGTGAGGAATTGAGATGTTGGATCCTGTATTGGTTACATAAACTTTGGACCTTCGAACCATTCAAATTCTTGGTGTTGTCAGTGACGATTTCGCTGGGGAGGCCGTGTCGGCAGATGATATTATTTCGGAGAAATTTGAGGAATGTGTTCTGCGTGATGTGGGCATATGACGTCGCTTCAACCCATTTAGAAAAATAGTCAATAGCTACCAAGATGAACCTATGCCCATTGAATGCCTTGGGATTAATTGGACCAATTACATCGATGCCCCACAATGCAAAAGGCCATGGCGAAACGAGATTGAACAGTTGATGAGGCGGAACATTTATCGGATCCACATAGATTTGACATTTATGACATTTCCAAATGTACTCGATGCAATCTTTCTGCATAGTAGTCCAGAAGTATCCTGGTCTCATGATTTGCTTGGCCATCATATGTCCATTAGCATGGGTTGCACAATTTCCCTCTTGAGTCTCAAAAAGGATCTTTCTTGCTTCTTTTGCATCCACGCATCTCAATAGCTCGCCATTGGAGCTCCTTTTGTATAGAATCTCACAACTGATGAAGTATCCCAAAGCTAATCTCCTGATCATCCTCCTTTCGTTTCTGCTTGCCCCTGGAGGGTACTCTCTGGTTTTGACGTAGACCTGAATATCATGGTACCAAGGTTTGCCATTAATTTCGTCCTCGGCCATGAAACAGTAAGTTGGCTCACTCCTTGCTTTGATTTGCAATACCTGAGTTGTTTGCCCCTCTTCCATTTGAGCCATGACAGCCAGAGTGGCTAAGGCATCTGTGAATTGATTCTTGTCCCGACTAAGGTGAGTGAAAGAAATTTGTTTAAATTTCTTGATCAATTCCATCAGGTACTTCTGATATGGGATCGACTTCGGGTCCTTGGTTTTCCATTCTCCTTTGACTTGATAAATGATTAAGGCTGAATCTCCATATACCTCCAACTTCCTGACTTTCATTTCGATGGCAGCCTGTAAACCCATCACACAGGCTTCATATTCTGTGACGTTGTTGGTGCAGTCAAATCTTAACTTGATAGCTATTGGGAAGTGTTTTCCATCGTGATACCAAAGACAACTCAATCCCATTACTGCACAAATTGACTCATCAAAATACATTTCCCATACATCAGCTGGTTCTTTTTCCTCACCGTCGACTTCGTTAACATGCTCATCAGGGAACTCGAAATCCAGGGCTTCATAATCTTGGATAGGGTTTTCTGCTAGGAGATCAGCGATTACGCTACCCTTTATTGCTTTCCGGGTCATATAGACAATGTCATATTGAGAAAGTATGACCTACCATTTGGCTATCCTCCCTGGCACAAATGGGATTTCATATACATACTTGATAGGATCCATCCGGGAGATGAACCATGCCTTATGATTTAACATGTAGTGTTTAAGCCGATTCGTCGTCCAGGCCAACGCGCAATAAGTTTTCTCAAGGAAAGAGTACTTTAACTCGCAATCATTGAATATCTTGCTCAGGTAATAAATGGCCCTCTCCTTTCATCCTGTATCATCATGCTGCCCCAAAACACATCCCATAGAATTCTGTTGGACTGTTATGTATAGAATCAATGGCCTTCCCACCACCGGAGGGAGCAATATCGACGGGTTTGACAGGTACTGCTTAATTTTCTCAAAGGCTTCTTGACAAACTGAATCCCATTGAGCGGTGTTGTTCTTTCTGAGTAACTTAAAGATGGGCTTAGCCTTAGCAGTGAGTTTGGAAATAAATCTCGAAATGTAGTTCAGCTTCCCCAGGAAACTGCGCACCTCCATTTCTGTTTTTGGGGGTGGCATTTCTTGAATGGCTTGAACTTTGTCTGGATCCACTTCTATCCCCTTCTCACTCACTATGAATCCCAATAGCTTTCCAGATCTAGCTCTGAACACACACTTGGCTAGGTTCAACTTCAGCTGATACTTTCTGAGCCTTTCGAATACTTTCCTCAGCGCTTGTACATGTCTTTCTCCCTTCCTGGATTTGATGATCATATCATCCACATACACCTCTACTTCTTTGTGCATCATATCGTGGAATAACGTGACCATTGTGCGTTGGTAGGTAGCTCCAGCATTCTTTAACCCAAATCGCATGACCCGATAACAGAATACCCCCCACTGAGTGATGAAAGCAGTTTTCTCTTTGTCTTCTTCATCCATGGGGATTTGGTTATATCCAGATGCCCCATCAATACACGAACATCTACCCAATCCTGCAGCATTGTCTACTAGCACGTCTATGTGTGGAAGAGGGAAATCATCTTTCAAACTTGCCTTATTTAGATCCCTATAATCAACACACACCCTGACTCTCCCGTCCTTTTTCATTATTGGGACAACATTAGCTATCCACTGAGGGTACTTGACCACTTCTAAAAATCCGGCATCATACTGCTTTTTGACTTTATCCCTAACCATGAGTAGGGTGTCGGGATTCATTCTTCTTAACTTCTGTTTTATTGGAATTGTCCTGAGGATTAGGGGAATTTTGTGCGTCACTATGTGAGGGTCTAAGCCGGTCATATCGTCATAGCTCCATGAAATATGTCTAGGAATTCTTTGAGCAAACTGACCATCGCTTCTAATTCTCCACTCCCCTCCTCATTTCTTCTGTGCCTAGATTTATGGTGTGCGTTTCATCCCCACAAGGCACTAGGGAAGGTTCGTCTCTTTCACCCCTTTCTTCTGCAAGTTCCTTTTCAGAATCACTTGAAGTAATGGCAGTTATGGGAGTTTCAAAATTAACAAGAGGAATTTCTGAGTCTATTAAATTATTAGGCGTTAATTGATGAATGGTCCTGAAGAAACGAAAGTGGAATATATTATAAGAATGGATTTCAAGAGAAAAAGGAAAAGAGAATTGGATGCAAAATGTGCTATTAATTCATTAATATTTGAATCATAAGAAAAGGGTCCATTTACAGCATTGCACTTGTCACCATGGACAAAATGATCAAGTGTAGTACTTTACTCGAGATTAAGCACAAGAAGGTCCTCTGCTTCCCAATTATCCAGTTCTTGCCCCTCAGCAATTGGCGAGATCAGGGCTTCATATAGGGAGTCCAGTTGTATGACATCAACAGATGGTTCTTCGGGTGATTCTTCACCCCTCTCGGGAGTCTCAAGGATTGGTTTGGTGAAGACATATGTGATTTTCGGGACAACCTTCATTTTCCTGACTCTCTGGTCAAATCTCTGATCCAGAAGCATGTTCCTCCTCCAAAATCGCCCATCCATAAGAGCATCTTTCACAAATCCCAAGCCGAAATGGCTAATCTTCTGGATTGCCGGTATGGGTTCAACAATCCCCTGTAATGTGGCGCCTAGCCCCTTGCTACCTTATATCATCTTTTAAGCATCACCTTTGCAACCATAGCTGTAGCCCCTTCATCCCTCAGGATAGTTTCTTGCAACTCTAGAGCCTGGAAAGAACTTTCTAAGGACTTTTCGGCTGCTTCCACATAAGGAAGTGACTGCGGCTTGGTGACCAGCATGGCTTCTTCCCCTTTTACACTGATGATCCTGCCGTCCATGATGTATTTAATTTTCTGATGCAAGGTCAAAGGTGCGACATTTGCTGAATGGATCCAAGGTCTCCCTAGCAGCATGGTGTATGCAGGTTCAATGTCCATCACCTAGAATGTGACGTTGAAAGTGCATGCCCTGATTTGAAATGGCAAGTCGATGTCTCCCAGTAACTCCCTCCTTGTGCCATCAAAGGCTCTTACCACCATGGCACTTTGGCGTATGTTTGACCGGTCGACAGGTAGCCTTGCCAAGGTGGCATTGGGCAAGACATTAAGGGCAGATCCGTTGTCGATTAGGACTTTAGCAATTATGCAACCTTCGTATTTTACTGTCACATGTAAAGCCTTGGTGTGCTTCAAGCCAGCCGGGTCTATCTCCTCTTCCGAGAAAGTGATGAAACTGGATGCCTAAATCTGTCCCACTATCTTCTCGAATTGCCCTGGTGAGATATCGGGGTTTACAAAGGCCTGATCCAGAATCTTTTGTAGGGCTTGGCGATGCACTTCCGAGCTTAAGATCAATGACAGCAATGAAATCCGAGCAGGCATCTTCCTCAGTTGCTCGACAACATCATATTCACTTTGCTTCATTATTTGAAGCAACAATTCCTCTTCTCCACTCGATCCAGCAGGTTCTCCTTTCTTAACTTTCTCAACCTCCTTTTCCGTGCTCTCTTGTGGCTCTCCCATTTTTACTTTCCCTCTTTTCTTTTCTTTCTTGTCATTCCTGTAACATCTCCCACTTCGGGTTATAAAATTCTACCTCTTACTCAGGTGGGGAGGAGTTATTGGTTGTGACAGGTTTGGGGTTTGGTTAGGGAGTAGCATTGCTGGAGGGTCCGGTGTAAGTCATTCTGAAGTGCTCATGGGGGGCGAAGCACGGTTTAGGGGGTGTCAAGGGTGGAGTATAGGTAAGGTTAGGAGCCGATGTACTGCTAGATGCTTCTTGAGTGAAGACTTGGAAATTGTAGTTTCAGGGCATAGCATGAGTGTTTGTGACTGGGAGCTGAGGTGGGGTTCAGATGACTGTTACTGGTGGTGGTGGTGTTGGTGCATTGGGGGCAGAAAAGGTTAGTCTGGGATTGGAGGTGGAGGCATTTTAGCTGAATCTGGCTGCATTAATTTCGCCTTCCACTTTCGACCTAGTTTGGCATCTCAAAATTTTAAGGGACAACAAGTTCTGGACCTCTTGCTGGAATCCCTCACAGTCACGCAGCTCATGATCAGCTGCTCCTCCATGGTAGGGACATCCCGTATTCCTTTCTGATTCTGATGTTTGAGGGAAAATGTAGCCTTCCCTTACTGCCATAACAAAAATTTCCTCAAAGTGAGGAATCAGTTGATCTATTTTCGCAGTTGACTTTTTATCCCCGGATTCTATCATGTTCACACCATTGCCTGTACCATGATTGGGCAATGGGTTTGACGTGATATTAGGAAGAGAGCCATTCCCTTCAATCTTTAACCACCCATTTCTGATCAAGGCCTGTACCCTTCCCCTAAGGGCCTCGCAATTGTCAATTGAGTGTCCGAGCGCCCCTCCATGATACTCGCATTGGGCACTAGCATCATACCACCTGGAGTATGGTGGCTGAATTGGATCAAGGGGGATTGGCACTATTTGATTTATAGCGAGGAGGTATCGGTATATTTCACTAAGTGGTAGGGGAAGAGGTGGGTCAGGATTTCTCCAGGGTCTAGGATTATTTTGGGGTGGTCTTGATTGAATAGGTTGAGGAGGTGGTCGGGGTTGGTAAGCTGTTTATGGTGGATACTGTGGGCGTGGATGAGGATAATTTGGAAAAGGGGGTGGAATTTTTGCAATTGTCAGGCTATGAGCAGGAGGATATGGCCGAAAATTATTCTGAGGGAATGAAGATTGGATCTATCGGGTGATGGAGTGCACATCACCTTCTTTCTTCTTGCCAAAACTGGCAGTCTTCTTTGCGGGATTCTCAGTCAACTCCTGCAATCATCCTAACCTGAGGTTAGCTTCAATTCTCTCGCCAGCTTGAATGATGGCTGAGAAGCTGTTGGAGGTGTTTCCAATCATCAGATTGAAATACAGAGCCTTTAATGTCTCAATGAATAAGGAGCAGAATTCATTGTCAGTAACTGGAGGATACACCTCCACTGCTTTCTCTCTCCACCTCTGGGCATATTCCTTGAAGCCTTCCCTTTCTCTTTGCACTAGATTTTGGAGGTCTCTCCTCATGGGGGCGACGTCACAGTTGAATTTATACTGTTTCAAAAAGGCGTCGGCCAACTCTTTCCAGGAGCGCAGCTTGTTCCTGTCTAACTGAATGCACCATCTCAGGGCTGCCCCAGAGAGACTCTCGTGGAAGAAGTGGACCAGGAGTTTATCATCTTCTGTCAGGGCAGACATCTTGGCAATGTAAGTAACTAGGTGAATACGAGGCTCTGAGTTCTCAGTGTATTTATCGAAGTCCGGGACTTTGAATTTGGGTGGTACTACCACAACTGGTACCAGTCTTTGCGACGATACATCTACTAAACCGTACATGTTCAGTCCCTCTATTGCTCTTAATCTCTCTTCTAGAGCAGATAACTTCTCATTCTCTCTCATTTTACTTTCTCCTCCTACTGCATGAGCTATTCCCCTAGTTGGGAAATGAGGGGCAGAATGAACCGGAGGGATTAGGATTGAAGGGTGTGGCTCGGCATTTGGGACAATCGGATAGTAGGGGAAGGGTCGGTCATTATTCAAGGGGGTCAAATTAACAATGATTGTCAGATCGGGAATAGGTGGTTGAAAAGTAAAAGAGGTTGAAGCTTGGTGAGAATCAACCATCGTAAGAGGTAGGGGAGGTAATGGCAAGTTTGGCTCTAATGCAAGCTTATTTTGGGATATCTCCTTTATTAGTTTCATGAGCTCTGAGACTTGGTCTCTTAATTCGGAAACTTGTCCTTGTAGATTCTGGACTTGTTCCTGGTCTTCCATTAGCTTCTTTGCTCGTGATCTTGTTAAGTACACTCGTCTTGGTCGAACTGCTTGTTTGTTCAGGCTTGCTTTGCTTGAAGCAATGTTGATTTCCTGTGGGAGGAAAAAAAAAGGTCTTTAAATGAATTTCAAATTGCGTTAAAATTTAAAGGTCCTAATTTGGACAAAGGATACGATGGCATCTAAAATCCAAGAGTGAGATCTGAAGAAGGATAATTGCATTAACTTTATCATGGCATTGCTCGATATTTCGATGGTGAATGACTGGATTGAATGCGTGTCTATGATACTTGTCCATATGGCGCATTCAACTTTTTGCATAACCCTAACGAGGATAGTTCCTACGGGAGTCATACTATTCATTCATAATTTTGCTAAACAATGGCCCAAAGCTATTTTATTAATCGAATAGTTCATTCATAGCATTCTTTACATTGGCCTAGGCTCAGGGAGACTCTTTATAGTGTAATGACATCTTTTGAGATACTCATAAAGTATTTCTTCTTGTTTGGCAGGGTCGAACATCTTTAGGGCATATTCGGATTCTGGCAAGAGCTCTTGTTTCCCTTGTGTTATCATTCTCTCCAGCTGGTTAACATTTTCTCTTAGCTCTTGATGGAGAGTAGCTTGTCTTTCTTTTTCTTTTCTTTCTTTAGCACACTCCTTCATAATAACATTGATAAGCCGTGCTTGCTCTTTCAGTTCAAGCTTCTTCTTTTTACCCTCTTGTTTATACTCTTTCATGAGTATCTCTTGGTACTTCATTTTCTCTTGCAATTCGTTATTCCGAACTCCAGCCTCCTTTATTGCATCTTGGAGAAAGATCTTTTCCCTTTCCCATTGCATTTCTTGCTCCTCAAACCCTACTTTTTCAGTCCTGAGCCTTTTTACCTCTCTTTTGAGGACCTGCTGTTGGTCCTCCAACTGCCTTATCCGTTCTTGTAATTGCTGGTTCTCGGTATCCACTTTTTGTAGACAGTCGACCAAACGAGCATTAGCTTCTTCTGAAAGGATGTTTCGATGGGGGATGTTACCTTCAAGTTCCGTTGGCTTGGCAGTTGGGTGTCTTTGATCCTAGCTGGCCCTCCATTTAAGATAATCTTCAGTGACAACCAGACCTTTAGGCGATCTCTCCCTCATAGTGATGCTCTCCCAGGATTTGCGGGCTACTTTCAATTCCTCCTCACTACCGCGCTCATGATAGAAGTGACCTTGATGGTATTCTTCAATACTGAGTGCGGACTGAGTTGAGCCGAACTGCCTCATTACCAATGCTGGGACATAACTCGTATATCTGGTTGCTCCGATTAAAGATACTGAATAATTACTCCCCGTGCTGAACAAAATAGGTAGACCTAGCGCCCACAATTTCCTCCAGTAGTAGTTGTGACTGTTGAAGCTTAGAATCCACTCTTGCCAGTGCAGCTCATCCTTTGGGCTGATTACTAACCTAGTCATTTTCTCAATAAGAGGCTGGTCTGGGTACCAAGTTAACCCTTTTGTCTCTATAGGGCACATGTGACTGATGATCCAGAGGTGCAACAATAGAGAACAGCACTTAATGGATCCCCTGCCTTGTTGTCTACAGTAAGTAAGAGTCAACAGAGTCTCCACAAGGATTGCCGGCATTGGGTTGACCTTCTACTTTTCTACTACCCAGAACATCTCCATGACACTGCAGGTTATAATTCCCAAAGGCCTAGGGAATAAGATCAGGCCATAGATCCCCAAAGCTAGTGCTAATGAAACTTGCTCCCATTGTTCATCTCGGATGTATAGGTCCAACTGCTTCTTAAGGTAGGTCCAATACCAGCCGTGTGTGTTCCCTTTGATAGTTTCTCTTGCCTTCGCTTCCTCTGGGGGAATTCCCAACATATGTGCGAACCGTTTCCAAGTCTGCCTATACTCGAGGTGTAGGTATATCCGATTCTGTGCCACATAAGGAATTTCTAGCAGCGCCTGATATTCTTCCATAGTAGGGGTCGTATCGATGTTGTTGAAGGAGAGCACCCCATACTTAGGGTTCCAAACTGACAGCATGGCCTTTAACGCCGGAACTTGAACTTTGACCCGTATCAAAGTCACAATCCTTTTGTATTTTTTCTCGAACTTTGCCTTGATGTGATCGGGAAGTGACCTCCAAATACTAGATAGATCCTCGAGACTGGTCATTCTAACCTCGACTTTGTTTAGGTCTAATGGAGGTAACAGGCTAGTATCTGCCCTGGTGACATCACTTTGTGGGGGCGCTGAACTATGATGTGGTCCGGACCATGGTTTAGCATTCTGTTCTGGTCTAGGAACTTCTGCCGACTGACTCGAGGATGCCATGTTAAAATTGATGTTTATTCTTTTACAAATCCTAATTCTGTGATGCCTGTGGGAGAAAACTTGTCAGTAGGACAAATTCAGGTAATTTTGAATTATATTGTTGGCAGGGTGACACCCACACATTTGTCAAAGTAGGAAAATGTGTAGATCCTCCTAACAATATGATCCAAAATTAACCTCAAAAATAAAAAACATAAGAAAACAAAAACAGAGTAGGGTGAGAGCAAGTATGTCCCTTTTGTCCTAAAATAGGGAAAATCCTAGTACCAGGTAAGTGCTATCTAATTGAATAGTTCTATCTTATGAGGTAGTTTGCTACGGCTTTCAGCTACTGTGATAGTTTAGCTCAAGGTCTAATTTTCTAAAAGCCGTAGGTTCCCAAATTACCCTTGCTGTAAATAGTAGAGCCCCTTTCCATCACCATGATACTAACGGGAGAGTTCCACGGGTATCACGGTAAATGGAATGAGCTTCAATCTAAGCAAAAGCCTTCACGGATACTAACGGGGTAAAACCCACGAGTACCGCTACATGACTCCCTCCTATTTTCCTAAAGGGTAAGAAAGCCCGGGTATAGGGCTGAAGTGTGTGAGGACATTGTGTAAATTCTCAGTGTGTGAAGGGACATATTTACCTCTTCCCTTAGTGGGGGATTTTTACTTTTTTTTTTTTTTGACAAAAGTTACTGTGGGAGATAAGACAAGCAAAAATGGTTAGAACAATAACAATTCAACTTATCATGATTTTCGAATTTTGCAAATTAAACCCCCCCCCCCTCGAATTACGAATTGAATTTATATGAGCACATAACTAAATCTATTCTTGGACCTCTAAACTAGGGTAAAAAAAAAACAAGTCCCCAGTGGAGTCGCCAAGCTGTCGCAATGTATTTTGCGATCGTTCGGACGATGCTCTTCATCGAAGTGGGAAAAGTGAGGAGTCGCCACTCTAATTTTGAGGGAAATTAAAGAAAACCATTTGTGAAAATAAATTTAAAAGAAACCACTTCGAAAACAGAGATTCTAGGTTCAGGGACCATATATGGGCGGGGAAGGTGTTAGGCACCCCACCTTGTCCCTCAATAAGGGTAAAAAGATTTAATGTTATGCTCTTTTATAAATTAAAGGGTAATTAGGGGGTTGGGATAGTGATGATGTTAATCTCTTGTGCAAAATAAAGGGATGTTTGATATTTCACTTTTCTTGGGTTGCCCAGGAACACAAGTTTTTGAGATGGCCCTTATGTGAATAAGTGTTTGAGTGAGGTTGCCTTGTGTATTGGGGTCATGTCATTTAGTTTGAATTTTGTTAAGAGAACTCGGGCAGGGAACTTCTCTTGATCTCTAGATATATTTTATTAAGAGTTTTGAGTGGGAGATTTCGGATAAGAACTCTCCTCCGATCTCCCTATTTTAATTTAGGCGAGAATCAGGTAAGAACTCTCCCCCGATCTCTTAGGGTGTTTGGTTTTAAAATTTGATGAAGGATCTCGGATAAGAACTCTCCTCCGATCTCCGCATTTTTATTTGAATGAGGATCAGGTAAGCACTCTCCCCCGACCTCTTTGGTTCAAAAATTTAAATGGAGGATCTCGGATAAGAACTCTCCTCCGATCTCTGCATTTTTGTTTGAATGAGGGTTAGGTAAGAACTCTCCCCCTACCTCTTAAAGTATTCGGCTTAAAGTTTTAATGAAGGATCTCGGATAAGAACTCTCCTCTGATCTCCGTGTTTTTGTTTGGATGAGGATTAGGTAAGAACTCTCCCCCGACCTCTTAAAGTGTTCATCACATAAGACCGAACTTTTCATCGATCTCGTATATGACTACCTTGTCCGAACTTTTTGGCTGGCTACATCCGATCTCTCTAGGTTACTAGTCTGGGGTCTTATCTCAATTCTCGCTCTATTATGCTATTTCCTAGACTCGCTTAGTAGCCCGACCTCATGACTTTTCTACTATTCAACCCCTTTTTATTTGTTTGAAAACTTTCACATTAAGATATTTCTACCGATATTTTTTTTAGTTACCTATAATTTAGCCTACAACTAGAACACCTATTTTCGAAGGAAATGAAAACTAAGAAGAAATGAATATAGTTTATGAACGAATAAAGCCTGAATAATCTACATTGGGATTTTTAATGCAACTGAACTTAATGGAAATTTCAAGAATAAAAGCAGAGAAAATAAAACACAAGCATTCGGCAGAGTGACAGTGAAGACACTTACTTGTGGGAGGTTGAGGCTATTGAACTAATTTTGGGACCACAAATATTGTGGAGTTGAAAACTGATGGTTCGGGGACTAATGCTTGCTTCGAAATAACAAGAACCGGGTTAGAATGCGATTCACCAAGCGGCGATGGCGGGTGGAATAAGATCAAGCTTGGATAATAATATGCTGGTGTTAGGGTGATGAAGACGAAACTGAACAAAAAGAATGGTATCACAGAATAATGAACAGACTAAAAATGAAGAATTTCAAAGTCCAAAAGTCTTTCAAAAGAGATACTTAAGAAAACTAGTTTCTGAAGTTTTTCGATTTTATGTAAGCTTAGAACAGCAGAGTAGCAAGACTGAATTAAATTTCAGAGCCTTTCCACTATAATCACCACCACCTTTTTTGTCCGTCCCCTCTACAGTATTGCATGCAGGTATTTATAGGGAAGGGGTGCTACTAATGAAGGGTCAGGATCTCCCCTTGGGGAGACGGAAGGTTATTTAAAAGGACATAATCCGACGTCTGAAAATTAAAGGGAATCAAAACGGACGGCTAGGATCCTATCCAAATATCCATCCTTTCTCTTCCTAATCCAACGGCTCAGGATCCTGCCTTACAAGATGGATCGAAATTTGGGAATAGAAAGCTGGACACAATAAATGCTTTTTTATGCAAGGGCTCCGAGTTCATCCTTGCAAGTATAATCAACAGTGAGGATTGTGATGTACAGAACTGTCATAACTATTTTTGGCATCTGTCAGCAAGGTGGGCAATTCTGCAAATAAGGCGTGCGGTGAAGATTTGATCACGCCTGCCATGCTTTAACTACCTCAGCTCTGATTATGTAGAGAGTTATTGGATGCCCTCTCATCCTCTTCGTGCTTTCTGATCTCTCTATTATGACCCTTTTTCGATCTCTCATATCGGGCCCCTCTCTCGATCTCTCCCATTCTAGAACCTTCCCCTCTATCCGAGCTGCCTCAGTCAAAGCATTTAGTTATTTAGTTACCGATGCATCCGCTTTGGTTTCTGTATGTAATAAATGCTCAAGGCCCCTATATATATGCCTCAGTGGGGAATCTCTTCCACATTTCATTTCTCCTCTTTCCATTTCCCCCTTCTCCTGTTCTAGTTTCTCCGGTAACAATTCTGGCCATGGTGACTACTTTTGATCTTTTTCTGACTATTCTCTTTGCTCCTCAATTGAAAATTTATGATCCCGGTGATCAGAGAATTATAATAACCACATCTGATGACAGTGAGAGAACCAGACTAATTTACCGATCAAGATAAAAAATATTGATCGTGTCGATCTCGAGTCGGTCTATCAATATAATCGGTGAATCGATTTTAGGCGAGAGGACTGCTAATTTCCCTTTTAATATCGGTGACTGAATTTTAAAGTTCATTTGGCTCCTCACCACATCGGGCATCCCGACTACAGCTCGGTTCTGGTCGATGACATCAATGATGACTCCACCCATCATCATGAGAGTCATAGTCACTCCATCTGAGCTGCACATCTATCCAATGCCTACGGTTGGCTTTCTGATCAAATACATCTTTTGATTTAGCCACAAGACTAGGCTTTGACATAGGTCTTTACTAGGTAGGATGAAGTGTCGATTTTTAGAGATCGCCCAAATGATGTAATCTGACCTTTAAAGGTTCTTAATGATGTAATCTAATCTCTTGAGATCGTCCAAATGATGTAATCTGACCTTTCGAAAATGAAATGAAATTTTATTTGACGGTTATCATTTAATTATTGCATTGGTTATTTTTTGATCTCTGATGTGCGTATCCGATCTGGTTCCTAACTAAATCATCCTTAGCCGATCTGTGACTCTGAACATCTACCTTAATCTGATGACCTTAGCCAGCTGATCTCCTTTTATTTTATTTATGGTGTTTCTGGAATCTTCCTGTGACGTGTCAGGAAAGCAGGTAGATTCTGCTAACCGATGCGTTGCTTGGGACACTGTGAGCATTGAATGCTCAGATGGGTATAAATAGGGGATAGGTCAGTCAGTTGCTCCCTTATGTTATTTTTAGTACTTTGCGAGCAATTCCAAAATTCTCTTGTTTCTTCAAGTTTTTCTGACGCCGATCACATTCTTGTAAGGGTTTTGATTGTCGACACCATATTTTGGCCGATCCCTAGAATCAATAAAAATTCTTCTTTGAACAGCTAATCTCGTTTCCGATCCCTCTTTAGGCGGTCACATTTCCGATCTCTCCTCACAAAAATTGAATTAATACTGAGTCCTCATATTCATTAAGCCTCGCCGATCTCTCAAATCATTTACCGACCTCTCAAACCCGTTGTCGAATTTCCGGACCTGTCAAGTATATTCCTGATCTCTGTTGATAAATAAAATGAACTGGCACTAGATCTTTTCCTACCAGTTTTATTGCCGACCTCCTTTTCGGAAGATTAAGAGCTAAAGTTTGGGTTCGGTTTAACGAGAGTTCCGATCTTAAGTGTTCAAGTTAAAATTTTCAATTTTAACCAAGTCCCGTTCAGCATTTCTCCCCCACCGATCTCATGCTTATTGTGCTTTCCGATCTTTTATACTTAGATTAATAATGGAATTTAGTTCATGTTTCGCTATGCTCATACAATCAAATACTTAGGCAAATTCGAAGATTTTCCAATCACATCCATTCATTGAACAAAAGAGATATTCCATTTCATTTCATAATTTGTACAAGTTATTGGTGAGGATCACCCGGCTGATTTACATCTGCTCACTCTCTCTCTCTTCCTCGCCCTCCTCCTCACTATCTTCACCATCGCCCCGGAGCAGTCGTCCATCCAAGAGAAGTCCTCTTCAGATAGCGCTTTTGAAGTTCGGCCAAGAGATCCTTATGAGCATTCACATAGGCTCGGCTATTCCGACACCATCTCTTCATCCTTTTCCTTGAGCTCTTTTTCTTTCTCCGAAAGCTCCTTATCCTTCGCATTAAGCTCCTCTACAAGTTGAGCGACTGGCGCCGTTGGCACGAAGTGCTGGACTTCTCTGAGCCCGTTCACTTTCGGCCAAGTCACGAGACCTTTCGGCGGTGATCTTCATGGTACTTCGCCCGTCCCTCAACTTGAGATATATAATCTTGAGCGGATGAGAGTTGAGATCGGAGGAAGCCACTTCTGATTTTTCTTCCCGACCTCCTTACCCGGTATTGAATCTTTTCGAATCATGGTGCAGTTCACGGACACTCCACGTTTAGGCTCATGGTTCGAGTCAAGATATCATCGAGACCACTCGGGATAGCTTTGTCCGATCCTCCGAAAGAAGATGGTAGATCCGGGACTTTGGCAAAATCGGGTTCTCCCTAACGATCGGTTATTCTTCAAGCGATCGGTCGATGTCGAGCGCCACGAGAAGAGGTCCTCGAGAAGATTGAGAAGGCTCCCTTTCCGTGCTTGGAATAATCGAGATAGGCGGTGCTCTTCCGATCTAGGAGAGATCGCGACCTCAATGGTCGGCGGACCGAAGGTTGAGGCAGGTCTCTTTGCATCTCCCGTGTTCGTGGCCAGGGTGTTTGAAGACGTTCGAACGCTTCATCTCCTTTACTTTCGGAAGATCTCTTTGTCCTTCTTCCGCTTCCTAGAACCCTCGCCACCCGCCATACTGCACAAAGAAAAGGTTAGTGAGATCTCTAAGGTCCCGAGCGAGATATAGAAAATACCAATGCCGAGGTCGAGAGCGGAAGTTCGCGATCTCGGCCGGTGATCGGATTGCATGGTCCAATGGTGCGATTCGCGATCACGCATTTGGGCAGAATATTTTAGAGTGGTGGCACGACTTTTCGCTCCATCACTATCAAGCTTTCCTCTTGACTCGGGGTAAAGTGCTTGAGCGAGGCCCACTGGTACCACCGGCTACGAGGAAAGTCCTCAAAGCGGCTCGGATCTTTACTCCTCGGAATGAAGAACCGGTTCTTCCAATTCTTAAGGGATGAGGCGGATCGGAAAAGAGTCCATAACGAGGCTTCGCTGAAAGAACCGATGTTCGTCTTCCTTTTGGCGAGTTAGTGCATGCAGCTCGGCGAACACCTTAGCCGTGAGTCTGATTCCCTTAGCTCGGCATAGACCTCGGAAAGCTACCAAGATCCGCCACGAGTTAGGGTGGATTTGAACAATGGATATTCGGTGAAATTTTAGGACCTCCTTATAGAAATCGGCTAGAGGAACCTCGGACCGGCCTTTAAGCGTTCTTCGTACACCATGACCATGTCATCCTCTTCAAAAGAATGATCGACGAAGATCGCCATGGCACTTGATCACTCATATGAATCGGGACAAATATTGTATTCTTGAACAAGCGATTGCGGTCGGATTCCCGAAGAACCGATGGAAGCTCGTCTATAGGAAGGGTCTCTCTCCTTGAAGGTGGTGCAAGCCTTGATGGTATGACCCAGGCCAGGCACTGGCGAGAGACCCTAGGGGTTTAGGTTGCACTGGGCCCAGTGCCTCTTCTTCATCGACGATGACCATGAGAACTGAATGGAAGGAGGGCTCGCCGCTCTCGACCTTCGGCACCGCTCATTTTCAAGAAAAAATAAAGAACTTAAACTAAAAGAGGATTAAAGCCCTTAGAGTCCGATCGTCGGGAACGGAGAAAATGAGAGAACTTGAAGTTGTGAGCGGAGATTGAAAATGGAATGAGAGAGCAAGCGGCTAACCCTCCCACCCCTATTTATACTAGTCCGAGCATTTAATGCTCGCGAGGTTCTAAATGCGCATCGATTGGTGGGACTCGGCGGTACATTCGACACTTTTCTCAAATATCCGAATGTTACGAGATTGGTTTATTAGAGGTCGGCATAATAAGTTAAAAATTTTGAATAAAGGATCACTAAGTGTCATTCGTAAAGAATCAGTTGGATAATCACATTAGGGATCGGAAAATAATCAATGCAAAAATAATAAGATGATAACCGACAAAATAAAGTCTTTATTTTGAAAAGTTCGAATTACATCATTTGGGCGATCTCTAGGGATCGGATTACACTAACATTGGATCACATCATTTCTGTGATCTCTAGAGATCGGATTGCATTGAAAATAAAATACATCATTTGGGCGATCTCTAGCGATCGGACTACAATAAAGGTCTAACTACAACATTTGGGCAATCTCTAGAGGTCTGATTACATTTCAGGATTACATCATTTGGGCGATCTCTAGAGACCGGTGGAACATCCTATCTAAAAGGCCTATGTCAAAGCCTAGTCTTGTGGTGAATCAAAAGATGTGTTTGACCAGAGAGGCCATGTTGGCATCGGATAGATATGCGGCTCGGATGGGGTGATTATGACTCCCATGAAGATGAGAGACATCGTCACCGATGTTACCACTCGAAACCGACCATTGTCGGAACACCCAATGTGGAGGAAAGACGCTGTCGGAACACCCAATGCAATGAGAAGTCGAATGAACTCAGTAGAGCGACTCGAGATCGGTACAACCAAAGTCCGCAATACAGATCGGCCAAATCCGGTCCTCTCACCATCGTCAGTTAAGGTCATTCGATCACCGGGATCGTAAATTTTCAGTCGGTGAGTAAAGAAGTCCATCGGAAACAGATCAAAGCCACGATTATAGCGAACTTCCACCGAGCGGCTAGAAACGAGGAAAGTAAGAAAAGAAGAGAGGAAAGTCGGATGAAGAAAATGTCTCGTCGACGGGGTATATATAGGGGAAATGAGCATTTAATCTTTGGCGAAGCAGCAGCGGACGCTTCGATAATCGAGATGTAATTAATGCTTGAACCGAATCCAGACTGATTAAGGGATAATAGAGATCGGGAGATAGGAGATCAACATGAGAGATCGGAATAGGAGCTAGGGGAGGGATCGGAAGACAAAAAGAATAAGACAAATTCCAATAACAGTCGTCAGAATCAGAGCCGAGGTAGTTAAAGCGTGGCAGACGAGATATAAAACGCACGCCTAAGAATCGCCTTAATCTTGGACAGTGCGAGTATGTCATGACGATCCTGTACATCCCAATCTCCACCGTTGATCTCACTTGTAAGGATGAATCCGGAACCCTTGGATCAAAAGAGAAGACGACAATACAGCGTTTTCACTCTTAGCCCTCGGATCGTTCGGACAAGAGGATTCAAGACAATCAGTTAAAGAGGAAAAGGACAAATATTCCAGAAGCGATCTCGACCATTCGTTTTGATTCTCTTTAATTCTGAACATCCGATCATGTACTTCAAAATCTTGACCCTCCATCTTCCTCAAAATAAATCGACCCTTCATGGGGAGCACGATTCCTATAAATACTGCATGAAAAAGCTGTTCAGGACGGACAAAAAAATATAGACAAGAGGTCATTATTATCGTGGAGGAACTCAAACTTCATTCGATTTGTTACTCTGTGTTTTGTAGTGATCAAAAGGACTTTTGAAACTAGTTTTCGTGAGTGTTTTCTTGGAAAGGATTTTGAATCTGGAACTCTACATTTCAGTTTGTTCATTATCTGGTCATACTCGTCATCTTTGCTTTCTTTTCTTACATTCAAGCTCAACTTCCTTCCACAGTTCTTACCGGTTACCTTTTAGCTAAAGCATCTCTCGGTTTCACGACAGACATTAACTCTCGAGTGGTTAATCCGCCATCTTCATCACTATTTACCACCTCATAGTTATTTCAATACATTTGGCTCCTCACAGACATCAACTCTCAGGCTGATCAATCCGCCATCTTCATCACTATTTACCACCTCAGTTATTTCAATATATTTGGCTCCTCACAGGTAAGAGTTCATATTACTATTTTATTATGTATTTGCATTTACTTTTCGCACTCTCTTTGTTCTCTTTACGTACGCGGTTTACTCTAAGTTTATTCTAAGCAAAAAAATCTCAAAGAACGTTACTCTCGAATTATCTCTTTAGTGATCGGTCCATCATTACGTCAATTTCGTCATTTCGAATCGAGCTTTTAGCTCCTAGTAGCGTGTAAGTGGTCGGGCAAAATATAGGTATCTACAACTTAAGGGCCTCTTTTACAAGAGAAAGCTTGAATAACACGTCGGAAAATAGCCAAACTATTAGGGTGGCGTGAGCAGGAATTCGGCAAGATACCATGAAGAGGAATAAAACCAAAATAAACTAGACGAGCAGATCGGACATTAATAGGTATCGTGAAATGACTACATTAAAGGTCTGTAAATCAAGTTTAGTATTACCCATTTAGTCATAGGATATCAAGAAACCTAACCTCCAGCATTTTTGAATGCCAGAAACCTTAGTTTTAGGTTCTTGTGACATGTAGCTGAAATTGAAGTTCGGGAGATCGGCAAAGCCCCTTCCAGGCTCCTGCTAATCCGAAAGAGATCGGAGGAGAGTTCTTATCAGGTCTCGACTTAAAATTTTAATAAATACTTAAAAGAGGTCGGAGGAGAGTTCTTATCCGACCTCAATTCAAAATTTTTAATAAATATTTAAAAGAGATCGGAGGAGAGTTCTTATCCGGTCTCAGCTTAAAATTTTAATAAATAGAGATTGGAGGAGAGTTCTTATCCGGTCTCAGCTTAAAATTTTAATAAATACTTAAAAGAGGTCGGAGGAGAGTTCTTATCCGATCCCAAATTAAAATCTCTAATAAATATTTAATAGGGATCGGAAGAGAGTCCTTATCCGATCCCCAACCAAAATTCTAATATCTAAAAGAAGATCGGAGGAGAGTTCTTATCCGATCTTCTAAATTAAACTTTAAATAAAACATTCCTTTTTAAGTAAAATTAACATGCAAAAGTAATTCACTAAGGTTGTCTCATTTACTTATGTATCTGGGTGATCCTGATCAGTGAAAAATCAAACATTCCTTTTACCAAAAGGACTAACATTCCCATCCGAGCCCTTCTAACTAATTTATAAAGGACGCAAAATTAAATCTACCTACCCTTATTAAGGGACGAGGTGGGGTGCCTAACACCTTCCCCACCCGTTTACGGACCCCGAACCTAGAATCTCTGTCTTGAAGTGGTTTCATTCTTTATTTATCTTCTCAAATGGTTTTCTTTAGTTCCCCTCAAAACTAAGGTGGCGACTCCTCACTCTTTCCCACTTCGGTGAGTGATCGTCCGGGCGACCGCAAAATCTATTGCGACAGCTTGGCGACTCCACTGGGGACATATCGACTTAACCCGGTCTAGTAGTCCAAAATTAGGCTTAATTTTTGTCCGATCAAATTATATTTAGAGGGGCTCACTCGGCGATGTCTCATATGCTAATTATTATTGCTACTAACTATTTTGTTTTGCTGTTCTATCTCCTACGATTGCTCTTCATTTCAAAGAAAGGAAAAAGGGAAAATGAAAAAATAAAATCCCCCTGAATTGGGAAGAGGTAAAAGTGTCCCTTCACACACTGAACACTTACACAATGTCCTCACACACTATGGTCCTAACCCGGGCTTTCTTACCCTTTTAGGAAAGTAGGAGGGGGTCATGTAGCGGTGCCCGTGGGTTTTACCCCGTTAGTATCCGTGAAGGCTTCTGCTCAAATTGAAACTCGTTCTATTTGCCGTGATATCCGTGGAATTTTCCCGACAATATCATGGGGGTAGGATGGGGCCCTCTTGTTTCTGATGAGGGCAATTTGGGAACTGTGGCTATTAGAAAAATTAGATCTGAGCTAAACCATCACGATAGTTGAAAGCCGTAGTAAACTACCTTATAAGATAGAACTATCCCAAATAGGTAGCGCTTATCCGGTATCAGGAGTCTCCCTGTTGTAGGACAAAAAGGGACATGTTTACTCTTACCTTGCTCTGCTTTGATTTCCTTTCGTTTATTTTGTGAGGGTAATCTTGAATTCTACTGAAACATCTACACATTTTCCTACTTTGATAAATGTGTACGTGTCACCCTATCAACAGTATGATTCAAAATTGCCCTAATTTGTCTTACTAACGGATTTTCCCGCAGGCGTTACCAAACCTAGAGTCTGTAGAAGGATAGGCATCATCTTTATCATGGCATCCTCGAGTCAGTCGGCAGAAGAGGCTCAGCATGCTAAACTTTGGTCCAAGTCAGCTCATCGGTCGGTACCCTCGCAAAATAATGTTTCCGAGGCACACGTTAGCTCAATACCTTCACTGGATCTGGATAAAGTAGAGGTCAAAATGAACAACCTTGAGTGCATCTAATAGATGGAGGTTGCTTCGATCGAGTCAAAGTACAGTTTGAAGAAAAGTACGGAAGGATTGCAACCTTAATGCAAGTCAAGGTCCAAATCCCGGCGTTAAGAGCCATGTTATCGGTTTGGAATCCTAAGTACGGAGTATTCTCTTTTAATGACATTGACACGATCCCCACTATGGAAGAATATCAGGCATTCTTTGGGGATCCCATACTCATCGCGAGCAGGATCTACTTACACCTCGAGCATAGGCGGACACAGAAGCGGTTGGCACATATGTTGGGTTCTCCCCGGAAGAAGTAAAGTCGGAAGCGATCAAAGGAACACGCATGGATGGCATTGGGCGTACCTTGAAGCGGTTAGATCATCACCTCCAAGAGAAGCGGTGGGATCAAGCTTCCGTGGCACTCGCCTTGGGAATCTATGGTCCGATCCTTCCGGGACCATTGGGGATCATCACTAGCGATGCGGTGGAGGTATTTTGGACATAGAAAGCGGGGATCAATCCGTCTGGCAATTCTTGTCGAAACCTTGTTAACCCTAACTTACTGCAGACAACAGGGGAAAGGGTCCATTAAGTGTTGCTCTCAGTTATTATACCTCTGGACTATCAGTCACATGTGTCCTGTGGAGACAAAAGGATTGACTTGGTACCTTGACCAGCCTCCCATTGATAAGATGATCCGGTTAGTGATCAGCTCGAAGAATGAAAACGATGGCGGGAGCAGTTTTGAGTTTCAATAGCCATGATTCTTGTTGGAGGAAGGCGTGGACGTCAAGCCAACCCGTCTTGATTGGTACAGGAGGTATACAGTCGGTGTCCCTGATTGGAATAACCGGGTATACAAGTTACACTCCAGCACTGGTAATGAGGCAGTTTGGCTCAACACAGTCCATGATCAACATTAAAGAATACCACCAAGGTTACTTCTACCATGAGCTCAAGGAAGAAGAAGGGTTGAAAATGGCTCGCAAGTCCTGGGAAAACATCACTCTAATGTAGAGATCACCCAAAGGCCCAAGTGCCTCGGCGATTACCTTAAATGGAGAGCGATAGGGACCAGAGCGCTCTACCATAGAATTCAGGGCGACAACCCTCGCCAAGACGCCTTATTAGAGGAAGGCGATAATCGCTGGTTGACTCGCTACAAAGGCAAATACCGAGAACTCACAGCTGCAAGAACGAATGAAACAATTGGAGGACCAACAGCAGAAACTTAAGAGAAGGGTAAGAAAGCTCAAGGAAGAGGCAAGGGCCGAAAGGATAGGGTTCGAAGAGCAAGAGGTACAGTGGGAAAAAGATAGAAACTCTCTCCAAGTGAGGTCAAAGAGATGAAAGGGCGAATAGTAAGCTTGGAAAGGATGAAGTACCAAGAAGTACTCGTTGAAGAGTATAAACAGGAAAACAAGAAGAAGAAGCTTGAATTAAAAGAATGGCACTCCTCATCAACGACATCTTGAAAGAGTGTGCTAAAGAAAGGAAAGAGAAAGAGAAACAAGTTGCCCTCTATCAAGGACTGAAAGAAAATGTGGACCAGTTGGAGAAGATGATAGCACAGGGAAAAAAGGAACTATTACAGATCGAGTATGCTCAAAGTGTTCGATCTGCCAAACAAGAGGAAAGGTTATATGAGTATCTCGAGAAAATGTCATCTCATTATAAAGAACCTCCCGAACCTAGGCGATGTAAAGAATATCTTTGTACAAATTATTGATTAATGAAATGATTTTTGGACCATTGTCTAAGCATTTGTGAATGAATAATATGACTCCGTAGGAACTCCTCGCTAGGGTTATGTGAAAAATTGAAATGCGCTATATGGGCCAGTATCATAAATGCGCATTCAATCCCGTCATTCAGTCGGACTATCGAGCGATGCCATGATAAAGTGAGGCGATTATCCTTTTGCGATTCCAACACGGCTCTCAAATGCCACTTTGTATCCTTCGTCGGTCAGACTTTTAGTTTCTTTGCAAAACTCAAATTCATTTAAATTTTTTTATCCTCACAGAAATCAATATTGATTCAAACAAGGCAAGTCGACCAAGCACGATCCAACCCAAGCGAGTGTACTTAACAAGATCTCGAGCGAGGAAGATAATGGAAAATCGGGAGCAAGTCTGGAACCTCTACGAGGGACAGTCTCGAATTGAAGGATCGACTTTACGAAATTATGAGACTAATGAAGGAAATGTCTCGAGCAAACACCTTGAGAACCTAGCCCACCATTACCTCCTCCGCCTCCTACAACAAATGATCCTCAGCAAGCTTCAACCTCTTTTACCTTTCAGTCTCCCATTCCGGACCCGACAATCACTGTCAATCCGGTGACCATAAATAATGACCCACCTTTTTCCTATTACCCGGCCGTCTCAAATGTCGAGCCTCACCATTCAATCCCGATCCCTCCAGTTTACTCCACCCCTCAGCTCTCGGTTGGAGGAGTGTATCATGCGGTGAAAGGAGAACATAGGGCGAGAGAAAACGAGAAACTATCTGCCCTAGAAGAAAGATTGAGAGCAATAGAAGGGTTGAACATGTATGGCTCAGTCGATGTGTAAATCGCGAGATTGGTGCGGATGTGGTGGTACCACCCAAATTCAAGGTTCTGATTTAAACAAATCTGTGAAACTCGGACCCCGCATCCACACGGCAACCTACATTGCCAAAATGTCGCCTTATGAGAAGGCGATAGACTCCTCATTCACTTCTTTCACGAGCCTCTCGGGCGGCTACGAGATGGTGGATACAATTGGACAGGAGCAAGCTGCACTCCTGGAAAGATTTGGCCGATACCTTTATTAAGCAGTACAAATTCAATTGTGATGCGGCACCCACAGGAGGGACCTCGGAACAGTGCAGAGAGACGGGAAGGTTTTAAGCGATCGCCCAACGATGGAGGAGAAAGGCTGCGAAGTATATCCTCCGTGGACCGATAATGAACTCTGCTCCTATTCATGAAACATTGAAGGCTCCTACTTCAACTGATGATCGGAAATACCTCCAACGACTTCTCGGATATCATCAAGCGGTGAGAATTGAAGCTAATGCGAGAATAGGAAGGCTACAGGAGTTGGTGAGAACCACTGTGAAAAAGGCGCCAATTTTGGCAAGAAGAAGGAGAGTGATGTACATTCCATCACTCGGCGAATAATTTTCCCCAATTCCCCCAAAATAACTACCGCCATATCCTCCCTCTCATGGCCCAACTATCGCAAACATCCCACCCCCTTTCCTAATTATTCACAACCACGCCCTGTCGCCCCACTGCAAATTTCCAACCAAGACCACCTCCTCCTCGGCTCAACCACGACCACCACAAAATAACCCAAGACCTCCAAGGAATCTGATCCACCCCTTCCCCTCCTCTCGGTGAAATATACCGATACCTTGTCGGTATAAACCAAATCGTGCAGTCCCTTTAGACCCAATCCGGTAGCCATATCCCGGTGGTATGATGCCACTTGCCGTTGAGTATCATGGAGGAGCACAAGGGCATTCAATCGACAAGCTGCGGGGCACTCGGAGGGAGAGTGCGCTTTAATCCGAAGCGGGTGGTGAAGATCGAGGAAATGGTTCCCTCCCCAATGTTACCTCAAACCCCTTTGCCTAACCACAATGCGCGGTGGTGTAAATATGATAGAGTCTAAAGGAGAGGATCAACACGAAGTGGATGAGCTGGTTCCATACTTTAAGGAGATTTTACTATAGCAACGAGGGAAGGCTACCTTTGCCCTCGGTGGCGGGATTCAAAGAGAGTACAGTGTCCTTACCATGGAGGCGGTGACCATGAGCTGCGAGATTGTGAGGGTTGAGCAAGAAGTCCAGAACTTATTGTCTCTCGGGGTTACGAGATGCGGACAAAGTGAAAGCGGAAAAAGGAGTGAACACCACGGATCTGACGAACGCCTCCACCTCCAAACCCAGAATCACCTTCTCACCCCCGGTAGCCTCTCCGCCGGTAACAGTTATCCAAACTCCACCTCAGCTCCCCATCACCAATACTCACGCTGTTCCTTGGAATTATAACTTCTAAGTTTTCACTCGGGAGCGTCAAGCGAGACATCCGCTCCTAGTCTTGCCTCACCTCGCACCACCAAAACCATGTTTCGCTCCTCACGAGCACTTGAATGACTTATGCCGACTCGCTAGCAACACTACTCCCCAAGCCGATTCTAGACCCGTTATTGCAACAAAATCCTCTCCACTGAGCAAGAAGTCGAGTTTATAACTCGAAGTGGGAGGTGTTACTGAACGAAGAAAGAGAGAAGAGAAAAGGGAAAGTAAAAATGGGAGAGTCATCCGAAACACGGAAGAGGAGGTTGAGAAAGCGGGAAGCGAGCCTATTGAGCACAAGGAAGATGAAGAACTGCTGCTCCAAATAATGAAACAGAGCGAGTATGACGTGGTGGAGCAATTGAGAAAAACCCCCGCCCGAATTTCACTGCTATCACTGATCCTGAGCTCGGAAGTCCACCGACAGGCCCTACAAAGAATCCTGGATCAGGCCTTTGTGAACCCCGACATTACTCCAGGCGGTTTGAGAAAATAGTAGGACAAATCCAGCATCCACTGTAGCCTTTTACGAAGAGGAGGTAGACCTGCGGGTTTAGGGCACAATAAAGCTCTACATGTAACTGTGAAGTGTAAGGGTTGTACAGTGGCCAAGGTTCTCATCGATAACGGATCAGCCCTCAATGTATTGCCTAGTGCGACCTTAGCCAGGCTACCGGTTGACCAATCGCATATACGTCAAAGTGCAATGGTGGTAAGAGCCTTTGACGGTACCGAGAGAGGTCTTTGGGAGACATTGACTTGCCAATTCAAGTCGGGCATGTACTTTCAACGTCACGTTTCAAGTGATGAACATTGAGCCGCTTACACTATGTTATTAGGAGGCGTGGATCCACTCTGCGACATTTGTTCCTTCAACCTTACACGGAAGATCAAATACATTAAGGGCGGCAAAATCATCACGATAAGGCGAAGAGGCCATCGGTCACCAAGCCGCAATCACTTCCTTATGTGGAAGCGGTAGAAATCATTGGAGAGTTCTTTCCGGGCCCTTGAATTGCAAGATCTTTGGGAAGGAAGGGCTATGGCTATGGTGGCCAAAGTAATGTCAAGAAACGGGTATCAAGAGGGAAAAGGCTTGGGCACTGCCTTGCAAGGAATCGTCGAGCCTATACCGGCTATTCAGAAGATAGGCCGTTGTGGTTTGGGGTATGAGGAGGATGCCCTCGTGGATGGGCGATTCTGGATGAGGAGGATGCTTCGGGATCAGAGGTTCGACCAGGAGAAGAAAAAAATGAAAATAGTCCCGAGAATTACGGAGATCTTCACCAAACCGGTCATCCAACATCCGGCAAGTACAGAAGGATCGCCAAATGATCCATCCATAGATGTCATCCAACTGGATTCCTTGTATGAGGCCCTAGTTTCACCCATTGCTGAAGAGCAGGAGCTTGACAACTGGACAACGGAGGATATCCCTGTACTCAATTTCGAGTAAAGTACCTCTGGTTATCTACACTTGATCATTTTGTCCATGGTGACAAGTGTAATACTGTAAATGGACCTTTTCTTAAGGCATTAATATTAATGAATTGATAGCGCATTTTAAATCCAATACTCTCTTTCCTTTTTTTAATTCCATCCTTATAACATGTTCTATTCTTTATTCATTCAGGACCATTCATCGATTAACACCTAATAATCCAATAGACTCCGAAATTCCTCTGGTTAATTTTGAAATCCCCATAACTGCCATTACTTCAAGTAATTCTGAGGAAGACCTTACAGAAGAAAGCAGTGAAAAAGATGAACCCTCCCTCGTACCTTGTGAAGATGAAACGCGCACAATAAACTTAGGCTCGGAAGAAGTAAAAAGGGAACTTAAGATAGTGGAGAGTGAGGAATTGGGAGATATGATCGGTGCAGCAAGGAATTTCTCGGCGTATTTTCATGGAGCTATGATGATATGGTCGGTTTGGACCCCGGATAGTGACGCACAAGATTCCCTTAATTCGAGAACGATCCGGTGAAGCGGCGAGGAGAATGAATCGACACCTTGCTCAAAGTTCGGGATGAAGTCAAGAAAGCGATATGGCGTCAGATTCTTGGAAGTAGTCAAATATCCCCAATGGGTGGCTAATGTCGTCCCGATGTGAAGAAAGACGGAGAGTCGGGGTGTGTGTTGACTACGGGGACCTTAATAAAGCAAGTTTGAAAGATGATTTCCCTCTCCCTCACATTGATGTGTTAGTTGACAATCTTTGCGGGATTGGGTAGGTGTTCGTGTATTGATGGGGCATCGTGGTACAATCAGTTCGATGGACAAGGAAGACAAGGATAAAGCGCTTTCATCACCCAATGGGGGTATTTTGCTATCGGGTCATGCCCTTCGGGTTGAAGAATCAGGGGCTACTTACCAGCGCAATGGTCACATTATTCCACGATATGATGCATAAAGAAGTGGAGGTATATGTGGATGATATGATCATTAAATCCAGGGGAGAAGAGAGCCACGTTCAGGTAATGAGGAGGGTGCTCGAAAGGCTCAGGAAATACAAGTTAAAGCTGAACCCTGCTAAATGCATCTTCGGAGCTAGATCGGGAAAACTATTGGGATTCATAGTAGCGAGAAAGGGATAGAAGTGGATCGGACAAAGTTCGAGCTATTCAAGAAATGCCGTCCCCAAAAAGCGAGAAAGGGAGGTGCGATTTTCTAGGAAAGTTGAACTACATTTCAAGATTTATTTCTAATCTCACTTTGCCAAAGTGAGCCTATTTTCAGACTACTCGGAAGAACAATCCTGCAATGGGATTCGGATTGTCAAAAGGCTTTCGAGACAATCAAACAAGATTTGTCAAACCCACGGATTGGTCCCTTTGTGGCGGCGGGCCTCGATCCTGTACATGACAGTCCAGAGCTCTATGGGATGTGTTTTAGGACAGACATGATGATACCTGGCGAAAAGAGAGGGCCATTTACTACGAGCAAGAAGTTCAATGATTGTGAGTCAAGGTACTCTTTCTTAGAAAAGACTTGCTGCGCGTTAGCACAGACTGACAAATCGCCTCAAGCAACGCATGTTGAATCACAAGACATGGCTTATCTCCGGATGGATCCTATCGAATCGTATTCGAAAGCCCATTCGTGCGGGAAGGATAGCCAAGTGGCGGGTTATACTCTCCCAATATGATATAGTCTACATGACCGGAAGCGGTGAAAGGTAGCGTAATTCTTGACCTCCTAGCGAGAAAACCCTATCCCGGATTATGAAGCTCTGGATTTTGAGTTCCACAGCGAGCATATTAATGAAGTAGACTGCGAAGAAGAGGGTCGATCGATGTGTGGGAAATGTATTTTGTGAGCGATCAATTTATCAGAATGGAATTGGAGGCTGTACTAGTATCCCGGAAGGAAAGCACTTCCCAATAGGCGCTAAGTTGGGATTTGATTGTACCAACAATGTCGAGAATATGAAGCTTGTGTAATGGGTCTACATCTGCTCTAGAGATGAAAATCAGAAAATTGGAGGTGTATGGAGACTCGGCTCGATAATTTATCAGTCAAGGAGAATGGCAAACCAAGGATCCCAAGCTAATCCCCTACCGAAATACTTGGAGATGATCGAGAATTCAAAGAAATCTCTTTCACTCATCCGAGTAGAGACAAGAATCAATTTCTTGGCGCCTTAGCTACTCTAGCCGTTATGGCTCAAATCGAAGAAGAGCGACGTTTGACGTTGAAGATTAAAGTAAGGGATGAGCCTATTGCTTCATGATTGAAGAAGAGCTCGATGGAAAGCCTTGGTATCACGACATCACAGTCTCTTGTAGAGCAGGAGAATTCCCTTGAGGGCAAGCAAAAATGAAAAGAAGATGATTCGGAGGTTAGCATTGGGGTACTTTCCCGATGGGAAACCCTATACAAAGAAGCGCCAACGGTGAATTATTGAGATGTGTGGATGCAAAGGAGGCAAAGAGAATCCTTTTGAAACTCATGAGGAAATTGTGCAACTCACGCCAATGGACACATGATGGCCAAGCAAATCATGCGACGTGGGTACTTTTGGACCACAATGGAAAAGGATTGCATCGAGTATTTCCGGAAGTGCCACAAGTGTCGATTTATGCGATCCGATAAATGTGCCACCTCACAAGCTGTTCAATCTCGTCTCACCATGGCCTTTTGCAATGAGTGGCATGGATGTGATTTGTCACATCAATACCAAAGCATCCAATGGGCATAGATTCATCATTGTAGACATCTACTATTTATCCAATTGGGTCGGCGACATCATATGCTCACATCACGCAGAACACGTTTCTCAAATTCTTGAAACAATATCATATGCCGGCATGGTCTCGAATGAAATTGTCACCGATAACGCCAAGAACGAACGGTCAGAAGATTCGGAAGTTGTGTGATCAATACGAATCCGACATCTCAATTCCTCCCCATACCGTCCCGGATGAATGGAGCGGTGTAAGCCGCTAACAAACAACTAAAGAGGATAATCCTGAATATGACTGTCACATATAGGGATTGTCATGAGATGCTCCCCTACGCTCTTCATGCATACCGAACTTCCATAAGAACCTCAAGCTGGGCAACTCCATACTCACCGGTCTACGGGATGGAAGCGGTATTACTGTTGAGGTTGAAATTCCTTCCTAAGGATTACGAAGGAATCGAGGATTGGTGAGTCGAATGGATCCGATCAAGGTTGGATCGATTAAACTTCTTTGGATGAGAAAAGGTTAACAGCGACATGTCACGGGCAATTATATCGGAGGAGAATGGCGAGCATTTGATAAAAGCGTCGCCCAGGAATTCCTACCGGGGACTTAGTTCTAAAGAAAGTACTACCAAACCAAAAGCGATCCCGGGGCAAATGGTCACCAACCTACGAGGACCCTATGTGGTTAAAAAGGCGTTTCTTGGAGGAGCCTTGATCTTGACCCACATGGACGCGAAGAATTCCGAGACACATGAATGCCGACCTTTGTCAAGAGATACTATGCATAAAAAGGAGAAGGGATGAAAACCCGAAAGGGCGTCCTAAAAAAAAAAAAAAATAAAAAAAAAAAAACCTACATGGGTTGAAAAACAAAAAAGAGGCGTCCCAAGAACCAAGCGGAGGAATAAGGAAGGGGGCATGAAACCGCGGATAGAGAGGCAACCGTCACGGCATGGGACTTCAGAGAACTTGGAATATGGCAGTTAAAAGAGTTCAAAACCAACTAAAAGGAATATATGAGATCTATCCTTGTACCTTTCCTTTTCCTTTGAAAGTCTATTTTTCCTAAAGCCATGATAAAGTTATACTCCATTCCTTCTGCTTTTGTTTTCCTGCTTGCTCACTTTTTAATACTATCCTTTCTCTTTGACTAATGCGCTATTGATTAGTTAAATTTTTGCCATAAGATTTGAATTTAAAAATTGATAACCTCGCGTACTTTACTATGAGATTTGCAGGGAATAGCCGCCAAAAAAAAAAAAAAACAAAAAAAAAAAAAACTAGAGGTGAAAAGCCGAAAGGGCGCTTCTGGTCGAATGGACGAAAAGAAAGTGAAAACCCACAAGGGCGCTTTCCGAAGAATAAGGAGAAAATCAGGAACGGAAAAGGGACATCCGAAAGAACGGAGTCGTAGGTCAGGCCTTACAACTCCTCCTCCGTTAATCGTCCGCCTTCATTATCTTGTTAAGTACACTTTGTCAGGGAATAACTTCATGTGCCAAAGTCAGACTTGTTTTGTGAGTTGATTTTAATTTCATGCAATTTACATTTCCTGCTATCAACCTCTGGTTCCTTGATCTAAGTTGATTTTAATTTCATGCAATTTACATTTCATGCTATCAACCTCTGGTTCCTTGATCTAAGTTGATTTTAATTTCATGCAATTTACATTTCCTGCTATCAACCTCTGGTTCCTTGATCTAAGTTGATTTTAATTTCCTGCAATTCCACCATCAACCTCTGGTTCCTTGATCTAAGTTGATTTTAATTTCATGCAATTTACATTTCCTGCTATCAACCTCTAGTTCCTTGATCTAAGTTGATTTTAATTTCCTGCCATTCCACCATCAACCTCTGGTTCCTTGATCTAAGTTGATTTTAATTTCATGCAATTTACATTTCATGCTATCAACCTCTGGTTCCTTGATCTAAGTTGATTTTAATTTCATGCAATTTACATTTCATGCTATCAACCTCTGGTTCCTTGATCTAAGTTGATTTTAATTTCATGCAATTTACATTTCCTGCTATCAACCTCTGGTTCCTTGATCTAAGTTGATTTTAATTTCCTGCAATTCCACCATCAACCTCTGGTTCCTTGATCTAAGTTGATTTTAATTTCATGCAATTTTAATTCCTGTTATCAACCTCTGGTTCCTTGATCTAAGTTGATTTCATGCAATTTTAATTTCTGTTATCAACCTCTGGTTCCTTGATCTAAGTTGATTTTAATTTCATTCCTGTTATCAACCTCTGATTTCTAGATCCAAGTTGATTTTAATGTTCGAGGTCATTAACTTAGGTGTGCTTTAGTTCCCTAATTTCGAACACCTAATCGTCCAAAATATGAGTCTGAATCTTTACATAATTCCTATACGGAAATTTTTCCTTTAATAGAAATTATGTAAAGAGGGGCAGCTGTCGACACCATATTTTGGCCGATCCCTAGAATCAATAAAAATTCTTCTTTGAACAGCTAATCTCGTTTCCGATCCCTCTTTAGGCGGTCACATTTCCGATCTCTCCTCACAAAAATTGAATTAATACTGAGTCCTCATATTCATTAAGCCTCGCCGATCTCTCAAATCATTTACCGACCTCTCAAACCCGTTGTCGAATTTCAGGACCTGTCAAGTATATTCCTGATCTATGTTGATAAATAAAATGAACTGGCACTAGATATTTTCCTACCGCTTTATTGCCGACCTCCTTTCTAAGATTAAGAGCTAAAGTTTGGGTTCGGTTTAACGAGGGTTCCGATCTTAAGTGTTCAAGTTAAAATTTTCAATTTTAACCAAGTCCCGTTCAGCATTTCTCCCCCACCGATCTCATGCTTATTGTGCTTTCCGATCTTTTATACTTAGATTAATAATGGAATTTAGTTCATGTTTCGCTATGCTCATACAATCAAATACTTAGGCAAATTCGAAGATTTTCCAATCACATCCATTCATTGAACAAAAGAGATATTCCATTTCATTTCATAATTTGTACAAGTTATTCGGCTGGGGGATCACCCCCAGCCTGATTTACATTCTGCTCACTCTCTCTCTCTTCCTCGCCCTCCTCCTCACTATCTTCACCATCGCCCCCGGGAGCCAGGTCGTCCATCCAAGAGAAGTCCTCTTCAGGATAGCGCTTTTGAAGTTCGGCCAAGAGATCCTTATGAGCATTCACATAGGCTCCGGCTATTCCCGACACCATCTCTTCATCCTTTTCCTTGAGCTCTTTTTCTTTCTCCGAAAGCTCCTTATCCTTCGCATTAAGCTCCTCTACAAGTTGAGCGACCTGAGCGCCGTTGGCACAAGTGCTGGACTTCTCACGAGAGCCCGTTCACTTTCAGCCAAGTCACGAGACCTTTCGGCCACCGGTGATCTTCATGGTACTTCGCCCGTCCCTCAACTTGAGATATATAATCTTGAGCGGATGAGAGTTGAGATCGGAGGAAGCCACTTCTGATTTTTCTTCCCGACCTCCTTACCCAGCGCCGAATCTTTTCCCGAATCATGGTCCAGTTCACTGACACTCCACGCTTAGGCTCATGGTTCGAGTCAAGATATCATCGAGACCACTCCGGATAGCTGTCCCGATCCTCCTGAAAGAAGATGGTAGATCCCGGGACTTTGGCAAAATCGGGTTCTCCTAACATCCGGTTATTCTTCAAGCGATCGGTCGATTCGAGCGCCACGAGAAGAGGTCCTCCCGGAAGATTGAGAAGGCTCCTTTCCGTGCTTGGAATAAGCGAGATAGGCGGGGGTGCTCTTCCGATCTAGGAGGAGATCGCGACCTCAATGGTCGGCGGACCGAAGGTTGAGACAGGTCTCTTTGCATCTCCCTGTGTTCGTGGATCGGTGTTTGAAGACGTTCGAACGCTTCATCTCCTTTACTTTCCTAAGATCTCTTTGTCCTTCTTCCGCTTCCTAGAACCCTCGCCACCCGCCATACCGCACAAAGAAAAGGTTAGTGAGATCTCTAAGGTCCCGAGAACCGAGATATAGAAAATACCAATGCCGAGGTCGAGAGCGGAAGTTCGCGATCTCACGGTGATCGATTGCATGGTCCAATGGTGCGATTCGGCAACACCGCATTTGGACAGAATATTTTAGAGTGGTGGCACGACTTTTCACTCCATCACTATCAAGCTTTCCTCTTGACTCGGGGTAAAGTGCTTCTGCGAGGGCCCCTGGTACCACCAACACGAGGAAAGTCCTCAAAGCGGCTCGGATCTTTACTCCTCGAATGAAGAACCGGTTCTTCCAATTCTTAAGGGATGAGGGCAGATCGGAAAAGAGTCCGCAACGAGGCTTCCTGAAAGAACCGTGTTCGCCTTCCTTTGGCGAGTTAGTCCATGCAGCTCGGCGAACACCTTAGCCGTAGGTCTGATTCCTTAGCTCGGCATAGACCTCGGAAAGCTACCAAGATCCGCCACGAGTTAGGGTGGATTTGAACAATGGATATTCGTGAAATTTTAGGACCTCCTTATAGAAATCGGCTAGAGGGAACCTCGGACCGCCTTTAATCGTTTCTTCAGACACCATGACCATGTCATCCTCTTCAAAAGAATGATCGACACGAAGATCGCCATGGCACTTGATCACTCATATGAATCAGACAAATATTGTATTCTTGAACAAGCGATTGCAGATCGGATTCCCGAAGAACCGATGGAAGCTCGTCTATAGGAAGGGTCTCTCTCCTTGAAGGTGGTGCAAGCCTTGATGGTATGACCCGACCCGACTGGAGCAGAGACCCTAGGGGTTTAGGTTGCACGCTGGCCCGATCGCCTCTTCTTCATCGACGATGACCATGAGAACTGAATGGAAGGAGGGCTCGCCGCTCTCGACCTTCTGCACCGCTCATTTTCAAGAAAAATAAAGAACTTAAACTAAAAAGAGGATTAAAGCCCTTACCGAGTCCGATCGGCGTCGAGAAACGGAGAAAATGAGAGAACTTCAAGTTGTGAGCGGGAGATTGAAAATGGAATGAGAGAGCAACGCTAACCCTCCCACCCCTATTTATACTAGTCCGAGCATTTAATGCTCGCGAGGTTCTAGGCAACGTGCATCGATTGGTGGGACTCGATAGTCGTTTCTGACACTTTTCTCAAATATCCGAATGTTCTGAGATCGGTTTATTAGAGGTCGGCATAATAAGTTAAAAATTTTGAATAAAGGATCAGCTAAGTGTCATTCAGGTAAAGAATCAGATTGGATAATCACATTAGGGATCGGAAAATAATCAATGCAAAAATAATAAGATGATAACCGACAAAATAAAGTCTTTATTTTCAAAAGTTCGGATTACATCATTTGGGCGATCTCTAGGGATCGGATTACACTAACATTGGATCACATCATTTCTGTGATCTCTAGAGATCGGATTGCATTGAAAATAAAATACATCATTTGGGCGATCTCTAGCGATCGGACTACAATAAAGGTCTAACTACAACATTTGGGCAATCTCTAGAGGTCTGATTACATTTCAGGATTACATCATTTGGGCGATCTCTAGAGACCGGTGGAACATCCTATCTAAAAGGCCTATGTCAAAGCCTAGTCTTGTGGCTGAATCAAAAGATGTGTTTGACCAGGAGACCGGCTGTTGGCATCGGATAGATATGCAGCTCAGATGGGGTGATTATGACTCCCATGAAGATGAGAGACATCGTCACCGATGTTACCACTCGAAACCGACCCGCTGTCGGAACACCCAATGTGGAGGAAAGACGCTGTCGGAACACCCAATGCGATGAGAAGCCGAATGAACTCAGTAGAGCGACTCGAGATCGGTACAACCAAAGTCCGCAATACAGATCGGCCAAATCCGGTCCTCTCACCATCGTCAGTTAAGGTCATTCGATCACCGGGATCGTAAATTTTCAGTCGGTGAGTAAAGAAGTCCATCGGAAAAAGATCAAAGCCACAGTTATAGCCAGAACTTCCACCGGAGCAGCTAGAACAGGGAAAGTAAGAAAAGAAGAGAGGAAAGTCAGATGAAGAAAATGTCTCCGACAGTGGGTATATATAGGGGAAATGAGCATTTAATCTTGGCGGAAAGCAACGGCGACGCTTCGAGAATCGAGATGTAATTAATGCTTGAACCGAATCCAGACTGATTAAGGGATAATAGAGATCGGGAGATAGGAGATCAGCATGAGAGATCGGAATAGGAGCTAGGGGAGGGATCGGAAGACAAAAAGAATAAGACAAATTCCAATACAATGCGTCGAATCGAGCGAGGTAGTTAAAGCGTGGCACGAGATCTCCACCGCACGCCTAAGAATCGCCCGCACGTCGACAGTGCCGTGGTATGTCATGACATCCTGTACATCCCAATCTCCACCGTTGATCTCACTTGTAAGGATGAATCCGAACCCTTGGATCAAAAGAGAAGACGACAATACCAGCGTTTTCACTCTTAGCCCTCGATCGTTCGGACAAGAGGATTCAAGACCGTCATTAAAAGAGGAAAAGGACAAATATTCCAGAAGCGATCTCACCATTCGTTTTGATTCTCTTTAATTCTGAACATCCGATCATGTACTTCAAAATCTTGACCCTCCATCTTCCTCAAAATAAATCCTCGACCCTTCATGGGGAGCACCCGATTCCTATAAATACCGCATGAAAAAGCTGCTCAAGGACGGACAAAAAAATATAGACAAGAGGTCGCTATTATCGTGGAGGAACTCAAACTTCATTCGATTTGTTACTCATTGCTTTGTAGTGATCAAAAAGGACTTTTGAAACTAGTTTTCAGGAGTGTTTTCTTGGAAAGGATTTTGAATACTGGAACTCTACATTTCCAGTTTGTTCATTATCTGGTCATACTCTCGTCATCTTTGCTTTCTTTTCTTCTGTTCAAGCTCAACTTCCTTCCACCTGGTTCTTACCCGGTTACCTTTTAGCTAAAGCATCTCTCGGTTTCACGACAGACATCAACTCTCGTGCTGGTTAATCCGCCATCTTCATCACTATTTACCACCTCATAGTTATTTCAATACATTTGGCTCCTCACGACATCAACTCTCGGTGATCAATCCGCCATCTTCATCACTATTTACCACCTCGCTTATTTCAATATATTTGGCTCCTCACGGTAAGAGTTCATATTACTGTTTTATTAAGTATTTGCGTTTACTTTTCGCACTCTCTTTGTTCTCTTTACGCACGGTTTACTCTAAGTTTATTCTAAGCAAAAAATCTCAAAGAACGTTACTCGAATTATCTCTTTAGTGATCGGTCCATCATTTCACAATTTTCGTCATTTCAATACGAGCTTTTAGCTCCTAGTAGCGTGTAAGTGGTCGGGCAAAATATAGGTATCTGCAACTTAAGGGCCTCTTTTACAAGAGAAAGCTTGAATAACACGTCAGAAAATAGCCAAACTATTAGGTCGACGTGAACGGGAATTCGCAAGATACCATGAAGAGGAATAAAACCAAAATAAACTAGACGTAATGCATCGGACATTAATAGGTATGCGTGAAATGACTACATGGAAGGTCGGTAAATCAAGTTTAGTATTACCCATTTAGTCATAGGATATCAAGAAACCTAACCTCCAGCATTTTTGAATGCCAGAAACCTTAGTTTTAGGTTCTTGTGACATGTAGCTGAAATTGAAGTTCGGGAGATCGGCAAAGCCCCTTCCAGGCTCCTGCTAATCCGAAAGAGATCGGAGGAGAGTTCTTATCCGGTCTCAGCTTAAAATTTTAATAAATACTTAAAAGAGGTCGGAGGAGAGTTCTTATCCGACCTCAATTCAAAATTTTTAATAAATATTTAAAAGAGATCGGAGGAGAGTTCTTATCCTGGTCTCACTAAATTTTTAATAAATAGAGATTGGAGGAGAGTTCTTATCCGGTCTCAGCTTAAAATTTTAATAAATACTTAAAAGAGGTCGGAGGAGAGTTCTTATCCGATCCCAAATTAAAATCTCTAATAAATATTTAATAGGGATCGGAAGAGAGTCCTTATCCGATCCCCAACCAAAATTCTAATATCTAAAAGAAGATCGGAGGAGAGTTCTTATCCGATCTTCTAAATTAAACTTTAAATAAAACATTCCTTTTTAAGTAAAATTAACATGCAAAAGTAATTCACTAAGGTTGTCTCATTTACTTATGTATCTGGGTGATCCTGATCAGTGAAAAATCAAACATTCCTTTTACCAAAAGGACTAACATTCCCATCCGAGCCCTTCTAACTAATTTATAAAGGACGCAAAATTAAATCTACCTACCCTTATTAAGGGACGAGGTGGGATGCCTAACACCTTCCCCACCCGTTTACGGACCCCGAACCTAGAATCTCTGTCTTGAAGTGGTTTCATTCTTTATTTATCTTCTCAAATGGTTTTCTTTAGTTCCCCTCAAAACTAAGGTGGCGACTCCTCACTCTTTCCCACTTCGGTGAGTGATCGTCCGGGCGACCGCAAAATCTATTGCGACATTGATCTTTTCTTAGTTAAACTTTAGTTTCTTTTAAAAATGAGAGGCTTTGAGGGTCAGAGAGCTGCGAGTCCGTCTTTTGTCCATGTTTCGTGGACCTCAGAAGAGGCTGACATGATTAGATCGGGTGGTCAAGCCAGCAAAGCTCTCGTCCCGGTAACTGGTTCAGGTGCCAGACCGAGGCGAGGGACATCTTTGAGAAGAGAAAACTTGCCAATTGATGAGTTACCTTCAGTCTTGAGAGAAACCAATCTTCAATCTATAAGCCAGGAGTACAATCTTCGAATCGACTCCTTTGAACTTATTAAATGCCATGGCAATCATCGGGCCGACCATTTCTTTGATGAGGGCGATCTCGTCATAGTGTATGAAGAGAAACTGAAGGCCGGGCTCCGTTTTCCCTTGGACGAATTTTACAAAGCCGTCCTAAAATTCCACCATGTCTCGGTAGCCCAAGTGCATCCGAACTCCTAGCGGACTCTAATAGCCTTCCGGGGCCTCTGCCGAGCTAAGGGACTGGAACCCATAGCCAAAGTCTTTGCCGAGCTACATAGGCTCGCCCGAAGGAAAGATGATGAGTTTTGGTTCTTCCAAGCTAAGCCCCATTGTTCTCTCTTTACCGATCTCCCCTCTTCATTGAAGAATTGGAAGAATTGGTTCTTCATTTTGAGAAGCAAAATTCGGAATAGCTTTGAGGGCATTCCACAGAGTTGGCAACATCTGGTCGCTCCGATCCCAAAAAAGATCAATCTAAATAAGGACAAAGACGCCTTGGTGAAAGAGTTGAAGTCTCAGGCGTCCACCCAGAAATTCTCTTGCGTAGACGCAGTGATGGCCGAATTGCAGCATTGGATGATGCGGCTGATCACTGGCGAAGAATACGAGCTTCAGCTTTCTAACCTCGGCCCTGGTACCACCCATATCTCTGGTTTCTGAATTTTAGCGAACTCACTGACTTTCTTTTTCATGCAGGTATGGCGGGCGGTGATGCTTCTAAGGAGAGCCGCAAACGAAAGAGGGAGGTCTCCAGAAAAGTGAGAGCGATGAAGGGGGCTACCACTGCTGATGCTCAGACCCCTCATCGTGAATCCATAGAGGTGCCGAGCTCTCCTCCCCGACCTCAGGAGCAACCGATCCCTGAGGTAGAAGTCATCGCCCTAGCTCCCCAACAAATTGAGCTTCCACCTCCCCTTCCTCCTCCGACCTCTTCCAACGTAGAAAGGGAGTCTTCCGGTCCCATGGTTAGGACACTTTCCCAGGGCGCACAATTTCTGATCCAATCATTGGAAAGGAACTGCTCTACTAGGGGGAATCCCAGCCTGGCCAAAGTCATGGGAGCTTTTATTTGCTTCCAAGAAGACCAGAACAGGTTGGCAGAGGAGAGCTTGGATGATATCTTGGCTTAGACAATGAGCTTAGGCTTAGAGGCCATCACAAACCAGCATATTCTCAGAGAGAAAGCCCACGGCTTGAAGAAAGAGATCCTTAAGGCGGTCCAAGATGCCTCTGCTGCACAAGCTCAGCTCTCTTCTGCTAACAAGTACATCGCCAGAATGGAGGATTAGATGAAGCATTATGAGGAGAGGATCTTTGAAGTGGAACAGGAACTTGAAGACTCTCGAGCTGGTTGGTCTGCAGATCTAGCTCGTTATGCTGAAAGACCTTCGGGTGAAGGAGGAAGAGCTTCAAGCCAAGAATGAGGAACTTCAAGCTAAGGAAGAGGATAGCACTATGAAGGTGACCGGGGCTTATGTGATTGCCCATAACGACCTTATGGCCAAGCTGAAGAAACGGTATTCTGAAGAGGATTTCTCCTAGATGAACGAGCTCGCCCCAGAGGCTGAAGACAAGAGCGACGAGGAGCCCGGGGGAGATAGAGAGGGTGAGCGAAATGTTGATGTAGAACAGGCTGGGGGTGATCCTCCAGCCGAATGACTTGTACTTTTATTTTGAAATGAAGTGAAATCCCTTTTGTCCAATTTCTTGATGAGATCGGAAAGTATCCAAATTGTATGAGTGCTTGATTATTTGAACATATTATAACATCAAACTTAAAAGCAATTATTAATCTAAGTATGAGAGATCAAAGAAATATTGTAAGCATGAGATCGGCCTAAGGTGGAACCAAACACCGGGTAGAACTTTAGATCATTAAAATTGGGACCTTGATTTGAATTCTTAAGATCGAAAACACCATTAAGTCATACTACAACTTTAACTTTGTTAAACGATTTTCCACAATATTTATAAAAGAGAGATCGAAAATAAGACTGGATGGCACGGAGACCTGATATTAGTGTGATCTCCTTTGACGAGAGATCGGAAATGAGATTGGATGGCATGGAGACTTGATATTGGTGTGATCTCCTTTGTTGAGAGATCAGAAAGCATTCGATTAGATGCGGGATCGATTTATTTTAATCGAAGAATATTAGTTAGAGGTCGATTTTCAAAGTTCATTGACTTCGGTGATTGGCCAAAATATGGTATCGATAGTAAGGACTCTCTCCTAATCTATTAAAATGTATATATTAGAACTTTCATTGAGAAGATTCAGGTAAGGACTCTCTCCCAATCTCTTAAAATGTTTTTATTAGAATTTTAGCTAAGAGAATTCGGGTAAGGACTCTCTCCTGATCTCTTAAAATGTATATATTAGAACTTTTGTTGAGAGGATTCAGGAAAGGACTCTCTCCTAGTTCCCTTCTAATTTGTCAAAAGTGAATTTTAAAAGGTCTCAGTCGTGAGACTGAACTTGTTTGATCCTATTAGTTATGAGAGCATCGCTTGTGTCGCTTCTCGCTTTTCATCTTATCCCAGACTTTTAATTTTCGATCTCATGATTTATTTATCCGAACTTTCCTCAGCTTATTACGACTCCTCATTTGGACTCTTCTAAACATCTTATTTCGGAGGTTTTCTATCTGAGCTTAATCCCGATTCCTGACCTCATTCTTGTTTTTAGCTAACCTCCCAATTTGTCCATACTATTCCTAATCATTTTTATCCTGATCAGGAATCTCCATATTGTTTTCTCCCATCCGTACTCCTTACGGTACTTACAGAATATCAGTGTCTTGAACTATCTTTTTTTTTTTACACGAAATAACATAAAGAATTAAGGACAAAGTAAAAATAAAAGGTAAAACTCGCGAACGTCACATAAAGGTGAAATAAGTCCAATTCAATGTAAACTTATTCTGAAGATTTATTGTGACAAAGGATCTAACAAAGACTCTATGTCATGAACATTTGAGAATGATAAGTTGAGCGCTTACCTGTAGAAATGGCCGAAATAATTAGTAAACTGGTACCGATGTCCTTGTATATCTAGAGCCACTAAAACTGAGATGGTAAGGTGATTTTGAGAAGTTACAAATGATTGAAATGAGATCTTTTTGACAAGCGGTGATTGAGTTTTCAAGACAGTGCGCAGTTGTTTAGGGCATAAATTACAAGGCCTATAGCTTCCGCGGTAAGATTCTTTAGAAAACTTATTTCTGATTGAAAATAAAGCTATAGCAAAATTCCTGGGTTTTTCCTTAATAATCACCGCTTCCTCCATAGCATTGCATGCAAGTATTTATACGAGATGGGTGCTCAGAGATAGAGGGTTAAGATTTTAGCAAGAGGGAATGAAGGGTTAGGATTGCATTTCAAATTTTTGTCCTTCATCCTTTCATCCAACGATTAGGAGCCATACCTTTCAGAATGGATTCGAAGGTTGGGAAAAAAAGGTGCTAAATTAGTTATTTACTTTTGATCTAAGGGCTTCAGATCCGTCATTACAATTATGATCAACGATGTAGATTAGAAAGTACTGGGCTGCTTTAACCGCCTGCAATCCAATGGCAAGGGGCTAAACTCATAAATTAAAGGTTATGATTGGGAACGGTTGGACTCCTCCATCTCTTCCGATCTCTATAGGTTGTTCCTTGTTTTACCCGATCTCTATTATTCCTTGATTCTGACTTATACTAGTCAAAGCAATAAATCCTTCAATTACCAATGAATCGCTTTGAGTTCTGCACGTAATAAATGCCAAGACCTTATATATATGTAGGAGAATTTTGTCCTTCACATACTCACAACCTCCATTCTCTGGCAAATTTCCAATGTTTTATTTTCCCGTTCTTGGCTTTTCTGGCCATAATTCTTCTCACGACAACTACCTTGATCTTTTTTTGAATGTTTTCTTTATCCATCTCCTGAAAATGGACAATTCCGGTGATCAGCGGTTTATGAGGGCATCATCTGATGACGATGAGAGAATTGGACTAATTGACCGATCAAGGTCAAAATTGGCTACCGTGTCGATCTCGAATCGGCTTACCGGTATGGCTTGCAGACCCATCTCTGACAAGCGGACCGCTAATTTCAATCTTAATATCAGTGACCGCCATTTGAAGTTCATTTGGTTCCCAACCATCTCAGGGGTCCCAATCATAGCTCAGTTTTGGTCGATGACATCGACCAAGACACCGAGCTTCCCATAGTCTTTGCCATAGTTGACGAGAGCTACCCTCCCGATCTCCACGTATCTCTTGAACGGTATCTTGAAATCGAGAGTGGTCTGAACTGCAGGAACAAGATAAGTAGAATGTAGTGAAGGGAAATTTATAATTATTGATCTTGAGAGATCGCCCAAATGATGTAATCTGACCTTTTGGAAATGAAATGAAGTTTTATTTATTCAAAATTGATTATTTATTTTATTTTATTATTACATTATTTTTCGATCTCTTATGACTGTGTCCCATCTAATCTTCATAATTCACACTCATGGACTGATCTCTCCTAACCGCTCTTTAAATATCCGATCTCCCTGCCACGTTTCTAGAATTCACCTTTGATGAGTCATCAAAACAACCCAATCTCATTAACTGATGTGTCTCTTGGAATTGCATGAGCATTTAATGCTTGAGCAGGTATAAATAGGAAGGAGTGTTGGCCATTTGCCTACTTATGCCATTTTGAGATTCTCTGAGCAACTACGATGTTCTTTCCTGCCTTCTAAAGTTTTCCAGCACCGTTTTACACTCCAATAAGAGCTTTAATCTTTTTTCTGATCAATTTTATTTTTATCTTCGAAAATGAGTGGTACCGATGGTCAGAAAGCCACCAGTTCTCCTTCTGTTCAAATTTCATGGACATCGGATGAAGGTGAAGTGACCAGATCGAATGAGTGACCTGAACCTTCTACAATCGTTTTCTTGGTCCATGGTTAAGTGACCAAGTCAAAACAAGCATCGTCTTCAAGGAAAGAGAACCTACCTATGGACGAGTTGCCATTGGTCCTCAAGGAGACCGATCTCTAGTCTATTAGCCAAGAGTACAATCTTTCGACTGACTCCTTCGAACTTATCAAATGTCATGGCGATCTTTGAGTCGATCATTTCTTTGAAGAAACTGACCTGATCATGGTATATGAAGAATAATTAAAAGCCGGGCTTCGATTTCCTCTGAACAAATTCTATAGAGCCATTCTGAAGTTCCACCATGTCTGTGTAGCCCAGGTGCATCCAAACTCTTGGCGGACTCTGGTAGCCTTCAAAGGTTTATGCTGAGCTAAAAAGATTGAGCCCACGATGAAGGTTTTTGCTGAGTTGCATATGCTCACTCAGCGAAAAGACAATGAGTTTTGGTTTTTCCAAGCTAAGCCGAACTGCGTGCTCTTCACTGATCTCCCTTCCACATTGAAGAACTAGAAAAATCATTGTTTCATACTGAGGAGCAAGGACCCGAATGGCTTTGAGGACATTCCACGCAGTTGGCAGTATTTGGTTCCTTCAGTTCCAAAAAAGATCACCCTAAACAAGGATTGTTAGTAGTATGCCCTAGAGCATATCATTTAGTATGTATCTTGTAAATGTTTTATTAATAAAAGGCACTGTCACTTTTCCATTTACATAATATATTTATGTGTAATAGAAAAGGTCCATTGATATTTTGTTAAAAATTCTATTCTTAAGTTGTTAAGAATATGAGTGACAGTATTTCTAGCACAAAGTATCATAAATTGGTTCACAATCGAGGATACTTCACAATAAGGACATGACTTATCCAGAAAGATTTTAATCATGTTTGTTCCCAAGTTATTTATATGAGATATAAATAAGATGGAATGGTGAGTCTCATGCCATATAACAAACATGATAGGCACTTATGCATGATAAGTAAGCCGAACCAGTGACATTTATGACAAGCACATGGAGTTTACTCTTGTCAATGTATTGTCATAAATCATATTAGAGCATATAATCTTTAGACCTGAGATAACACAATTATCTTGTATATAGGTGGTTTGAGTTTGACACTGCTTTCATACTTGTACTGTGTATGGGTATATAGGCATGTGTTGGCTCCTACTAGTTATATATAGAGATAGGTGTTGATCAAGATGGAATCTGTTACCTAAGTAAATAGGGATAAAATCCTATGTTCATTTAATTGTTCTTGATGTTTCAAGTGTGACACCCCTTACACGACTACAGTATATCCGAGTAAGATATGTCACACGGTGTACCGGCACACTCTATTTTACCTTAATTAATTTTTGTCATAGTTTTGAATATAGTTTATGAAATATAATTTATTTAAGCCATTTATCAAAAGTATTATTTATTTGAGGTTCCGAAAATTTTAAAGAAAATCCGTGATCTGGCTAAAAATGGAGAAAACAGTTCTTCGGAACCTGTGAAAAACACTTCCAATATTCATGTCTCATCATCTCAAACTCCAATATCAAAATCTCAACAACATTTCTCAATTTTAGTTCTCAATCATCCATCACATGTGATAATCAAATATAAATCACAATTAGAAATTTACTTTTCCATTCACAAATACAATTTTCATAATTTACATGAACATCAAAATACATTACATAATTCTAAATACATATGAGAAAATAAAAATTTAGTTACAAAATGACAAAATGACACCTAGTACCCTACCAATGCACTGCAGGTGGTGAGGTGACACGGACACTGTGCAGAACTGCAGGATGGACTCACCCAGTCTACGGTCTACTGGGCTCACGATCAGTATCTCCAGAACCTACGCGTGGCAAAAGCAACGTGCTAAGCAATAATGCTTAGTGGTGCAATAATAAAATAAAAGAAATAGCAAGAAAATAAATATGTAGTGAATGTATATGTTTCATTTGTTTTGAATTTGTATATCATTAACTTTGTCCACTTTCATTCATTTGATTGCCCAAGTAACCTACACTAGATGACTGGACAGGATAAACGGGTAAACTAGCACTGGGTATCAAGTATCTCGGGCCGTCACACCATCGGTCACGTATGCATCTCCCGGTGTGCAACAGAACAGCTAACAAGCTGTGATAACATCAGGCACAAGGCCAAATCTCAATACAAGGTTAGAATGGCTAAAAGCCATAAAATCACAGAATGGCATATTGCCATGTGCAGTACTGCTAACTGAACTCTATTGGCATGCCAAACTATCCAAACCAATCTTGTTAGGTATACTAGGGCATTTGAAACTTTTAAATTCTTCAATTTGTGAATTTCAAGTTTTGGTGTCACTATTCACCCCATTGGTCAATAAAAATGTTGACTTTTGGATAGAAAATAGGTATATTGGTTTTAACACTCCCAACATACCACATTTTGCATTTAAAAGTTGTTGGAATTAACCCCTAAATCCATTTCCAAACCTAAAACCTAGAGAGCAGAATTTTCAGTTTTTATGACCTAACTTTACTATTCCATTGGGCCCTGTTGCAGTGGGAATTTGAGGAAATGGTAAACATAAAAGTTGTTCCTTATTTTGTCTAGTTGAATTTATTTTTTTGAATCACTCCATTTGGAGTTTTTTAGCTCCAGATATGGTCCAAAAACCACAGCTGGCCGGATTGGAAAAACTGCAGAATTACCAAATCTACAGTACCATGAACAGTGATTGTGACTGCCATTTGGGTTAGGTTCTGGTCATAATTTGGGGTAGGTTTCTTCATGAAAGTTGTTTATCTATGTCTTTACTTGTTTCTGTAAAAAGTTCAGGTCAATTGACCATATCTACAGTGAGTTATGGCCAAATGAACAGTTACTGTTCATTTAGTCATTTCTGCAGGTGCTGTTGCAAGGTATCCGGATTGGGGCCAACTTTTGGTCCACTTACTTTGGTCTTTTGGGCATGGTTTCTTCAGCAAAAATGTGCCATTATAAGTCTACTTTCATGTCCAATTAGCCAAACACCAATTGGACCTACACAGCCAAAGTTATGGCTGTCTAAGTGGGCTGGAATCACAGCCACCCTTGCTGCTGTCCCTAGCCAGCATACTCATTCACTTTGCCATGCTATATTTCAGTCCAAATTATGGTCAACTTACCTAAAATGGTCACTAATTGACCATTAAAATGTTCTCTAACAATTTCCTAAGCCACGCCAAATTTTCACTTCTCAAAACCCTAATTCCCATATCAGTTTTCACAACATGCTTTAATTAACTAACTAATCCATTATACTTATATTTACATACTTTAAACATAATCTCTAGTGAACTCCAAGTCCATCAAAACACTCAATCTTGTTCCTTACTTAGGGGCAGCCGAAATCCATGGGCTACATACACTTAACTTTTGTTCATTTAAGTCACAAGTTCATGTTGATTTCAAGTTTCTAACATAGAAAATAAGAGTTTTAAATAGATAGGTGCACTAACCTCTTGTAGGCAGATTTTTCCCAAGCTCAAAACTTCACTTTCTTTCCTTTTCTTGGCTGCCAAACACTTCCCAAGAGGTATAGACAAGTTTTTGGTGAAAGGTGTCTAGGGTTTAAGGTGAAATAAAGAGGGAAATTGAGCTTTGATTGAAGTTGTCAATGAAGGTTTGGGCATGCAAGGGTTTCGGCTGCACTTGAAGAAAGGGGATGGCTGCTGGCTTTTTGATGATTTTGGTCTTCATTTATCTCTTTTATTAGTTAATGAATTGGTTGTTTAATTACAATTGGTTATAGCTTTTAAATGACATCATCATGATATCATAAATAAGCCTTTTTCCTCATTTTCTTTTCTTTTCTTCACTACTCATTTTCAATTTAATTTCTAGTAATGTTTATTCATATTTTATGCCATATTAATTATTTACTCAACTAGACAAGTCGGCCAAAAATCACCTCTGAAGGCGAAATGACCAAAATGCCCTCTGTTTGGCTTAACGGGTCAAAATTGTCTGTACCGATTGAAAAATTTTTCTAGGTATTTTCTTGGCATTCTAATGCCATGGAAACCTCAATAACCCTTCTCTGGAGTCTCAAAAATTATTTTATAATTTTTCCCCCGGGTCTAGGGCTCCTAGTTGCGAGAATCGCAACTTCCCTCTGGGTTACCCATCGCTAGGGCACCGGCTCGTTTAACTCGGTTGTATTTTATTTCTAAAATTTTTACTAAATTTTTCTTATTAATATTTGAGTTAATTATGGTTCCTGACTTTAGTTTAGATATTTTTCCAGACGTTCTAGCTGTCCGGACCGACACCGGTCACCGGAACAGTAGAATGTACGGAGTTGCTTCAGGGAGGGTGTTAGAACTCTTCCCCTCTAATTTAAATTTCGTCCTCGAAATTTACCTGATGCAAACAGTTGAGGGAACTGTTGCCTCATCGTCTCTTCACTTTCCCACGTTGCCTCCTTGGTGTTGTGGTGCCTCCAAAGCACTTTCACCAGTGGAATCCGTTTGTTCCTCAATTCTTTTACTTCCCGAGCCAGGATCCGTAGAGGTTCTTCTTCATATGTCAAATCCAGTTGTATTTCAATTTCTTCCCTGGAGATGACATGTGAAGGATCTGAGCGGTATCTTCTGAGCATGGATATGTGAAACACATTGTGGATCTTGTCCAACTCTGGAGGTAAAGCTAGCCTATAGGCCACTGGACCCACACGTTCAATGACTTCATATGGGCCAATGAACCTAGGGCTTAACTTACCTTTCCTTCCAAACCTCAATACTTTCTTCCACGGTGACACCTTGAGGAATACTTTGTTGCCAACCGCATATTCTATTTCTTTTCTCTTCAACTCGGCATAGGATTTCTGTCTATCTGAGGCAACCTTTAGATTAGCTTTGATTAGTTTTACCTTCTCCTCAGTCTGTTTCACCATGTCTGGCCCTACCAGTTTGTCTTTGCCCAATTCAGTCCAGCACACTGGAGTTCAGTGCTTCATATGGAGCCATTTGGATGCTAGCTTGGTAGCTATTGTTGTATGCAAATTCTGCCAGTGGGAGGTACCTATCCCAACTTCCCTCAAACTCAATGACACAACTCCTCAGCATATCCTCAAGGACCTGACATATAATTCATGTTATTATTGTCATTTCAGTTCAATATGTGTATTTATCTAATTGGTTTCAATTGTTTACCTGGATTACTCTTTCTGATTGCCCATCCGTCTGAGGATGGAAAGCTGTGCTGAAGTGGAGTTGTGTACCCAAGGACTCATGCAACTTCTTCCAAAATCTCGATGTGAACCTTGGATCTCGATCAGATATGATGGAAAGTGGGATTCCATGCAGTCTAACTATCTCACTGATATACAATTCTGCTAACTTTTCCAGTGAGTAGTCAGTCCTAATTGGTAGAAAGTGTGCTGACTTTGTCAATCTATCAACTATCACCCATGCTGCATCATGTTTCTTCTGGGTGAGAGGTAGACCACTTACAAAATCCATGGTGACCCAATCCCATTTCCATTCAGGTATGCATATAGGCTGTAGCAAACCCGATGGAACTTGATGTTCTGCCTTGACTTGCTGACATGTCAAGCATTTAGTCACGTAGTCAGCTATGTCTTTCTTTATACCAGGCCACCAATACTGAAGCTTCAGATCATGATACATCTTTGTACTTCCTGGGTGCATAGCATAAACACTGGTATGTGCCTCTTTTAGAATACTGGCTTTTAATTCCCCATTATCTGGTACACATACTCTTCCTTTATAGTAGAGACACCCATCTGCTTTCACCTCATAGTCAGTTGCTTTTCCCTCTGAGATTTTGCTCATAATAGCCATTAGCTTCTCATCTACCTTCTGCCCATCTAAAATCTGCTGTAACAGGGTTGGCCTCACTTGCAACTCTGCCAAAATAGCTCCATCTCGAACCAAAGATAGACGGGCATTCAATGATCTCAAAGCTGTGATGGATTTTCTGCTCAAAGCATCAGCAACAACATTTGCCTTCCCAGGATGGTAGTCAATCACACAATCATAGTCCTTCAGGAACTCAATCCATCGCCTCTGTCTAAGGTTGAGCACCTTCTGAGTTGGCAAGTATTTCAGGCTTTTGTGGTCCGTGTAAATGTAGCACTTTTCACCATACAAGTAATGCCTCCATATCTTCAGTGCGAAGATAATTGCTGCAAGCTCTAGATTATGGGTAGGGTAATTCTGTTCATGTGGCCTTAGCTGCCTGGAAGCATAGGCAATCACTTTCCCCTCTTGCATCAATACACACCCTAGCCCATTATGTGAGGCATCATTGTAGACCATAAAGTCCTTTCCTGACACTGGCTGTGTTAACACTGGTGCCTCTGTTAACATAACCTTCAACTTCTCAAAACTGGTCTGACACTGGTCATTCCAGTCAAATCTGACATTCTTGTGTAACAACTTGGTCATTGGAGCAACTATTAAGGAAAATCCCTTCACAAACCTCCTGTAATACCCAGCTAGCCCCAAGAAGCTTCTGACCTCAGTTGTATTCCTGGGAGGCTTCCATTCCATCACTGCTTCTATTTTCTTGGGATCCACCCTAATCCCATCACCTGACACTATGTGTTCAAGGAATGCAATCTCATTCAACCAAAAGTCACACTTGGACAACTTAGCATACAGCTTCTTTTCTCTCAGGGTTTGCAGAACAATCCTCAAATGCTCATCATGTTCTTCCCTGGTCTTGGAATACACCAAAATATCATTAATAAAGACCACTATGAACCGATCTAAGTGTGGATGGAAGATACGGTTCATAAGGTCCATGAATGCCGCTGGTGCATTTGTTAGGCCAAAGGGCATCACTAGAAACTCATAATGCCCATATCGGGTCCTGAATGCAGTCTTTGGCACATCTGCATCCTTCACCCTCAACTGATGATACCCTGATCTGAGATCAATCTTAGAAAATACTCCTGCTCCCTTCAACTGATCAAACAAATCATCAATTCTAGGCAACGGATATTTGTTCTTCACAGTCACTTTATTCAACTGCCGGTAATCGATGCATAGCCTCAAAGTCCCATCCTTTTTCTTTACAAACAGCACTGGAGCTCCCCATGGTGACACACTGGGGCATATAAACCCCTTATCAAGTAACTCTTGCAACTGAGTTTTCAACTCCCTCAATTCAGTGGGTGCCATCCTATAAGGAGCAATGGAAATGGGTGCTGTACCCGGCAGTGTCTCAATAGCAAATTCAACTTCCCTTTCTGGTGGCAAACCAGGTAACTCTTCAGGAAATACCTCTGGGAAGTCTCTTACTGTGGGTATATCACTCAGGTTTGGCTTAGCCTGCCTAGTATCCACCACATGTGCTAGGTAGGCTTCATAGCCTTTTCTCATCATTCTTCTTGCAACTGTGGCTGAGATAACATTGGACAGGAAATCTGTCCTTTCACCCACAACAGTGATCTCATTACCCTCAGAAGTTTTCAGAGAAATTCTCTTCAATTTGCAATCAACTATTGCCTGATGACGTGACAACCAGTCCATTCCCAAAATCACGTCAAACTCGTGGAAGGGCAACTCAATCAAGTCTGCCAAGAATTCATACCCCTGAATCCTTAACGGGCAACCCTTATATACTTTGTTCACCACTACACTGTGGCCCAATGGATTAGTGACCAGAATGTCTTGGTCACTCTCCCCTACTAGTATCCCCCTTTTTACGGGTAGGTTGATGTAGATATATGAATGAGTGGATCCTGGATCCACCAATGCATGCACAGGTGTAGTGTAGAGGGAGAACGTACCCCTGATGACGTCCGGGGCATCTTGCTCCTCCTGAGCTCTAATAGCATAAGCTCTTGCTGGTGGTCTGCTGTCAGGCCTCTCTGCTGGCTCAGATGTAGGCCTCTGTGATGGTCCAACAGCTTCAGATTTACCAGATTTTCTACCTCTCTGTGGTGCAGGAGCAGGTCTGTCTGCTTATGTTGGAGTAGCTGTAGTAGTTCTACGTGGACAGTTCCTCAGCTGATGCTCTGTTGACCCACACCTTAAGCAAGCACCAGTCACTCTCCAACACTCTCCCTTATGCCATTTCAGGCAGTGTGGACATGCAGAAGTTGCTGGGGCTGGTCCCCTGAACCCCATCCCTGGAGAGCTGCCCACTGATGGTATGGACTGACCTCTCCTAGGGGTAAACTGTGGCACAGGCCCCGAGACCGACCACGACCTTGTGGCTGACCCGAACTCTGTGCAGATGGACCTCTGAACTTCTTCCCAGGTGCAGGAGATGAGCTAGACTGACCCGGTCCCCTCTTCTGCTGTCTCTCCCTTCTGGTCTGCTCACTTATTCTTACTTTTTCAACCCTTATTGCAGCTTCCACTAACTTGCTATATTGTCATTTAGTCCCTCTTCAAATCTCTTACATCTTTCATCTTCATTAGGGACTATCTCCCTTCCATAGCGGCTTAATCGGACGAATTCCTTCTCATACTCGGCCACTGACAACTGTCTCTGCCTCAGGTTAATAAACTCTCTTCTTCTCTCTTCCAGGTATACAGTACCCACATATTTCTTCTTGAATTCGGAGAGAAAGAAGTCCCAAGTTATAGCTTCTGGCTGCACTTCACTGGACACAGTATCCCACCATTCGTAGGCATCATCTTGCAACAAAGATATGGCAGCTTCCAGGTTTTGCTCTGGAGTGCAGTGGAGTTGTTTTAGAACTCTGCCTGTTCTGTTCAACCAATTCTCGGCTGCAACAGAATCATCTTCTCTCTTACCGAAAAAGTCCACTGCTCCAAACTTTCTTAGCCTTTCCAGGTGTGATTTCTGCTGTGGAGCTGGTGGTGGTGGTGGTGGCATTACTCCAGCCATTTGTCTGAAGAAATCGGCCATTTGCTGGAACATGGCCTGTGGAGGCTGAGCAGGCTCTGCTTGAGCTGGTGGAGTAGGTTCTCCCCTACCCCCAGTCTCAGCTGCTGCAGGTGGAGCATGACTCTCCACTTCCTCCTCGACTGCTCTCTGTGATGAAGGGTCCATATCCTATTCAAAATAAGAAAGACAAACAGATCTGCATTAGTGTCACCTCTACTCTTACAAATGCAATGCATGGTATGGACTCAATCTAGGCCTAGAAACGCCTAAATCGTGCTCTGATACCACTAAATGTGACACCCCTTACACGGCTACAGTATATTCGAGTAAGATATGTCACACGGTGTACCGACACACTCTATTTTACCTTAATTAATTTTTGTCATAGTTTTGAATATAGTTTATGAAATATAATTTATTTAAGCCATTTATCAAAAGTATTATTTATTTGAGGTTCCGAAAATTTTAAAGAAAATCCGGCAGAGAACCGGCTAAAAATGGAGAAAACAGTTCTTCGGAACCTGTGAAAAACACTTCCAATATTCATGTCTCATCATCTCAAACTCCAATATAAATCTCAACAACATTTCTCAATTTCAGTTCTCAATCATCCATCACATGTGATAATCAAATATAAATCACAATTAGATATTTACTTTTCCATTCACAAATACAATTTTCATAATTTACATGAACATCAAAATACATTACATAATTCTAAATACATATGAGAAAATAAAAATTTAGTTACAAAATGACAAAATGACACCTAGTGCCCTACCAATGCAATCGCAGTGGTGAGGTGACACGGACATCGTGCGTAATCGCAGGATGGACTCACCTCTGCGGTCTCACTGGGCTCACGATCGATTCTCGGAACTGCGTGTGGCAAAAGCAACGCGCTAAGCAATAATGCTTAGTAGTGCAATAATAAAATAAAAGAAATAGCAAGAAAATAAATATGTAGTGAATGTATATGTTTCATTTGTTTTGAATTTGTATATCATTAACTTTGTCCACCTTCATTCATTTGGTTGCCCAAGTAACCTACACTAGATGATTGGACTGGATAAACGGGTAAACTGGCACTGGGTATCAAGTATCTCGGGCCGTCACACCATCGGTCACGTATGCATCTCCCGGTGTGCAACAGAATAGCTAACAAGCTGTGATAACATCAGGCACAAGGCCAAATCTCAATACAAGGTCAGAATGGCTAAAAGCCATAAAATCACAGAATGGTATATTGCCATGTGCAGTACTGCTAACTGAACCCTATTGGCATGCCAAACTATCCAAACCAATCTTGTTAGGTATACTAGGGCATTTGAAACTTTTAAATTCTTCAATTTGTGAATTTCAAGTTTTTGTGTCACTATTCACCCCATTGGTCAACAAAAATGTTGACTTTTGGATAGAAAATAGGTATATTGGTTTTGACACTCCCAACATACCACATTTTGCATTTAAAACTTGTTGGAATTAACCCCTAAATCCATTTCCAAACCTAAAACCTAGAGAGCAGAATTTTCAGTTTTTGTGACCCAACTTTACTGTTCCATTGGGCCTTGTTGCAGTGGGAATTTGAGGAAATGGTAAACATAAAAGTTGTTCCTTATTTTGTCTAGTTCAATTTCTTTTTTTTAATCACTCCATTTGGAGTTTTTTAGCTCCAGATATGGTCCAAAAACCACAGCTGGCCGGATTGGAAAAACTGCAGAATTACCAAATCTACAGTACCATGAACAGTGATTGTGACTGCCATTTGGGTTAGGTTCTGCTCATAATTTGGGGTAGGTTTCTTCATGAAAGTTGTTTATCTATGTCTTAACTTGTTTCTGTAAAACTTTCAGGTCAATTGACCATATCTACAGTGAGTTATGGCCAAATGAACAGTTACTGTTCATTTGGTCATTTCTGCAGGTGCTGTTGCAGGGTATCCGGATTGGGGCCAACTTTTGGTCCACTTACTTTGGTCTTTTGGGCATGGTTTCTTCAGCAAAAATGTGCCATTATAAGTTTAGTTTCATGTCCAATTGGCCAAACACCAATTGGACCTACACAGCCAAAGTTATTGCTGTCTAAGTGGGCTGGAATCACAGCCACCCTTGCTGCTGTCCCTAGGCAGCATACTCATTCACTTTGCCATTCTATATTTCAGTCCAAATTATGGTCAACTTACCTAAAATGGTCACTAATTGACCATTAAAATGTTCTCTAACAATTTCCTAAGCCAAGCCAAATTTTCACTTCTCAAAACCCTAATTCCCATATCAGTTTTCACAACATGCTTTAATTAACTAACTAATCCATTATACTTATATTTACATACTTTAAACATAATCTCTAGTGCACTCCAAGTCCATAAAAACACTCAATCTTGTTCCTTACTTAGGGGTAGCTGAAATCCATGGGCTACATACACTTAACTTTTGTTCATTTAAGTCACAAGTTCATGTTGATTTCAAGTCCCTAACATAGAAAATAAGAGTTTTAAATAGATAGGTGCACTAACCTCTTGTAGGCAGATTTTTCCCAAGCTCAAAACTTCACTTTCTTTCCTTTTCTTGGCTGCCAAACACTTCCCAAGAGGTATAGACAAGTTTTTGGTGAAAGGTGTCTAGGGTTTAAGGTGAAATAAAGAGGGAAATTGAGCTTTGATTGAAGTTGTCAATGGAGGTTTGGGCATGCAAGGGTTTCGGCTGCACTTGAAGAAAGGGGATGGCTGCTGGCTTTTTGATGATTTTGGTCTTCATTTATCTCTTTTATTAGTTAATGAGTTGGTTGTTTAATTATAATTGGTTATAGCTTTTAAATGACATCATCATGATGTCATAAATAAGCCTTTTTCCTCATTTTCTTTTCTTTTCTTCACTACTCATTTTTAATTTAATTTCTAGTAATGTTTATTCATATTTTATGTCATATTAATTATTTACTCAACTGGACAAGTCGGCCAAAAATCACCTCTGAAGGTGAAATGACAAAAATGCCCTCCATTTGGCTTAACGGGTCAAAATTGTCTGTACCGATTGAAAAATTTTTCTAGGTATTTTCTTGGCATTCTAATGCCATGGGAACCTCAATAACCCTTCTCTGGAGTCCCAAAAATTATTTTATAATTTTTCCCTCGGGTCTAGGGCTCCTAGTTGCGAGAATCGCAACTTCCCTCTGGGTTACCCATCACTAGGGCACCGGCTCGTTTAACTCGGTTGTATTTTATTTCTAAAATTTTTACTAAATTTTTCTTATTAATATTTGAGTTAATTATGGTTCCTGACTTTAGTTTAGATATTTTTCCGGACGTTCTAGCTGTCCGGACCGACACCGGTCACCGGAACAGTAGAATGTACGGAGTTGCTTCAGGGAGGGTGTTACATCAAGTCCCTGGCCAAGACAGATAGATTTAATCAGAAAAGAGTTTCTAATGAGAAAATCTTTTTAATCAAGAACTGGAATTAAAAGAGAACATAATATTCATAGCAAATGGAGTTTGACATAAACCATGACTCCAGCTCGAATTAGGATTTTGTAACAGAAAGATTCTAGTGCATGGTAACATATGATTATAGGTTCATTTAAGGTATTTCTTATTACTAATTGGGTGTCCATGGCATGCTATGCTAGGTGTTAACCATGGTTTATGAGGTGTATAAAATGATTTAGAGAAATCATTTATGGTAAGAAAGATTTTTTATGATATTAAGAGTTAATATCATATCTCATTGCTAATTAGTGATGAGCCTAGTAAGTCACACACATACACAAGTAATCACTAAGTTAAATGTGATTTAATTAATTAGTTAAAGAGTTTAATTGATTAATTAAATAGGTTTAGTTTGCAATTAGATTGCAAAGTCCCTAGCATGGCTTATAACCAAATCTAGGTTATTGAACGTATAGTATAAGTTAAATTTATATTTAAAGTGTTTAAATATGAATTTAATTATGAGAAATTAATTAATAGAGATTAATTAATTAATTTATATTTGATATAAATTGATTAGAAGAAGAGAAATAATTATTTTGGATTGAGAACTCAAAATTAAGACAAGGGTAATTTGGTCATTTCACAGGGTGATATGTGGCACCATGAGATGGTGACACATGGCACTACACATAAGCTTGCCATTTGTCTTTTAATCATGTAAGATGATCAAAGTCAAGATTAAATATAGGTTTGAAACTTAGCACAATGTAATTGGATCAATTAAACTAAGAGCCAATAAGAAGATGACATGTGAGAAGGGTTTTAAGTGATGACCTAGCTATATAAGGGAAAGGGTGAAAGAATAAAATAACAATCTACAATTCTTTCATATGTGCCGCCACTAAAAGAAGCTCTCCCCTCTCTTCTTCTTTATCTCTCATCAATTCAAAGAGAATTGCCAACATTCTCTTGAATTAAAATTGCTAGAAATCGTTTCTAGTGTTCTGTGTACATCTATAACATCTCTAAAGGCAAAACCTTAATTTTTAATTGATTGGAAAGGCTTGAGAAGCTGTTCAAGGGGCTGCCATTAGTGATCTTGGTGTAGACAAGCTAGAGGGATAACATCTGGGGTCCTAGGTGCTTCACAAAGGTATCAAACACAACTATAGTGCATCAAAAGGTTAGTGCACATGTTCTTGATTTAATCTAGGGTTCTAATGAATTAATCTGTTAATTCTAAAAATCTTAAATGGCAAGCATAGATCCAAATACATATTAAAAGAGTTTTAATATGCAATTGAACATTGAAATCAATAGGTAAAAATTGAATCTTGCATGATGCATGAGATCCTAAAAGAAAATTTTTGAATTCAATGTTCTAATCTAATAATTTTTCATGCTTCCGCTCCTTCAAGGAAGAGGATGCCATGGTAAAGGAGTTGAAGGATCAGGCTGTAACACCTCTATATTCGGTAGTGCGTTCTACTGTTCCGGTGACCAGTGTTTGTCGAATAGCTATAATGCCTAGAACTACATTTAAATGTCAGTGAGGAGACATAAAATAATGAAATACAAGAAAGGAAAATACAAGAAAAACAAAAGAAAATACAAGAAAAACAAAGGAAAAATAATAGCAATGAAATGTAACTAAGTTAAACGAGCCGAAAACCATAGCGATGGGTGACCACACCGGGAAGTTGCGGCGTGGACTATTGACTAGCCCTGAACCGCGAAGAACTCTGAAAAATATTTTTGAGACTTAAATAAACATCTATTGAAGTATAAATGACATAGGAAATGTCAAAAAAAAAATTAATTAGTACAAAGAAAAACGAGAAATCGAGAAAACGATAAAACTTGGTGTTACCAAAAAATTGGGAAAACAACCTGAATAGGGGCATTGTGGTCAATTGACACCCCTAGTTGACTTTTGACCTCAATGTCCATTAAAAATAAGTAGTATTACACTTTGAAAATGTAACATTCCTATTTGTATAGCCTGGTATATTTTACTGTTCCGGTGATCGGTGTCGGTCCGGACAATTAAGGAGATTAGAACCACACTTAAGACAACTAGATAAGCCATAACCACAAATAATTAGTAATTATCAATTAGTTAAGTATAAATAAGAAAAACAGAACATAAGAAGTTAAACGAGCCGAGAGTCACGACGATGGGTGACCTTCTCGGGAAGGACTGCGAAGTCGATTTAAACTCAAATTTTGAACCATAAAATGTGACGTCGCTGTCCTTAAGACCATTACAAACACAGTGTAAAAGATAAAATCATGAAAAAGAACTGTTAAGCCAGTCAAATAATTAGGTCAGGGATCCGGAAGAAATATTGAATTATTTGCAAACCGGGTCGAACTGGCGAGGAGCAATTTGGTCAATTCAGCCCGAGAGCTGACTCTTAACCTAACTGTCAAATAAAATCAGAGAAAAGAAAATTTCGGAGTCGGGAATTAAATTAAAGAACTAATGAAAAAAAAAGAAAAGGAAAAGAAAAAGGTTATTACATCATGGGTGACATTAATGATGATGTCATAATTAAAATTATTTTCCCTACCAAATTTTACTAAGTTAAAATCTATTAAGTAGGACAAAAATAACATAAAAAAAAAAAAGTCACCCTCATCTTCCACCCTAAAAACAGCCGGCTCCTCTCCCTCATCTCACCATGAAGGAAACTCCATTAAAGCTTGCTTCAAGCTTTTAAACCCCTGCTAAACCCCAATTTCTCCCATAATTACTTCATAAAACCTTGTGTTTGGGCTTTGAGAAGAAGATTGATCACTAAAGAAAGAAGAAAAGAAGAAGGTAATTGAAGAATTAGCATCCAAGTTGAGGTTAGTGATTTAAGTTGCAAAATTAGTTTATTAGTTGTGTTTAGATCTTAACTAACTTAGAAATAAACTTAAAATAAAATAAAATTAATTGTTGAAGGACCAAGCTGAAAATTCGGCTAGCTAGGGTTGCTATGCATATGCTTGTGTTTTGATTGAATTTAATATGTTAGGCAAGCTTGTATGAATGTGGAAGTGAGATTGACATGCTTAGATTTGGTTAAATGTAACTACAAGTGTGGTTAGGGTTTGGACACTTAGGGTTTAAGAGAAAAAATTTGGTGAAATGGTGAAATGATGTGTTTGACTTAGTTTGAAGTGAGAAATGGTCATTTGTGACCAAATGAAGTGTGTTAGAAGTGTTTGAATTGAGGTTAAATTCGGATTCAATGTGGTCCTGCTGCCTGCAAAGTCCCTTTGAGGGACCAAAACTGAAAATTTACAAGTCCAATTGGTATGAAACCAATTGGGAATGAATTTAGCAATCATGCCCAAAAAGTGACGAAAACCTAGTGAACAAATTGACCAAATCCGAAAATTCTCAGTTGACCTGTACAAACTAACTAAATGAACAGTGTTTGTTCATTTGGCCATAACTTGAGCTAGGCAGGTATAAATGACCTGAAATTTTACCAGTGGACAGTTGAGATATAGACCTAAAACTTTCATGAAGAACACAAACCCAAATTATGCCATTAACCAAGCCATTTGGCCACCTAAATTTGGTGACCTAAAACTGCCAAAACTAGAATTTGCCCAGAAATCTGGGTTAAGTCCAATCCGACAGCCATGGTTCAAATGGCTATAACTTGAGCTACAAAACTCCAATTGGAGTGATCTAAAAAGGAGAATAAATTTAAGACAATAGGGAACATTTTCTATGAAGGAAGTTTTTTCAAATTCTAACAAAAGAAAATGACCAATGGAACAGTGCAATTTAAGACACAAAAACTGAAAAATTGCAAATTTACCTAAAAGACTTAGAATTTGAGTAAACAACCAAAACCAACAAATTTAGTGACCAAAATGTGGTATATGGGTGAAGTTGGAATTTCCATACCTATTAAGCCTTACAAAGTTAACAAATTAACTTGAATAGTGTAGTGAATAGTAACCCGAAACACAAAATTTAAAGAACATCGAGTTTAACACATTAGAGCTAGGTAAAAGTGAATTTAAATTTATTTTTGGAATTATGCTAAGTTATGATACTGAAACACTGTGAAACTGTGTGTTTCAGTGGAAAAGAACACCAAGAAAGAACCCAAGGAATCGAGTCAAGGCCAAGAGGTGACTCGCTTAAGGTTTGTGCACAACGTATAATTTCTGTAAATTATTTTCTGCATATTGTTTTGAATAATTTGAAATAGTGAATTGTGACATTATTTATGATGCTTTGATTTAAATTGTTGAAAGTTATTGTGTATATTTGAAATGACAATGTTTAGTAAATTGTTAAGATAAGTTTTGAAACCACAGTGTCATGACCATATATTTGAACACCTCACTAGCATGACTAGTGGGGGTAATCAGTTTCGAATTTTGATTCCTTCTCTGGCTGAAGTGTTGAGGTGTGTGCCAGTAGAAGAAGAAATTGAATGGATATCCATATATTTGAGCTAGCTAGCCTTGTGATGTGACTTCTCTTTAGCCTCTGGCTATTGAGATTAAATTTGTTTCCAATGGAATGATATAACTGTGGGTTTTATGAAATGTGATTTGATACTTTGAAATGAAATTGTTTGGATTAAAATCTCATAATCCATGTTTTATATCTAATTCTCATGTTCAGTCCCATTTTTGAAGAAATGTGATTTAAATTCTGCATAAAGATTATTTTAGTATATTGTGTACCACTGAGTCCTAGTACTCAGCGATAGCTGTTATTGCTGTCACAGATTTAAAGACTAGAGGAGCAGCAGACTGAGCTGTTGAGGACAGAGGATCTACCTGTTTGAAGTTATCAGGTATAATTTATACTCTGACTGTAAATATTTAATTTGATGTATGTAATGAACGTAAATGTATGGACATGTAAAATTGGGCTTGAGCAGCTTGTACAAAGTTTGTATAAAGTTTGTAATAAATTTTAGTTTAGATTTTCCTAATGTAAATTTTTAGTATGATGTATTTATATAAATTGTTTATCTTTAATGAAATATGAATGAATGAAATTGATTGACAGGATGTTGATGATTACTGAATTTTTGAAAATTGAGAAATGAGGATTGTTGAATTTTTAAACTTGAGAAATTGGTTGGAATTGATTGTAAATTTGAAAAAGTTGTTGAGAAAAATTATTGGAAGTGTTTTTTTTTTTTTCAGGTCTGAAAATACAGATGGCACTCTGCTGAAATTTTTATAAAATTTGCGGAAAAACAAAATGGGCCAAAAATTTTTACTAGTTTTAAAACTTCAAGTAAATGATTTTAATACCTATTAGAAAATGCTCACCACTTATAAAAGTAAGAAAATTGTTTTAAAATCCTTTGTAGGGTACTTAATGAGTTATCAGTAGGTGAAGTTCGGTAGTTCATTAGGTATTCTACGGGATCATATTATGCCTTACAGAGGGGTAAGGTGTGACATGTTTTAGTGGTATCAGAGCAAATTTTTGAAATATGTTTTAACTTATGAATTTGTGTCTTTTCTTTGTTAAGTACAACTGCTCAATGTCCATATTTGTTACATACAGTGCATTACATCGTAAATATGAACTAACGGAGGGAAATCTCCATGTGTTACTTCTTAAGGAGATACCCTAACTTCAAACTGAAATGGAAGAAGGGGATCGCTCAGTTGAGCAATCTGTTGAAACTTAGGCACAAGGGGAAGCCCCAGCTCTACAAAACGTCAGTAGATTAGTAGCACCAGCCCCACAAATGTCACAGTTTCCTGCACAGTTTATAGAGCAGATTACTGCGATGTTTCAACAAATGGCTGGAGGTATGCCTGCTTAAGCTGCACCCCCAGACACCTGTGGCACAATCACTGCCTCCAGCCAGACAGTATGATAAGTTATTGAAGTACGGGGCTATAGAATTTAAGGGTATAGTGGACCCTTTAGAGGCAGAGCAATGGCTTGAAAGGATGGATAGAGTATTTAACAAGCTACACTGCTAAGATGAACTGAAGTTTGAATATTCTGTGTTGCTACTGCAAGGGGATGCATATGATTGGTGGAAGACCATCCCCCACAGCTTAGCTGAACCACCAGTACTGACCTGGGATGACTTCATCAGAGAATTCAGACAAAAATACGTCCCAAATGCATATGTGGATCAAAAGTTGCAAGAATTTCTGAGTCTGAAACAAGGGAGTAAATTAGTGGTAGAATATGAGAGGGAGTTCTCCCACTTAAGCCACTATGTTGGGAGTCTCCTTTTTACCAGTAAGGCAAGATGCAAGAGATTTGAGACTGGTTTGAAGCCCAGTTTGAGGATGCAAGTTGTGGGATTCAAACATAACAATTTTTCAGAACTCATGTCTGAAGAACTTGAGCTAGAAAGGATTGAATCAGAAGCGACCCCAATAAAAGAAAAATCAGAAAAAGTTGAAAAATTAGAGAAAGACAAAGGGGAAAAATCAGTTGAACAGAGTTCTGGTGGTACTTCTGGGAAGAGAAAGAAATTTAGTGGACCTAGCAGGGGTCGAGGTCGAAGATTTGGAAGAGGCAGATTTTCTGGATAGAGACCCCCTAGGTCTAGTCAGCAGTCGAGCAGGGGTTCATATCCTGCCCGCCCCTGTGAGACTTGTGGCAAGATTCATGGAGGAGAATGCTATTGGGCCACTGGAGCCTGTTTTAACTGCGGAGGCAAGGGCCATCTTGCTAAAGACTGCACTAGTGCTCCTAAATATGGTCCAGCTCCTACTACTGCCAAAGGATCTATTTAGAGTCCTGCTCCCAGAGGTTCACAATCAGTTAGCAGAGGAAGAGGCAGAGGTAGAGGCACTGCTTTTGGCAGTCAGGGCACGGTTGGTCAGTCAGCACAAGGAAGTGCTTCAGCCAAAGTTTACACGATGAGACAATGAGAAGAGGTTGAGACTTCTGATGTTGTAGCTGGTACATTCTCTATCTCTGATCAAGAAGTATTTGTGTTGTTTAATCCGGGTTCAACCCACTCATATGTTAGTGCTAGCATAGTCAGTTCACTTGCTATTCCATGTGTCCAAATGGGTTTTGAAGTGCTAGTAACTAGTCCGTTAGGACAAGAGGTTTGGGTTAACAGAATTTATAGAGACTATCCTTTGGTGATCCAAGGACATGTTTTTCTATCAGATTGGATTGAAATGCCCTTCAGAGATTATGAAATCATCTTGGGCATGGATTGGTTAGCCAGGCATCACGCCATGATTGACTGTAGATTGAAGACAGTCACTTTTGGTCTCCCTTTGTACGGTGATGTGGTAATACATGGGTAGAGGCATTTACTGCCATCAAACATCATTTCTGCTGCACTATGCAGAAGGATGATCAGAAAGGGGTGTGAAGCATACTTGGCACATGTGATAGACACCCAAGTGGGGAGTCCAGCACTGAGGGACATCCCTACGGTATGTGACTTTTCGGATGTGTTTCTTGATGAATTACCAGGATTACCTCTAGAAAGAGAGGTGCAATTTGAAATTGATGTTATGCCTGGTGTGGACCCAATCTCTATAACGCCATATAGAATGGCACCAGCAGAATTGAAAGAGTTGAAAGTACAATTGCAAGAGCTGCTTAACATGGGCTTTATCCACTCCAGTGTGTCACCTTGGGGAGCGCCAGTGTTGTTTGTTAAGAAGAAAGATGGCACTCTCCGCTTATGTATTGATTATAGGCAGTTGAATAAGGTGACAATAAAGAATAGATATCCTTTGCCCCGTATTTATGACTTGTTTGATCAGTTGAGGGGTGCAGCTGTGTTCTGCAAGATTGAGCTGAGATCAGGTTATTATCAGCTAAAAGTACAAGAGCAGAGTATTTCTAAAACTGCCTTTAGAACCTGCTATGGCCATTATGAGTTCTTGGTCATGCCATTCGGGTTAACTAATGCTCCGGCTACTTTTATGGATCTGATGAACACTATCTTCAGACCATACCTCGACCAGTTTGTTATGGTATTCATAGATGATATATTGGTCTATTCGAGGAGTGCAGAAGAGCATGATAGACATCTGCGGATTGTACTGTAAACTTTGAGGGAGAAACAGCTATACGCCACATTGTTGAAATGTGAATTTTGGCTAAAGGAGATATCCTTTTTGGGGTATGTAGTATCAGAAGAGGGCATCAAGGTAGATCCAAGTAAGATTAAAGCTGTCCTTAATTGGAGGCCACCCAGAAATATCACAGAGATTCATAGTTTTCTGGGTTTAGCTAGATAATACTGTCAGTTTGTGAAGGGATTCTCCATGTTGGCATCTCCATTGACTAAGCTACTTTGAAAAGATTTGAAATTTCAGTGGACGGATAAATGCCAGCAAAGTTTTGATGAATTAAAGAGATGTTTGACTGAAGCTCCAGTCCTGACTTTACCTACTCCGGGTAAACAATACACAGTATATAGTGTTGCTTCTCACAATGGGTTAGGCTGTGTGTTGATGCAAGATCGAAATGTCATTGCTTATACATCATGCCAGCTAAAACTGCATGAGAGGAACTATCCGACACATGACTTGGAGCTTGCAGCTATAGTGTTTGCTCTTAAGATTTAGAGACACTATTTGTATGGGGAAAAGTGTTACATCTACACATATCATAAGAGTTTAAAGTATTTGGGCACCCAGAAAGAGTTGAATTTGAGACAGAGGAGATGGTTAGAGTTGATAAAAGACTATGATTATCTGATAGACTATCAGCCAAGGAAAGCTAATGTTGTGGCTGGCGCCTTAAGTTGCAAGACTATGGCAAGTCTATGGGTTACTCCTTTATCTATGGTACATGAGTTGAGATCATTACATGCCAGCTTAGAGATTAATGATGAGGGGCAGACAGCAGTTACATGGCATGTACAGCCAGTGTTGATTGATCAGATCAGAATGGCTGCTCAGAATGACAAAAGGTATCAAAAGCTGTTGGAAAAAGTCAGGCAAGGCAAGAAACTAGAATTCTCAATAAGAGATGATGGTCTACTGCTACATCAGGGTATAATGTGTGTTCCTAATGATACTGATTTAAGGCAGATCATTTTGAAGGAAGCACATGAGTCTCCTTTTGCCATGTACCTTGGTGGCACAAAAATGTATAGAGGGCTAAAGGAGCATTACTGGTGGATGGGTATGAAACGAGATGTGGCAGAGTTTGTTTCCAAGTGCCTAACTTGTTAGCAAGTAAAGGCAGAGCATCAAGAACCCACTGGGTTGTTACATCCACTACCAGTACCAGAATGGAAATGGGAGAGAATAACGATGGATTTTGTGATGGGACTTCTGAGGACACAGAAGAGTCATGATGCAATATGGCTCATTATTGACAGACTGACCAAGTCTACTCATTTTCTGCCAGTCCGAATGGACTACAGTTTAGAAAGATTGGCCAAGTTGTACATTGATGAGATAGTAAGACTGCATTGAGTGCCAGTATCCATCGTATCAGACAGAGATCCTAGGTTTACTTCTAGATTTTGGGATAGTCTTCAGAGAGCCCTAGGAACTAGATTGAACTTCAGTACGGCATTTCACCCACAGACAAATGGCCAGTCCAAGAGGGTAATTCAGATCTTGGAGGACATATTACGGGCTTGTGTGATTGAATTTGAGGGCAGTTGGGACACACACTTGCCTTTGATTGAGTTTGCTTACAACAACAGCTACCAATCAAGCATTGGGATGCCTCCATATGAAGCTTTGTATGGCAGAAAATGTAGAACTCCATTGTGTTAGGATGACGTGGGTGAAAGAAAGATGATTGGACCCGAAATTATTCAACAAACTGAGGAGAAAATCAGGGTGATCAGAGATTGACTTAAGACTGCATCAGACCGTCAGAAGTCCTACATTGATTTAAAGAGAAGAGATATTGAGTATGCAGTGGGTGAAAAAGTATTCCTCAAGGTTTCTCCTTGGAAGAGAATTATGAGATTCGGTAGAAAGGGGAAACTGAGTCCTCGTTTCATTGGGCCATATGAGGTTCTGGAAAGAGTGGGTCCTTTGGCATATCGATTGGCACTACCTCCAGAGTTGGAGAAGATACATAATGTCTTCTATGTGTTTATGTTGAGGAGGTATTGATTAGACCTATCTCATGTACTACTAGTAGAAGAAATTGAAGTGAATCCAGACCTTACATATGAAGAAGAACCCATAGAGATTCTGCCTTATGAGGTGAAGCAGCTACGGAACAAGCAGATACCGTTGGTAAAAGTGCTGTGGAACCATCATTCAGGCCAAGAAGCTACTTGGGAACGAGAGGGGGACATGAGGAGATAGCACCCACAACTGTTTAGAGATTGATACCAGGTAAAAATTTCGAGACGAAATTTATTTTAAGGGGGGGGGGGGGGGGCGGGGGGGCGGGAGAGAATTGTAACACCCCTATTTGTATAACCTGGTATATTTTACTGTTCTGGTGACCAGTGTCGGTCCGGACAATTAAGGGGATTAGAACCACACTTAAGACAACTAGATAAGCCATGAACACAAATAATTAGTAATTGTCAATTAGTTAAGTATAAATAAGAAAAACAGAACATAAGAAGTTAAACGAGCCGAAAGTCACAGCGATGGATGACCTTCTCAGGAAGGACTGCAAAGTCAATTTAAACTCAAATTTTGAATTGTAAAATGTGACATCGCGGTCCTTAAGACCATTAAAAACACAGTGGAAAAGAGAAAATCATGAAAAAGAACTGTTAAGCCAGTCAAATAATTAGGTCAGGGATCCGAAAGAAATATTGAATTATTTGCAAACCGGGTCGAACCGGCGAGGGCCAATTTGGTCAATTGATCACGAGAGCTGACTCCTGACCTAACTGTCAAATAAAATCAGAGAAAAGAAAATTTCAGAGTCGAGAATTAAATTAAAGAACTAATGAAAAAAAAAGGAAAGGAAAAGAAAAAGGTTATTACATCATGGGTGACATCAATGATGATGTCATAATTAAAATTATTTTTCCTACCAAATTTGACTAAGTTAAAAATCTATTAAGTAAGACAAAAATAACATAGAAAAAAAAAGAAGTCACTCTCATCTTCCTCCCTAAAAACAGCCGGCTCCTCTTCCTCATCTCACCATGAAGGAAACTCCATTAAAGCTTGCTTCAAGCTTTTAAACCCCTACTAAACCCCAATTTCTCCCATAATTACTTCATAAAACCTTGTGTTTGGGCTTTGAGAAGAAGATTAATCACCAAAGAAAGAAGAAAAGAAGAAGGAAATTGAAGAATTAGCATCCAAGTTGAGGTTAGTGATTTAAGTTGCAAAATTAGTTTATTAGTTGTGTTTAGATCTTAACTAATTTAGAAATAAACTTAAAATAAAATGAAATTAATTGTTGAAGGACCAATCTGAAAATTCGGCTAGCTAGGGTTGCTATGCATATGCTTGTGTTTTGATTGAATTTAATATGTTAGGCAAGCTTGTATGAATGTGGAAGTGAGATTTACATGCTTAGATTTGGTTAAATGTAACTACTAGTGTGGTTAGGGTTTGGACACTTAGGGTTTAGGAGACAAAATTTGGAGAAATGGTGAAATGATGTGTTTAACCTAGTTTGAAGTGAGAAATGGTCATTTGTGAAATGAAGTGTGTTAGAAGTGTTTGAATTGAGGTTAAATTCCGATTCAATGTGGTCATGCTGCAGGCAGCAAGACCAAGGTCCCTTTGAGGGACCAAAACTGAAAATTTACAAGTCCAATTGGTATGAGACCAATTGGGAATGAAAATAGACACAAAATGACACAAGTTTCATTTGGAATCATGCCCAAAAAGTGATCAAAATCTAGTGAACAAATTGAATAAATCCGGAAATTCTCAGTCTTACTAGTATAAACTGACCAAATGAACAGTGTTTGTTCATTTGGCGATAACGTGAGCTAGGTAGGTCTAAATGACTTGAAATTTTACTAGAGGACAGTTGAAATATAGACCTAAAACTTTCATGAAGAACACAAACCCAAATTATGCCATTAACCAAGTCATTTGGCCACCCAAATTTGGTGACCTAAAACTGCCAAAACCAGAATTTGCCCAAAAATCTAGGTTAAGTCCAATCTGACAACCATGGTTCAAATGGCTAGAACTTGAGATACAAAACTCCAATTGGAGTGATCCAAAAAGGAGAATAAATTTAAGACAATAGGGAACATTTTCTATGCAGGAATTTTTGCCAAATTTTAACAAAAAAATGACCAGTGGAACAGTGCAACTTAAGACACCAAAACTGAAAATTTACAAATTTACCTAAAAGACTTAGAATTTGAGTAAACAACCAAAACCAACAAATTTAGTGACCAAAATGTGGTATGTGGGTTAAGTTGGAATTCCCATACCTATTAAGCCTTAGAAAGTCAACAAATTGACTTGAATAGTATAGTGAATAGTAACCCTAAAACACAAAATTTAAAGAACGTAGAGTTTAGAACATTAGAGCTAGGTAAAAGTGAATTTAAATTTATTTTGGAATTATGCTAAGTTATGATACTGAAACACTATGAAACTGTGTGTTTCAGTGGAAAAGAACACCAAGAAAGAACCCAAGGAATCGAGTTAAGGCCAAGAGGCGACTCGCTTAAGGTTTGTGCACAACGTATAATTTCTGTAAATTATTTTCTGCATATTGTTTTGAATAATTTGAAATAGTGAATTGTGACATTATTTATGATGCTTTGATTTAAATTGTTGAAAGTTATTGTGTATATTTGAAATGACAATGTTTAGTAAATTGTTAAGATAAGTTTTGAAACCACAGTGTTATGACTATATATTTGAACACCTCACTGGCATGACTAGTGGGGGTAATCAGTTTCGAATTTTGATTCCTTCTCTGGCTGAAGTGTTGAGGTGTGTGCCAGTAGAAGAAGAAATTGAATGGATATCCATATATTTGAGCTAGCTAGCCTTGTGATGTGACTTCTCCTTAGCCTCTGGCTATAGTGAGAAATACGATCAATAACTTGGTTAATCTACAAATACACAAAAGTATTAGGGGGATGATATGGATAGCCTAGTGGGGCATCTTATTAAGGTTAATGGGTTAATTCATGATATCATTTGGAAGAAAAGGGGAGGGGGGGGGGGGTGTTCTATTATCTCAAATATGGAGATATGAAGCTCTTAGGTCAGCTTTACCTTCACCTAACTAAAAGGGTACTCTAGATATGCTATGGCAAAAGATGAATCATGGTACTTATAGATCTTACAAGTGATTGGTTTACGACTTTGTCAAATAATATGCTAGTTGGATAGCTAAAATGGTGATGTGGCATTCCATTAGGCTGTCTATGTGGGATGGCAAGAGGTTGAGTATGGTTGAACATATGCTACCTAAAGTGAATTGTGATATGGAAAGAGATTTTAAGGGAGAGTTATATTAAGATTTTATTGACTCTCTTCCTGTTTCTAGGATAATTAGAGAGACATGCTGCAACACCCAACATTTCTCGATGTTGGAATCTCTATCACAGATAGAATATTCTAGCAAATTTGGAGATGTTATGGATGAAGGGAAGGGTGGTAGAAGGTGTATGTGTGTGTGTGTGTGTGTGTTTGGGATGTTCAAAGTGTATTTTAAAAAAAGAAAATGTTTTCAAGGTTTGAACCAAAGAAAAGTTTTAAATGCTATTTGGTAGAAGAAACTTCGGCGGCTGAAGGATGGACTTTTAACAGCTGAACTCATTTTTACTATTCGAATTTCATTTGGGCAGAATGGAATCCAGCAGCTGGAACTATGACTTTCGATCATCGAAAATCCCTTGACAGTGAAGGTATAAAAGGCCAGTAACTTGTTTTCTATTCGTAAAGTTACTTGAATTCTCACTTCTCTTTCTCTCTCAACTTTTTAGACATGCAAAGGGTATTCCAAGGATATTTTCTTGGCAATTGTGTGTTTTAAAGCTTGATTCCCTTTTCAGGAAAGCCAAGTGGAAGTGGATTAAAGCTAGGATATCAATTCACCTTCTTCTCAATTAAAGGGAAAGAGCTATATTCTCTTGTCTCTTGATCTTTTAGAAGGATCTATGTGTTTTCTTGTAGGCTAGATTATTGGTTTTTTTATTTGCATGTGATTTTTACATGGTTTTAAGTTTTTGTTTTTTTTTTTTTTAGGAAGAGTTGCATGTTGAGATTTTGGATGAAAGTATGATTTTCTTTGATGTATTTTGGTATTTGATTGTGAAATGAATTGTTGTTTTTGCTTTTTATTAAGTCTAAGTGTTTATGGACCTAGAATGGTTAGTTGCTTTAGTTGAACCTAAGGATTTCTTATTTTATTTTATTTTATTTTATTTTTGGTAATAAAAGTTTATTGGAACCTTGAATCTTAGTTTTTAATTGTTACATGTGGGCTTGGAGTATGGATTCAAGTTGTTTTAGGCCTTAGGAGTGTGTAAATATGTTTTAATTGTATTTTGGAGCCTTGTGGTATGTTCTAGAGGTTTTGGGAGAGAATTTTTACTAGTTTTTGATTAGAGAATTTTGGAAATTCCCTAGTTTGGCTGTTGAAAACCATTGTTTTGGTAGCCTAAGCATGTAGTTTCTCAGGAGAATTTGGAGAAATCCCAGGTTTGGCAGCCGAAGTTTAAGACTTCGATAGCCGTAGTGGCTACTTCCTAAAATAAGCACTAGATGTTCAAAGGTTCGATAACTGAAGTCCAACACTCCAGCAACTGAACTTAGTCTTGCTAGCTTTATTTCTTTTTTGATTCCAAGGTTCTAAAACATGATTTTATGATTTCTAATGGCCTAGAATAAGATGTCTATTATGAGTATAGTGTTCTAGAGTTTTGAATAACTCATTAGGTTTCGATGTTTATAGATTGAAGTTGAGGGATTCAAGAAGCTAAGGATCCTAGGATAGCTACCATTATTGTTAGGTGATTAATAGGCTATAAGAGGTGAGTACCTCTAATCCTAATAAATGTAAATTCTTTAAAAGTAATCATGATCATCCATGTGCATTATTTCATTATTCATGAGGATGTGAAATGAACTGTTGTTTTTACTTTTTGTTAAGTCTAAGTGTTTATGGACCTAGAATGGTTAGTTGCCTTAGTTGAACCTAAGGATTTCTTATTTTATTTTATTTTATTTTTGGTAATAATAGTTTATTGGAACCTTGAATCTTAGTTTTTAATTGTTACATATGGGCTTGGAGTATGGATTTAAATTGTTTTAGGCCTTAGGAGTGTGTACATATGTTTAAATTGTATTTTGGAGCCTTGTGGTATGTTCTGGAGGTTTTGGGAGAGAATTTTTACTAGTTTTTGATTCAAGAATTTTGGAAATTCCCTGGTTTGGCTGTTGAAAACCATTGTTTTGGTAGCCTAAGCATTTAGTTTCTCAGGAGAATTTGGAGAAATCCTAGGTTTGGCAACTGAAGTCTAAGACTTCGATAGCCACAATGGCTATTTCCTAAAATAAGGACTAGATATTCAAAGGTTCGGTAACTGAAGTCCAACACACCAGCAACTGAACTTAGTCTTGCCAGCTTTATTTCTTTTTTGATTCCAAGGTTCCAAAACATGATTTTATGATTTTTAATGGTCTAGAATAAGATGTTAGTTATGAGTATGGTGTTCTAAAGTTTTGAATAACTCATTAGGTTTCGATGTTTATAGATTGAAGTCAAGGGATTCAAGAAGCTAAGGATGCAAGGATAGCTACCATTATTGTTAGGTGATTAATAGGCTATAAGAGGTGAGTACCTCTAATCCTAATAAATGTAAATTCTTTAAAAGTAATTCATGATCATCCACGTGCATCATTTCATTATTCATTAGGGTTTATATATCTAGAGCATGAATATGTTGCATTTATGCATAATTGTTATTGATGCATGATGGAATTTGGATGACCCATTAATTCCCCTTATGTTATGTATATGTTAAGTTTATGTTGTGATCATGCATGATCTGTGGTGGTAGGATGAAATTGAAGGAGCAGAAGAATGAAAATTGTTAGATTAGAACATTGAATTCAAAAATTTCTTCTAGGGTTTCATGCATCATCCCATATCCATTATGTACCTAATTGATTTCAATGTTCAATTGCATATTAAAACTCTTTTAATATGTATTAGGATTTACATTTGCCATTTAAGATTTTTGAATTAACAAATTAATTCATTAAAACCCTAGATTAATACAAGAATACATGCACTAACTTTTTGATACACTGTAGATGTGACTGGTACCTTTGGGAAGCACCTAGGACCCTAAATGTTATCCCTCTAGCTTGTCCACACCAAGATCATCAATGGCAGCCCCTAAACCAGCTTCTCAAGCCTTGCTAACCAATTAGAAATTAGGGATTTGCCTTTAGAGAGGTTATAGATGTATATAGGACACTAGAAACAATTTCTAGTAATTTTAATTCAAAGAAAACAATTGATTATTGATTAATCTTTGAATTGATGAGAAAAGATGAAGAAGAGGAGAGGAGAGCCTTTTGGGTGGCGGCACACTTTGAGAAAAATCAGAATGTATGTTTTATTCTTTCATTCTTTCCCTTTTATAATTAGGTCATCACTTAAAACCCTTGCCACATGTCATCACCTGATTGCATCTTAATTTTAATTGGCCTAATCATATTAAGCCAAGTGTCAAAGCTAGATTTAATCTTGACTTTGATCACCTTGCATGATAGGAAGACAAATGGAAAGCTTATATGGTGCCATGTGTCACCATCTCATTGTGCCACATGTCACCCTGTGAAATGACCAAATTACCCTTGTGTTTTAATTTTGAGTTCTCAACCCAAAATAATTATTTCTCCTCTTCTAATCAATTTATATCAAATATAAATAAATTAATTAATCTCTATTAATTAATTTCTCATAATTAAATTCATATTTAAATACTTTAAATATATATTTAACTTATACTATACATCCAATAACCTAGATTTGGTTTCAAGCCATGCTAGGGACTTTGCAATCTTATTGCAAACCAAACCTATTTAATTAATGAATTAAACTCTTTAATTAATCAATTAAATCATATTTTACTTGGTGATTATTTTGTGTATGTGTGTGACTTACTAGGCTCATCATTAATTGGCAATGAGATATGATATTAACTCTTAATATCATTAGAACTCTTTCTTATCATAAATGATTTCTCTAAATCATTTTAGGCATCTCATAGACCATGGTTGACACCTAGCATAGCATGCCATGGCCACCCAATTAGTAACAAGGAATACCTTTAAATGAACATAAAATCATATATTACCATGCACTAGAATCTCTTTGTTACAAAATCTCAATTTGAGCTGGAGTTATGGTTTATATCAAACCCCATTTGCTATGAATATTATATTCTCTTTTAATTCTAATTCGTGATTAAAAATTTTTTCTCATCAGAATCTCTTTTCTGATTAAATCTGTCTGTCCTGGCCAAGAACTTGAAACATCAAGAACAATTAAATGAACATAGGATTTTGCCCTATTTACTTGGGGAAACAGATTCCATCTTGATCAACATCTATATCCATATATAACTGGTAGGAGCCAACACATGCCCATATACCCATACACAGTACAAGTATGAAAGTAGTATCAAACTGAAACCACTTATATACAAGATAACTGTGTTATCTCAGGTCTAAAGATTATATGCACTAATATGATTTATAACAATACATTGACAAGAGTAAACTCCACGTGCTTGTCATATGTGTCACTGGTTCAACCTACTTATCATGTATAAGTGCCTATCATGTTTGTTATATGGCATGAGACTCACCATTCCATCTTATTTATGTCTCATATAAATACCTTGGGAACAAACATGATTACAATCTTTCTGGATAAGTCATGTCCTTATTATGAAGTATCCTCGATTGTGAAACAATTTATGATACTTTGTGCTAGAAATACTATCACTCATATTCTTAACAACTTAAGAATAGAATTTCTAACAAAATATCAATGGACCTTTTCTATTACACATAAATACATTATGTAAACAGAAAAGTAAAATTGCCTTTTGTTAATAAAATATGTACAAGATACATACTAAATGATATGCTCTAGGGCATACTACTATCAGAAATGAGGCCCAGAAAGCCCTTGGTGCACTACTTTTTAGCGAAGTTCTGAAAGCCTCTGTATGAGCTAGGCACATTGGATATATTGAGCAGAAGTCCTGAGATGTCTCCGTATGAGCCAAGAATATTGAATTTGGGGAATCACTGGTAACAAGTCCATCATATGTAAAATGTTTATTATGTAAAATTTCATTTGGATATTGCATTGCATATGTATTAAATAAAGGTTATAATTAAATGTTATTAGTTAGTTTACTCACTGAGCTTGTGTAAGCTCACCCTTTTCCCTTAACCTCAGGTGTAGGAGTACAGGAATAGAAGAGTCCTTTAGAGCTTGAGCAGCGGGAGTAGCTGTAGAGTGGTTTTATGTATGTTGTATGATTAGTGGACAAGAAATATGAAAAAGAATAGTTATTGTACTAGTATTCAAGTTTTGACAGATGTTTTATCTTAAATTTGAGTGATGTACTTAGGTATGTCTGAAATCTAAGCTAACTTCTCATATAAGTATGTATGTATGATCTAATTGCAGTTTAGACAAAATTTCATGTATGTAAAGGTTCAAATTTTAAACCCATGTTATGTTAAGTTATGAATGAGAAAACTAAAGTATAATGGTTTGGAGTATGCTTGGATTGTGAAAGATAGGGATATGTTCATGTTTAACAGATCTTTAAGCTTGCTACAAGTTCCGATAGCCTTAAGCTGACCCAATCTCTAGTATTGGTAATGGCCCCTAGGTTGGGTCGTTACAAAGTTAGTATCAGAGCTTTAGGTTAGATGAGTGGACCTAGATGCTAGTAAAAGGATAGGATAGGTGTGAAAATGAAGTATGTTCACTAGCACAGTTAGGGAAATATGAGTGCTATGTTTGATGATATGTTGTGTGTTCATGTGACTTCATATGAACTTTATGTGTTCTCAACACTTCTTGTTTACTTTCAAAAAATGTGATGCTCAAGACGGTATGCTAGGTTGACCGATGTTCCACCCAAGAATAAGGGTATTAGAGCACTACCTGCCAACCCTATTACTAAGGAGAGAGCAAGTAGAAGTGGAAGGGGAGAATCTTCAAGAGGCATTAAAAGGTCTTTTGAGGTTAGCAAGGAAACCTCCAGTGTACCTAGAATGTCAATAGATGCATAAAGGGGTTCTCATGGTTTTCCATAACAGCATCAAAATCCTGAGCCTTACGGTATGGGAAGGATGGGAGAAGACAATTTTGTGAAGGGAAGAGAGAAGTAAGAGTTTGTGTCCCCACCTCAATAAGGGCTGAACAAGAGGTTTAGATATGGCTATGCACAATAGGGAAGTTTTGGAAACCCCAGGTTTACAGCTACCCTCAGTATCCATCCTTCATACCTTACCTGCCTTACTTTACATAGTTCAACCCGCATCTAACGTATTCTCCCAAATAATGTCCCCATAGCACTTCAACCACTATGGGAACTCAAAACCCCATGGAGGGAGTTATAGGAGAGCAAGTACCATCACCACCTCTTCCAGCCCCAATAGTTCTGACATAAGAGACTGGGTCAAGTGGTAGAGGTAAAGTAAAGATGATAGACTAGCTGAAACTGGATGCACCTAAATACAAGGAATGAGATGATCCTTTTGAGTATGTGAAGGTAGTTAAGATGATAGTGGATGAATGAGGTACCAGTGATAGTAGGGCCATTCAGATGGCCAGCTTTACCTTAGAATGTAAGAAGGCAAAGGAATGGTACAAGCCTTATGTTGTTGATAAGGTTGATAGCATGACCTAGTCTCAATTTGTGGCAGAATTTACCAACTGGGCCTTCACAAGAAACTCTAGGGAGTTGAAGTTGGTAGAGTTTGAGTAATTGAGATAGATAGCTAGTATGAGAGTAAATGAGTATATAGACAAATTTATGGATCTCCTGAAATATGTAGGGCATGAGTATGATACTCACAGAAAGAAGGCTAAGAGGTACACCCAAAAGTTGCAGTCAAGATACTCTTCTTTGATTCTAACTGCTAAAACTCATAGTTTCCATTTGATAATAGATACAGTAAGGAAGATGGAAGCTAAGGCTATCATTGAAGGAAGTCTAGATTTGAAAAATATCAAGGCTAAACAGTCCATAATTCGAAGGCTATAGATGTTGGGAGGTTGAGTTACATGATAAATGTTATTTTTGCATCTGGAACTAATAAGGAAAAGAAAAGTTTGGCAAGAAACAAAAAAAAGAAGAAGTTCTGGAATAGAATTAAGTCAGGCCTTGTGTTAGGAAGCTGATTTAGTTTGGGTTTGGATACTTTTGGTTGTGTTAGATGTGGGAAACCTCATCAAGGGCCCTATAGGTTCAAAACCTCTAAGTGTTACAGATGTGGACCAAAGGGACACATGTCAAGAGAATGTCCCAATATAGAAAGGGTGGCTTCTCAATAAGTAGGGTCAGGCAGTGTGGTCCAACCAGTAGCGAGACAGACTTCTGTGGATCCCTTATCAGGAAGGGGATAGGGTAGAGAATGAGGTTCTTCGTCCTCCGAAGTAGGTTCACAAGGGAAGGGTTCAACAGCGTTGACTCGAATCTTTGCCATAACAAGAAGCTGATACCTCCAACACTGTAGTGTCAAGTAACCTTTGCATTGGGAGTTTCAATGTGCATTCTTTTATTGATCTGAGTGCATCACACTCTTTTGTTAACCCTAATACAGTCCTAATATTAGGATTGATAGTCTCAAATTTAGAAAGTTCATTACTTGTTAGTAAACCTAAGTGTGACCCTTCAGTAACAGAGATGATCTAGTGATGGTTGAAGAATAATGTTTTCTAGCTGACCTAGTAGTTCTAGAATTAATAGATTTTGATGTCATTCTAGGAATGGATTGGCTCTCAGCTAATTATGCTACCTTGGATTATAGAAGCAAGACAATAAAGTTTAGAGGACAGGATGAGTCAGTTACAATGTTTTGATGAGAATAGGTAGCACCTATAAAGGGTATGATCTTAGCCATAAAAGCTAGAAAGATCCTCCAAAAAGGGTGTAGAGGGTTCATAGCACATGTTAAGGAAGTTGTAGAAAACATAAGTGGACCAGGATCAGTTCCTGTGGTAATAGAGTTTTTAGATGTTTTTCCAAAGGAGTTACCTGTGTTGCCACTTGAGAGAGATAAATTTTGAAATTAACCTAGTGCCTGGCACTAGACCCATATCCATTCCTCCTTACAGAATGGCTACTGGTGAGCGAGATGAATTAAAGGAACTATTGCATGAGTTGGTAGATAAGAGATTTATTAGACTGAGTACCTATCCTTGGGGTGCTCCTATTCTATTTGTGAAGAAGAAAGATGGATCCCTAAGGTTGTGCATAGACTACAAACAGCTGAATAGAATGACCATGAAGAATACCCCTTGCCCTGTATTGATAACCTCTTTGATTAGCTAGTAGGAGCTAGTTGTTTCTCCAAAATAGACTTAAGGTCTGGATATCACCAGTTGAGGATCAATAAGACAAATATTTCAAAGACTACTTTTTGGATCAGATACGATCATTATGAGTTCCTTGTAATGCCATTTGGGTTAACCAAAGCCTTAACTACATTTATGGATCTCATGAATAGGGTATTTAGACCTTATCTGGATCATTTTGTGATCATCATTATTGATGACATATTAATGTATTCCAGAAGTCCAGAGGAATATGCACAACATCTAAAAATGGTCTTCAGACATTAAAGGAGCATTAATTGTATGCCAAGTTCTCTAAGTGTGAGTTTTGGCTAAGAGAATATCTTTTTTGGGACATGTAGTGTCAAAAAATAGAATTGAAATGGATCCCAAGAAGGTTGAAGTAGTGGCAGATTGGTCAAGATCGACTATAATGACTAAGATCAAGAGTTTCCTAGGTTTGGCGGGCTATTATAAGAGATTTGTGCTTGATTTCTCTAAGATAGCTGCTTTGATGACTAGGTTAACTTAGAAGAATAATAAGTTTATATGGGGTGATTAGTTTGAGGAGAGCTTCTAGAAGCTTAAGGAATGTCTAGTTTCAGCACTAGTACTGGCTTTGCCTTCAGGCAATAAAGATTTTACCATTTACTGTAATGCCTCCCAAGTGGGTTTGGGATGTGTTCTTATGCAAAATGGTAGGGTAATAACTTATGGTTCTAGGTAGTTAAAGAAGTATGAAGCTAATTATCCCACTCGTGACTTAAAAATGGCAGTTGTAGTTTTTGCCCTAAAGATGTGGAGACACTATTTGTATGGGGCTCAATATGAAATTTTCATATACCACAAGAGTCTCCAGTACATCTTTAACTAGAAAAAGTTGAATCTCAACTACAAGGAGATGGGTAGAGCAGCTTAATGATTATGATTGTACTAACTAATACTATCTAAAGAGGGAAAATATTGTTATAGATGCTTTCAGCCAGAACTCATTTGGTAGTTTGGCTCATATATTCATTAAAAGATGGCCTATCTTGAAATAGTTACACCAGCTGATTAGATAATGGTTAAAATTGGAGTTATCAATTAAGGGTACCTAGATAGCTCAGATGAAGGTGACACCAGTGTACTTAGGACAAGTAGCAGAGAGGCAGCACGAAGACCTTAAGTTGGTAAAGATAACTAAAAAGTGTAGAAGGGTAAGAACTATGAGTTCCAATTTAATGGGAAAGGAGTATTAAGATATGACAATAGATTATGTGTGCCAGATGATATTAGGCTCAAGGGAGACATTAAGAGACAAGCTCATAGTGCTAAGTACAACATCCATCGTGAAGCCACCAAAATGTATCAAGATTTGAAGAAGGTGTATTGGTGGCCTTCTATGAAGAAAGAGATTACACAGTTTATGTATGTTGGTGAAGTCTATCAGAAAGTAAAGCTGGAAAATTAGAAGCCAACAAGAATGCTTAACCCACTATCCATTCCAAAATGGAAATGGGAAAATGTGGCAATGCACTTTATTATGGGGTTACCATTAGCCTCCAATAGATATGACTCAATATGGGTTATAGTGGACAGGTTGACCAAGATTGCTCACGTCATTCCTGTAAAAGCTAACTACTCTATGGATAAGTTAGCTCAGGTGTACATGGCAGAGATAGTAAGGTTACATGGAGCTTCAATGACAATAATCATTAACAGAGGATCACAATTCACATCAAGATTTTGGCATTATCTTCAAAATTAGTTAGGCACCAGGTTAGACTTTAGCACAGCTTTCCATCCTCAGACAGATGGTCAGTCAAAAAGAACCATACAGACTATAGAGGATATGCTAAGAATGTGAGCACTTGACTTTGGAGGATCATGAAAAAAGTACCTTTCTTTAGTTGAGTCTGCATACAACAATAGCTATCACTCTAGCATCAAAATGGCACCATATAAAGCTCTATATGGAAGGAAGTGTAGGTCTCTTGTGTGTTAGAAAGAAGTAATTGAAAGAGCTTTAGTAGGAACAAAATTGGTGGAAATCACCAATCAGGCCATGCCTTTAATTATAGCAAGGTTGAGATAGCAACTATTAGACAGAAGAGCTATGCAGATTTCTATAAAAGAAAAGTGGTTTTCCAAGAGGGGGATATGTTGCTTCTAAAGGTATCTCTAGTGAAGGGTAATTTGATTTAGGAAGAGAGGCAAACTAACTCCAAGATATATTTGATGATGTTTCACATTTCTATGAAGTGCTATAAAGGGTAAGAAATATATCTTATAAGCTACCCTTACCACCAGATATGGAAAGGATCTATCTGGTATTTCATGTTTTTATATTGTGAAAGTATGTGGCAGAATCGACAAGGCTATAAGTGAACATCACATGGAAATTTCAGAGGATCTTTCTTATGTTGAGAAACCTATTTAGATTGTGGATACGCAGATAAGGAAGCTTAAAAATAAGGAGATACCTATGATCAAAGTGCTTTGAAATCACTATAACATGGAAGAATGCATATGGGAGACTAGTGACTCCATGTTACACCAATATCCTCACCTGTTTTAGGTATGTTTTCCTATGTTTATCGATGTAATGCTATATGTGTTTATGTTTGTTTTAAAAATTCAAGGATGAATGGTTTTAAAGGGTGAAAAGTGTAATACCCACCATTTCCCCATGTCAAAATCTCTATCATAGATGAAATATTTTGGCGAATTTAGAGATGTTACAGATGAAAGGAAGGGTGGTAAAAAGTGTGTGTGTGTGTGTGTGTGTGTGTGTATATATATATATGGGCTATTCAAAATGCATTTAAAAAAATGAAAATGTTTTTAAGGTTTTAACCAAAGAAAAGTTTTAAGTGCTATTGGGCAAAAGGAACTTTGGCAACTGAAGGATGAACTTTTGGCAGTCGAAGTCCTTTTCATTGTTCGAATTTCATTTAGGCAAAATAGACTCTAGCAGCTAGAACTATGACTTCCAATAGCTAAAAGTGCATCGACAGTGAAGGTATAAAAGGCCAACAGTTTGTTTTTTGTCCAAAAAGTGATCTGAACTCTCACTCCTTTTTCTCTCTCAACTTTTTAGACATGCAAAGGGTATTCCAAGGAAATTTTCTTTGTAATTATGCGATTCGAAGCTTGATTCCTTTTTTGGGAAAGCTAGGTGGAAGCAGATTAAAGCTAGGACCTCAATTCACCTATGTCTCAATTTGAAGGAAAAAGGTACATTCTCTTATCTCTTAATCTTTTAGAAGGATCTAAGTGTTTTTTTATAGGCTAGATTGTTGGTTTTTGTATTTGCATGTGATTTTTGCATGGTTTTATGTTTTTTCTTTTTTTTTTTTTTTGGGAAAAGAGTTACATGTTGAGATTTTGGATGAAAGTATGATTTTCTTTGATGTATTTTGGTATTTGATTGTTAAATGAAGTGTTATTCTTACTTTCTATCAAGTCTAAGTGTTTATGGACATAGAATGGTTAGTTGCCTTAGCTAAACCTAAGCATTTCTTGTTTTTTTTTTTTTTTTTTTTTTTTAGAAGTTCATTGGAACCTTGAATCTTAGCTTTTAATTGTTGCATGTGAGCTTGGAGCATGGATTCAGGTTGTTTTAGGCCTTAGGAATGTGTATATATGTTTAAATTGTATTTTGGAGCCTTGTGATATGTTTTGGAGGTTTTGGAAGAGAATTTCTACTGGTTTTCAACTTGAAAATTCTAGAAATTCCTAGATTCAGCTATCAAAAATGATTGTTTTGGCAGCCAAAGCATGTAGTTTCTTAGGAGAATCTTGTAACACCCCGAACCACCGAGTTATAAATAGTACCATTTTTGGTATGTGACTAGTACTATTCAAAGACACCTTGAGGACAAAAAATAAAAGGAAAATTAATTGAGATAGACACAATAAAAATTCAAGTGAACTAAAAATCTAAGGACTCATCGGATATTATAAAAAAAAGGATTATGACACAATGAGGGGCATTTTGGTCAATTCACTTCAAGAGTTGATTTTTGACCAAAATATCAATTAAATTAAATGAAAATAATATATTGAATTATGAAGAAATTTTGAGAAAAAAAATTAAAGTATAAGATGAAAAGAAAAGAAAAGAAATAAAATTTACGTTTAATTTCATTTATGACACAAATTAAAAATTCATAATTAAAATAAATTAAATTTTTTGGGTAAATATATAAAGGAGACAATTACACCAAAAATTAAAAAGATAATTTTCTCGGTCCTTCTCCCCATTGTGCCACCACCCTCTCCACTTTCTCTTTCTCTTCTATTTTCTTCACTTCCTCCATTAACACTTCTTTCCCATCTTTGATTTCCCCACTTTCCTTCCATGGGTCCTTCATCTATTTAGTAGGAAACATCAAAACAAACTTTGATTGAGAGATTTAAACAAGAAGAACAAGAAATTGGAAGAGATTTGAAGTGGGAAAAATCATCAAGTGAGGTAAGCTCTCTCTTTCATGCTTGATTAACTAAGTATGCTTTGAATCAAGTTTGGGTGTGATGAATTTACATGAGAAAGCATGAAAAACATGCATGAATCTTGATAGGGATTTTTGGCCAATTTGGAGAAAATTAGGATTTGATGTATTTTAATGTAATTGATGATGAAATCAAGCTCAGTTGAAGTAGTATGCATGATTGGGGTAGTGTAATTGCATGAGAATTTCTTAAATTGAATTATGGAAGATTAGGATTCATGAGGAAATTAGGGCTTTTGTGCTAAGGAGTGAAATTGATGTGGGCAATGCTAAATTATGACTAATTAGCATGAATTGAATGTGGGTTGATGCTAGTTGGTGGGAGGAATTAATGGAATGGCATGCATTATGGAAAATTACAAGCTTGGGTGTTGGAAAATTTGGGGTTTTTATGCTAAGAAGTGCTATGGATGTATTAATGCTAAATTATGGTCATTTGGGGTGAATTAAATGTGAATTGAGGTTGGTTAGTAGAAGTAATTAAAGAAATGAAAATTTAACCTTAGGGCGGAATTTTACACACCGAATTCAGTGTGTTTGGCAGCCCATAACTTGAGCTACACAACTCCAATTGGTGTGAAACTAATTGGAAATGAAACTTAAGACATAGGGATAGAATTTTTGTGATGATACCCTGCCCTGAAAATGACCTTAAGCTACCCAAAATGAGCCTTAAAACTGGAGATAAAATTCTGGAACCTGCAGAATTAGGTAGGTGAATAGGAAAATTTGCAAGGCCATAACTCTCTCTAAAAAACTCTGATTTAGGCGATTCTTAAACCAATGGAAACCTAAAACAACATATAACATTTCATATGAAGAACTCGGAGCCAAATTATGAATGTAACCCTATCAAATTATTGGTCAAATTTAAGTCACCAAAGCTACTAGAAGTAGCCCCACGTGAATAGTAAAATTCATTTGACTATAACATTGGCTACACAACTCCAAATGAGGTGATTCAAAAAGCGAAATAAAGATGAGACCTAGAGGGATAATTTTTATGAAGAACATCTCATCAAATTAAGATTTGAACTAGGTAAAATTTTGGTTTAAAGTTCAATGTACCAAGCTGCCAGAAAACCAAAACTTTCTAAAATTTGCAAAGCTAACTTGGGATGCATTAGACATTAATGTAATAAGTTCTTGGTAGCAATTGAGATGAGTATTGAGATATTCTATTTGTGTGTTTTCAGTAGAAAAAGAAGTTAGAACAGGCAAGGATAAGTAAGTAATGACAAAGGAGAGTTATTGAAGGTTTGTGCACAACTAACCTTTTCTTCGTTTTTAAACTTGTAAATTGTTTGGAATGTGTTTATTTGAATGAGTTTGCTTTGTACAAGTTTACTTTGACTAAAATATGGTTTTTCTCTTGCATTTGAGAAATTTGGGTGTTGCCACCTCTATATGGATATTATGATAATTTGAATGTGTTTATTGGTTTACAAATGTGATTGTTGAGTGTAAAGCTTTTGAAAACTGTTTTGAAACCACAGTTAGCATGACAATCCCTTTTGAAACTCCCCAGTAGTAATGGCTACTTGGGGTTGATAATGGATATTGATTACGTCTCCCATTAATAATGGTTAGTGGGGTAAGACTACATGAGTACTCAATAGCTAGCTAGCCCTTCCCTCATTAATAACGGTTTGTGAGGTTGAGATTTGATAATGGATATTGATTATGTCTCCTATTAATAACGGTTAGTGGGGTAAGACTACATGAGTACTCATTAGCTAGCTAGCCCTTCCCTCATTAATAACGATTATTGAGGTTGAGATTGCTTTGTCGTGGTGTACAACATGGCACTGATCGTGAAATTTTATGTCGTGGCCTGAACTGTGTGTTGATGTTGGCAACACTAATGCTTTGTGAATTATGATTTATGAAGTGTGATTTCTCATTTGAAATGTTATTCTAATAAATGGCTCTTATGGACTTAGAACTATTGTGAAGTTTTCATGCTTAAGAAAAATGTGATTTATTATGCTTTAACAAGTTTTACTTAACTTTATGTTTTAAAGTTATTAGTTATGCACCACTGAGTGATATACTCAGCGATAACTTATTTATGCTGTCGTAGGTAAGAGAAAGGAGAAGGCTATCGAGTGAGAGACTTGGAAGTAGCATTTCGGTTTTGATTGTGAGTATATATCGTGGGTATATCCCTGTAATTTTCTTTTGATGTATTTTGTACCTATATATATGGATGTACGGACATTGAGTAGTTTGTATTTAAAAACATTACATTGCTATCACATTTTGAGTTTGTAACTCTTTGTATTTTATTTTGAGACTTATGGAAATGTAACTTTTATAATGTTTAGTCTATCATTATTTCCAGTGAATGTTTACATTGAATTTTAACTATTCTCATGCAGTTTTCCGAAAAAATATTGATAAGATAAAAAGCTATGATTTATTTAAAATCCCTTGTAGTATAATTAATGGGTTATCGGTAGGTGTAGTTCAATAATTGATTAGTTATGCTACGGGAACATGTCATGCCTTACAAGGGATAAGGAGTGGCATGTTTTAGTGGTATCAGAGCTATGGTTTTTATACAAGTTTTGAAATTGCATATTTGAAAATTTTTGATAAGTACAACTGCTCAATTGTCATTAATTGATACATATAGTACATTACATCATAAATATAGACTAATGGAGGGAAATCTCCTTGTGTTGGTTGTCCAGGTAGTAGAATTCTTTGTGATTCAGTATGAAAGAGGGAAATCACATAGTAGAGCAATCAGTAGCAGCTGAGGTACAAGGAGAGGCCCCAGCTCCTCAAAATGCCAGTGGATCAGCTGCACCCATCTCGCCCATGCAGTTTCCTGCTCAGTTTGCTCAGCAGATGGCTGCACTATTTTAACAAATGGCTTATACTATACCAGTCTAAGCTCCAGTACAAGCACCTCCAGTGCAACCACCACCTCTAGCCAGACAGTATGAAAAGTTAATGAAGTATGGGGCAATAGAGTTCAAGGGTACAGCAGACCCATTAGAAGCAGAACAATGGCTTGAGAGAATGGAGAGAGTATTCAAGAAATTACATTGCACAAATAATCTAAAGTTCGCATACTCTATTTCTTTGCTGTAAGGGGACACTTATGAATGGTGGAAGACCATTCCCCATAGCCTGGTAGAGCCTCCAGTTCTGACTTGGGAAGATTTTCTGAGGGAGTTTAGACAGAAGTATGTCCCTAATACCTATATGGATATGAAGCTACAAGAGTTTCTGAGTCTGAAGCAGGGTGATAGGATTGTGGCAGAGTATGAGAGGGAGTTCTCTCACCTGAGTCACTATGTTGGGAGTTTACTCACCACTAACAGAGACAGATGCAAACACTTTGAAGCCAAATTGAGGCCTAGCTTACGAATGCAAGTGGTTGGTATCCGACATGAAAACTTCTCAGAACTGATATTTTAAGCCCTGGAATTAGAAAGGATTGAGTTAGAAGGGGCCATTAAAAAGGGAACAGAAGAAAAAGACAAGAGTTGGAAGACTTCTGGTTAAGCTTCTGGTAGCAGTTCGGTTAAGAGGAAGAGTTTTAGAGGACCAAGTAACAGAGGATCTAGTAGGGGAAGATTCTCAGGGCAGAGGCCACCTAGATCCGGACAGCAGACATCTAGGGGTTCCTTTCCTGTCCGTACCTATAAAACCTATGGCAGGACTCATGGAGGAGCATGTTATAAGGCCATAGGAGCATGTTACAACTGTGGTGGAAGTGGGCATTTTGCTAGAGATTGCACTAGTGCCCGCAGGTTTGGGCCGCCTACCACCACTGAGGGATCTATTCAAGGTTCTACTTCTAAAGGACAACAGACAGTTAGTAGAGGCCGGGGCTAAGGCCGGGGTAGAGGTAACACTTCTGGCAGCTAGGGCACAATGAGCCAACTAGAACATAGTGGTACACCAGCCAGGGTGTACACCATGTGCCAGAGGGAGGAAGCTAAGACATCAGGTGTTGTGACTGGTACTTTCTCCATCTTTGGTAGAGATGTGTATGTCTTGTTTAACCCTGGTTCTATACATTCTCATGCTAGTGCCAGTATTGCATGCTCTGTTGCTATTCCTTGTGTGAAATTGGATTATGATGTGCTAGTGACTAGTCCTTTATGACAAGAGGTTAGGGTGAACAAATTGTATGAAGATTGTCCTTTGGTGATCCAAGGATATACATTTCTATCAGACTTAATTGAAATGCCCTTTCGAGATTATGATATCATCTTGGGCATGGATTGGTTAGCCAGACATCACACTATGATCGACTGTATATTGAAAACAATCACTTTTGGTTTTCTCGAGTATGCAGACATAGTGATACACAGGGAGAGGTAGTTACTGCCATCCAACATCATTTCAACTGCACTTACTAGGAAGATGATTAGGAAAGGATGTGAAGCTTATCTAGCTCATGTGATAGACACCCAGGTGGGGAGTCCAGATCTTAAAGATATTCCTATAGTATGAGATTTTCCGGATGTCTTTCCAGAAGAATTACCAAGATTGCCTCTAGAAAGAGAGGTGCAATTTGAAATAAAGACTATGCCTGGTGTGGAGCCAATCTCCATCACTCCTTATAGGATGGCACCTGCTGAGTTGAAAGAGTTAAAAGTGCAATTGCAAAAATTGCTAGATAAGGGTTTCATCTGCCCTAGCGTATCTCCTTGGGGAGCACCAGTATTGTTTGTGAAGAAGAAGGATGGTACTCTCTGTCTATGCATAGACTACAGACAGTTGAATAAGGTGACTACAAAGAATAGATATCCTCTGCCATTGATTAATGATCTATTTGATCAGTTAAAGGATGCAACTATATTTTCTAAGATTGACTTGAGATCAGGCTACTATCAGTTAAGGGTATAGGAGCAGAGTATTCCTAAAACTGCTTTTAGGACACGGTATGGCCATTATGAGTTCTTGGTGATGCCATTCAGGTTGACTAATGCTCTAGTAACTTTTATGGGCCTGATGAACACTATTTTTAGGACATATTTGGATCAGTTTGTAGTGGTGTTCATTGATGATATTTTTGTGTACTCAAAGAATGCAGAGGAACATGATAAGCACTTGAGGATAATGTTGCAGACTTTGAGGGAGAAACAGTTGTATGCCAAACTGTCAAAATGTGAGTTTTGGCTAAAGGAGATTACTTTATTGGGGCATATTGTATCTTCAGAGGGTATTTAGGTGGATCCTAGCAAAGTAGAAGCCATTCTTAATTGGAAGCCACTCAGAAATGTCACTGAAATTCAAAGTTTCCTTAGTTTAGTCGGGTATTATCGAAGGTTTGTGAAGGGATTCTCCATGGTAGCATCTCCACTAACTAAGCTACTTAGGAAGGATGTGAAATTTCAGTGGAAGGATCGATGCCAGGAAAGTATTGATGAGTTGAAGAGGTGTTTAACTGAAGCTCTAATATTAACTTTGCCTACTTTGGGTAAAGAGTACACCATATATAGCAATGCTTCTCATAATGGATTGGGCTGTGTGTTGATGCAAGATTGGAATGTCATTGCCTATGCTTCTCGCTAGCTTAAACCACATGAGAGGAATTATCCTATACATGACTTGGAGCTAGCAGCCATTGTCTTTGCCTTGAAGATCTGAAGACATTACTTGTATGGGGAGAAATGCTACATACACACAAATCATAAAAGTTTAAAGTACTTAGGCACATAGAAGGAGTTAAATTTGAGGCAAATGAGACGGTTAGAACTAATAAAAGATTATGATTACTTGATAGGCTATCAGCCTGGAAAAGCTAATATTGTAGCTGATGCTTTAAGTCACAAGACTATGGCTTGTTTGAGGGTTTCTCCATTGTCTATGGTGCATGAGTTAAGGGCATTGCATGCTAATTTAGAGATTGATGAAGATGGGCAGATGGTAGCTACTTAGCAAGTGAAGCCAATATTGACAGAACAAATTAAAGCAGTCACAGAATGATGATAAGTATGTGAAGTTGATAGAAGAGGCTCAGGATGGCAAGAAACCAGAGTTGTTAATAAATGATGAGGGCTTGTTGTTATATCAAGGCAGAATGTGCATTCCTGATAATGTTGAACTAAGGCAGATCATTTTAAAGGAAGCACACGATTCACCTTTTGCTATGCACCCTAGTGAAACCAAAATGTACAAAACTATGAAAGGGCACTATTGGTGGAGGGGAATGAAGAAAGACATTGCAGAATATGTTGCTAAATGCCTAACTTGTCAATAATTAAAGGCAGAACACCAAGTGTCTATAGGGTTGCTACAGCCATTGCCAATTCCTGAGTAGAAATGGGAAAGAATCACTATGGATTTCGTGACAGGACTTCCACATACACAAAAGAATCATGATGTAGTTTGGGTTATTGTTGATAGATTGACCTAGTCTGCACACTTTTTGCTAGTGAGGATGGATTACAGCCTGGAAAGATTGGCCAAACTATACATTGATGATGTGGTGAGGTTGCATGGAGTGCCAATGTCTATTATGTCTGACAGAGATCCTAGGTTCACTTCTAGATTCTAGGGTAGTCTCCAAAAAGCCCTAAGAACTAGATTGAACTTCAGTACAGCATTCCATCCACAGATAGATGGCCAGTCTGAAAGGATCATTCAAAATTTGGAGGACATGCTTTGGGCTTGTGTGATTGAGTTTAAAGGAAGTTGGGATATACATTTGCCTTTAATTGAATTTGCCTACAACAACAGTTATCAGTCAAGCATTGGGATGCCTCCATATGAAGCACTTTATGGCAGAAAGTGTAGAACTCCCTTGTGTTAGGATGAAGTGGGTAAGAGGAAGTTTATTAGCCCAGAACTAGTGCAACAAATGGAAGAAAAGATTAAGCTCATTAGAGACAGACTAAAGGCTGTATCAGATAAACAGAAGTCCTACATTGATCTGAAGAGGGGAGATATTCAATATAGTGTGGGTGACAAGGTGTTCCTGAAAGTTTCTCCATGGAAAAGGATCATGAGGTTTAGTAAAAAGGGGAAACTAAGTCCTCGCTTAATCGGGCCATATGAGGTTCTGGAAAGAGTGGGTCCATTGGCATATAGATTGGCATTGCCTCCAGAGTTGGAAAAGATTCACAATGCCTTTCATGTCTCTATGTTGAGGAGATACAGATCAGACCCCTCTCACATTTTGACAATAGAGGAGATTGAGGTAAATCAAGACCTGACATATGATGAAGAGCCCATAAAGATCTTGGCATATGAGGTGAAGCAGTTGAGGAACAAGCAGATACTTCTAGTAAAAGTGTTGTGGAACCATCATTCAGGCCAGGAGGCTACATGGGAGCATGAGGAGGACATGAGGAGACAGCACCCACAGCTATTCAGAGACTAAAACCAGATAAATTTTGAGGACAAAATTTTATTTTTAAGGGGGGAGATTTGTAACACCCCGAACCACCGAGTTATGAATAGTACCATTTTTAATCTATGACTAGTACTATTCAAAGACACCTTGAGGACTAAAAATAAAAGGAAAATTAATTGAGATATACATAATAAAAATTCAAATGAACCAAAAATCTAAGGACTCATCGGGTATTATAAAAAATAAGGATTATGACCCAATGAGGGGCATTTTGGTCAATTTACTTCAAGAGTTGATTTTTAACCAAAATGTCAATTAAATTAAATGAAAATAATATATTGAACTATGAAGAAATTTTGAGAAAAAAATTAAAGTATAAAATGAAAAGAAAAGAAAAAAAATAAAATTTAAGTTTAATTTCATTTATGACACAAATTAAAAATTTATAATTAAAATAAATTAAATTTTTTGGGTAAATATATAAAGGAGACAATTACATCAAAAATTAAAAAGATGAATTTCTCTCTCTTTCTCCCCATTGTGCCACCACCCTCTCCACTTTCTCTTTCTCTTCTCTTTTCTTCACTTCCTCCATTAACACTTCTTCCCTATCTTTGATTTCCCCACTTTCCTTCCATGGGTCCTTCATCTATTTAGTAGGAAAAATCAAAACAAACTTTGATTGAGAGATTTAAACAAGAAGAACAAGAAATTGGAAGAGATTTGAAGTGAGAAAAATCATCAAGTGAGGTAAGCTTTCTCTTTCATGCTTGATTAACTAAGTATGCTTTGAATCAAGTTTGGGTGTAATGAATTTATATGAGAAAGCATGAAAAACATGCATGAATCTTGAAAGGGATTTTTGGCTAGCTTGGGTAATCTAGGGTTTTTGCTAATATGTGGAAAATTAGGATTTGATGTATTTTAATGTAATTGATGTGAAATCAAGCTTAGTTGAAGTAGTATGCATGATTGGGGTAGTGTAATTGCATGAGAATTTCATAAATTGAATTATGGAAGATTAGGGTTCATGGGGAAATTAGGGCTTTTGTGCTAGGGAGTGAAATTGATGTGGGCAATGCTAAATTAAGACTAATTAGCATGAATTGAATATGGATTGATGTTAGTTGGTTAAAGGAATTAATGGAATGGCATAGATTAGGGAAAATTGCAAACTTAGGTGTTGGAAAATTTGGGGTTTTTATGCTAGGAAGTGCTATGGATGTATTAATGCTAAATTATGGCCATTTGGGGTGAATTAAATGTGAATTGAGATTGGTTAGTAGAAGTAATTGAAGAAATGAAAATTTAACCTTAGGGTAGAATTTTGCGCATAGAATTCAGTGTGTTTGGCAGTCAATAACTTGAGCTACACCACTCCAATTGGTGTGAAACCAATTGGAAATGAAACTTAAGACATAGGGCTAGAATTTTCGTGAAGATACCCTGCCCCAAAAATGACCTTAAGCTACCCGAAATGAGCCTTGAAACTGAAGATAAAATCCTGGAACCTGCAGAATTAGGCACGTAAACAGTAAACTTTGCATGGCCATAACTCTCTCTAAAAAACTCCGATTTAGATGATTCTTGAACCAATGGAAATCTAAAACAGCGTAGAACATTTCATATGAAGGGCTCGGAGCCAAATTATGAACATAACCCAATCAAATTATTGGCCAAAGTTAAGTCACTAAAGCTGCCAGAAGTAGCCCTATGTGAACAGTAAAATTCATTTGACTATAACTTTGGCTACACAACTCCAAATGAGGTGATTCAAAAAGCGAAATAAAGATGAGACCTAGAGGGATAATTTTCATGAAGAACATGTAACACTCCTCTTTGCATAGCCTGGTACATTTTACTGTTCTGATGACGGGTGTCAATCCAAACAATTAAGGGGATTAGAACCTCGTCTAAGACACCTAGATAAGCCTTGAGCACAAATAATTAGTAATTGCCAAATAATTAAGTATAAAGAAGAAAAACAGAACACAAGAAGTTAAATCAGCCGGGAGTAACAGTCATGGGTGACCTTCCCGGGAAATGACTGCGAGGTCAGTCTAAACTTAAATTTCGAACCGTAAAATGTGACGCCGCGGTCCTTAGGACTATTGCAAACACAGTGAAAAAGAGAAAATCACAGAAAAGAATTGTTAAGCAGGTCAAATAATTAGGTCAGGGATCCGAAAGAAATATCGAATAACTTGCAAACCGGATTGAATCAGCGGCGGGCAATTTGGTCAATTTACCCCTAGAGCCGACTCCTGACCTAACTGTCCAGTAAAATTTGAGAAATGGTAATTTTGAAATATAGATTTAAATTAAAGAAGTATGGAAAAATAAAAGAAAAGAAAAATAAGAAATGACATTATCAAAATGACATAAGCTATGACATCACAAATAAATTATATTTAATTAAAATTTGACTAAGTTAAATAAATGGGATAAAACCAAAAATTAAAAACAAATTTCACTTTCTTCTTCCCTTAGCAGAGACACACTTTCTCACTTCTCTCTCTTCCTTCATTTCTCCACCATTGATGAGCCAACCCAAGCTCCATAAACCCTAAATTAGCCATAAATTTCCTAAGATTTCATAAGCAAACCTTATCCTTGACCCTTGATTTAGCTATTAACAACAAAAAGAAGGAGAAAGAAGGAGAGTTTAAGAAGGGAGAAAAGACATATAAAAAGGTTAGTGGTTGTTTCTTATATTTCTCTTTAGATTTATGCTCATGTACATGAGTTAAACTTAGAAATTAATTTAAAATAAAACAAAAACAATTGTTGAGGGACCAAATAGAAATTTCAGCCAGCTAGGGTTAGGGTTTGTTATGAATGAGTTTGATGGTTTTGAATGGCTATTTGAGGTAAATTAGGTGTGTAGAACATGAATACACACTTTAAATTGTATTAGATTGAGTTTTGTATGTAGCTAGGGTTTTGAGCATGTGAAAAATTGAAGAAAATTTTGAGAATTGGCTAAATGATGTTATTGACCTTATTTGAGTTGAGAAATGGCCAATTGTGACCATTTGTTTTGTGTATAAATTGTTGGAAACAAGTTTAAATTCGGATTGGTGAGGGTCAATCTATAGACAGCTTGACCTAGGTCCCTTTCAGGGAACAAAACTAAAAATTTACCAACCCAATTGGTATGAGGCAAATTGGAAATGAAACTAAACACAAAATGGCACATTTTTCATTTAGGAATCATTCCTAGAAAGTGACCATAACTTAGTGAATAATTAGGCCAAATCCGGAATTGGCAAATTGACCTGTACAAAAATGACTAAATAAACAGTAGTTACATAAATGACCATAACTTGGTCTAGGAAGGTCCAAATAACCTGAATTTTTACTAGTAGAAAGTTGAGACATAGCCCTACAACTTTCATGGAGAAAAAAAACCCAAATTTTGACCATAACCTATTTGAAAATCCACTTGCAGTCAACCACAAAAATTGCCAAAATCTAGAATTTGCCCAGAATTTTGGGTAACCCCAAATCCGGCCAACCATGTTCAAATGGCTATAACTTAGGCTACAAAACTCCAAATGGAGTGATTCAAAAAGGAAAATAAAGTTAAGACAATAAGGAACAACTTCTATGAAGAAAACTTAGCCAAATTATCATAGCAACATGACCAATGGAACAGTGCAATACTAAGCACTAAAACTGAAAATTTGAAATTTGTGCCTAAGGGACTTGAAGTTTGAGAAAACAATCAAAACCAACAAATTAGGTAACCAAAATGTGGTATGTGGGTGAAATTAGAATTTCTATACTTATTAAGCATTAGAAAGTCAACAAATTAACTTGAATAGTATCATAAATAGTAACACCGAAATACAAATTTTAAAGAACGTCAAGTTTAGCATGTAGATTTGAATTCATTTTTGGACTTATGATAAATTGTGAAACTGAAACACTATGAAACTGTGTGTTTCAGTTGAAAAGAATACCGGGAAAGAACCCGAGGCATCAAGTCAAGGCCAAGAGGTGACTCGCATAAGGTTTGTGCACAACATAGAAATTTCTGTAAATTTTCTTCTATAAATTGTTTTGAATGAATTGTGATATTAAATTGTGAATTAATTGTATTGAAATGTTTATTATGCTTTTGACTTAAATTGTTGAAAGTTTACTTGTATGTGTTTGAAATGGCAATAAATGTTTAGTAAATTGCTAAAATAGTTTTGAAACCATAGTGTCATGACCATATATTTGAATGTCTCACTAGCATGACTAGTGGGAGAAATTAGTTTCGAATTTTGATTCCTTCTCTAATTGAAGTGTTGAGGTGTGTGCCAGTAGAAGAAGAAATTGAATGGGTACCCATATATTTGAGCTAGCTAGCCTTGGGATTTCTCATAAGCCTCTGGCTATTGAGATGAATATGTTTCAAATGGCATGATATAACTGTGTGTTTTTATGAAATTCATTTTGAGACTTTCAAAATGAAATTGTTTGGACTAAAAGTTATAAATCATGTTTTGCATATGTCTTTCATTTTCAGCAATGTGTTTGAATAAGTATGATTTGAATTATGTATAAATATTATTTTAGTATGTTGTGCACCACTGAGTCATAGTACTCAGTGATGGCTATTATTGCTATCGCAGATATTGAAACTAGAGGAGCAGCAGAGTGAGTTGCTGAGGATCTTGAAGCCACCTTTCCTGAAGTTTTGTCAGGCATAATTTTATACCCTGAATGTAATGTTTATATTTGTGTATGTAACCATATGTGCATGTATAAATTGACTTTGAGCAGTTGTATAAAGTTTGTAATAATATTATTTTGGATTTTCTAATATAAATTTTGGATTGATGTATGTAAATTGATTTTACTTTAATGAGAAATGAATGAAATTATTGAGTACTATTTTTTATGACAATTGAATTGAGAAATGGTGTTGTGGTAGTGTTGGATTTGATAAAATGAGATATTGAAAGTGTTTTTTATAGGTATTTGAAGAACTATTTTTTTAAAATAAAGACGACACAATGCCAAAATTATTCCAAGATTTGCATAAAAATAAAAATGGACAAAAAATTTAACTAGCTTTTAAACTTCTATTAAATATAAGAAAATGCTCACCACTTTCAAAAAGTAAGAAAATGGTTTTTAAAATCCCTTGCAGGGCACTTAATGAGTTATCGGTAGGTGAAGTTCAGTAGTTTATTAGGTATTCTATGGGATCATGTTATGCCTTACAGAGAGGTAAGGTGTGACAGAACACCTCATCAAATTATGATTGAAACTAGGTAAAAATTTAGTTCAAAGTTCAATGTATCAAGCTGCCAGAAGACCAAAACTTTTTAAAATTTGCAAAGCTAACTTGGGATGCATTAGACATTCATGTAATGAGTTCTTGGCAGCAATTGAGATGAATATTGAGGTATTCTATTTGCGTGTTTTCAGTAGAAAGAGAAGTTGGTATAGACAAGCAAAAGTAAGTAACGACAAAGGAGAGTTATTGAAGGTTTGTGCACAGCTAACCTTTAATTCGTTTTTAAACTTGTAAATTATTTGGAATGTGTTTATTTGAATAAGTTTGCTTTGCATAAGTTTACTTTGACTGAAATATGGTTCTTCTCTTACATTTGAGAAACTTGGGTGTTGCCACCTCTATATGGATATTATGATGATTTGAATGTGTTTATTGGTTTATAAATGTGATTGTTGAGTGGAAAACTTTTGAAAACTATTTTGAAACCATAGTTAGCATTACAGTCCCTTTCGAAACTCTCCAGTAGTAACGACTACTTGGGGTTGATAATGGATATTAATTATGTCTCCCATTAATAATGGTTAGTAGGGTAAGACTATATGAGTACTCATTAGCTAGCCAGCTTTTCCCTCATTAATAACGGTTAGTGAGGTTGAGATTGCTTTGTTGTAGTGTACAACACGGCACTGATCGTAAAATTTTGTGTCATGGCTTGAACTGTGTGTTGATGTTGGTAACACTAATGCTTTGTGAATTGTGATTTCTGAAGTGTGATTTCTTATTTGAAATGTTATTCCAATAAATGGCTCTTATGGACTTAGAACTATTATGAAGTTTTCATGCTTAAGAAAAATGTGATTTATTATGCTTTGATAAGTTTTACTTAACTTTAAGTTTTAAAGTTATTAGTTGTGCACCATTGAGTGATACACTCAGCAGTAGCTTATTTATGCTGTCGCAAGTAAGGGAAAGGAGAAGGCTGCCGAGTGAGAGACTTGGGAGTAGCATTTCAGTTTTGATTATGGGTATATATCGTAGGTATACCCCTGTAATTTTCTTTTGATGTATTTTGTACCTATATGTATAGATGTATGGACATTGAGCAGTTTATATTTAAAAACATTACATTGCTATCACATTTTGAGTTTGTAACTATTTGTATTTTATTTTGAGACTTATGGAAGAGTAACTTTTATAATATTTAGTCTATCATTATTTCCAATGAATGTTTACATTGAATTTTAACTATTCTCATGCAGTTTTTCAAAAAAGTTTTGATAAGATAAAAAGCTATGATTTATTTAAAATCCCTTGTAGCATAATTAATGGGTTATCGGTAGGTGTAGTTCGATAATTCATTAGTTATGCTACGGGAACATGTCATGCCTTACAAGGGATAAGGTGTGACAAATCTAGTGAAATCCTAGGTTCGATAACCGAAGTCTAAGACTTCGACAGCTGTAGTGGCTACTACCCAAAATAGGCACCCAATGTTCAAAGGTTCAGCAGCTGACTAAGTCAAATTAGTCAACAATTGACCAAGTCAAAATTCTTCAAAATTCATTTTCTTCCTTTAGTAAATTTCCAAGTTTATATTTAAACTATTTAAATATTAATTTGTATACTTTCTTAGATAAATTTAGTTTTAAATCATACTGGAGACTTTGCAATTTTATTGCAAACTAAATTTGTTAATTGAATTAATCAACTAAACTCTTTAATTAATTAATCAAATCAAGTATGCTTTGATCAAAATACTCTTATATGTGTGACTTACTAGGTTCATCACTAATTGGCAATGAGAATGGAACCGTTCCAAAAATTAGAATGAAATTCCAATTTCATTCAAGTTCTCATAAGTTATAGTTGACATCTAGCATTATGTGCTATGACGACCCAACTAGTTATGAATTATATCTCTAACTCATGAACCTTGATCATACGTGCCATGCACTAAAATCTCTCCGTTATAAAATCTCAATTCTAGTCAGAGTCATGGTTTATGTCAAACTCCAATTGCTTTGTATATTATGTTCTCTTTTAATTCTAATTCTTGATTAATAAGACTTTCTTGTCAGAAACTCTTTTTTGTCTAAGTCTATCTGTCCTGGCCAAGAACTTAAATCATCAAGAACAATTAAATGAATATAGGATTTTATTCATATTTACTTAAGGTAACGGATCCCATCTTGATTGACATCTATCTTCATATATAAGTAGCAAGAGCCAACACATGCCCATATACTCATACATAGTACAAGTATGAAAGCAGTATTAAACTCAAATCATCTATTTACAAGATAATTGTGCTATCTCAGGTCAAGGGATTATATGCACTAGCATGATCTTTATGACATTGCATTAACAAGAGTAAACTCCACGTGCATGTCATAAGTGTCATTGATTCAGCCTACTACTCATATAAGTGTCCACCATATTTGTCTTATGGTATGTGATTCACCATTCCATCCCATTAGTATCTTATACTAATCTATGGGAATAAACATGAATGGCAATCTTTCCAGATAAATCATGACCTATATGAAGTATCCTAAATTGTGAACCATAATTTATAATACTTATGCAAACATGTTATGTCACTGATATCCTTAACACTTTAAGAATAAAACATCAAACAAGATATTAAAGTACTTTTTCCATTAAACGTAAATAATTTATATTAACAAAAAAGAATAATTGCCTTTATTCATAAATGAATGTTTACAAGATACAAATAAATGATATGCTCTAAGGCATACTACTAACACTATCAATCACTGACACTAATGCAATTATTCATTCACTTAAACAAATTGGCCGTAGAAACCAAACAAGCGTCAATTTCCCTATTTCTCCTTACTTATTAGATTAATCAAAGCAAGTGTCCAAATAACCTCTAACCAACTGAACAACCTTAGTCAAACGTAATATTTAACTTAATGACATACTAGAGAAATATCACCAAATTCTAGATAACAATTACACAAGTCGCATAATCATTTATCCTAGACCATGAATCTCTAAGCAATATCATGAATTCACATAATATTACCTTTGCTATTGATGTAAACTTAATTAAGCAATTATAGTCTTAATCAATAATACTAGCATTAGACATAGATGAATAATTAAGTAGTAGGCTTCCTAAATAATTAATCAACTATACTAGCATTAGACATTTCACTTATATTTTTTTAGTTAATTGCATGATTTTTAGTTAGTTTCATTATAATTTAGGATTTTTTATTTGATTTTGCTCATTTCTTGATTTTTGTGTTTTATTAGGTAATTTAATGCAGTCCTAAGGCCTAGAGCATAATTGAACAAGTTGGGAGGTTAAAAAACACAAGTCAACCACTAGAGGATTGCACAGCCCGTGCAATGGAGGTCTAGACCCATGCAACTAGGTACTAGGGAAAGGACAAGTACACAAGCTGTGTAACCTTCTATTCCACCAGTTGAGAAGTTATTTCATGCCTCCAGAGACTTACACAGTGTACCCCATGTAATGGTACACGTACTGTGTACCTTGCGCTAGCACAGACTCTAACTTAACTCCAACTCCAATTCGCATGTCTCGGAAGACTTCTAAGGCCTCCAGGACTCTGAATTAGAGGTTTTAATTCCAAATTTAAATATAGAAGTCAGAAATAAGCCAAGGATTACACCTTTTACATTCAAACTTAGATTTTCAAAAATTTGGAGAAATTTACACCAAGGCTCTTGGGAGAGATTCACAATCAAAGTTCCAAAAGTTCAAAGCTGTAGAGTCTTCTATCTAGGTTCTTTTGTTCTATTTCTTTAGATGTTTTCATATTGTTGTTTTATTTTTAATTTGATTATTAAACTAACCATGAGTTATTAGTTATCTTAATTCTAAAATTAGAGATGTAGCACTTTTAATTCAATTATGGATTTACGTTGATTTTATTTAATAAATTTAGAGTTTTTGTAATGTCCTGAATTTTTGAGCTCTAAACAGTACTATTTTCAGTCCATAAATAATACTATTCAAAGCCAGTTTGAAGACTAAAAATGAAATGAAAATAAATTGAAATAAGCAGTATAAAAATCAAAGTGACCATCGAGTTATGGAGTTAAATGTCATTCTACTCAACTCAACTCAACTAAGCCTTTATCCCAAAAATTTGGGGTCGGCTGTATGGATTCGCTTTCTTCACTCTAAACGATTTTGGGTTAAATCCTAAAAAATGTGTAATACTTCTAGGTCATATTGTACTACTCTCCTCCAAGTCAATTTAGGTCTACCCCTTTTTTTCTTTCTATCCTCTAACCTAATGTGCTCTACTTGTCCAGCTGGAGCCTCCATATTTCTACGCTTCACATGACCAAACCACCTCAATCTCCCTTCTCTCAACTTATCTTCAATTGGCACCACTCCTACCTTTTCTCTAATACTCTCATTACAGACTTTATCTAGTCTAGTATGGCCACTCATCCACCTTAACATTCTCATCTTTGCAACTCTTATCTTAGATGCACACGACTCTTTCAGTGCCCAACACTCACTACCATATAACATAGCTGGTCATATGGCTATACGGTAAAATTTTCCTTTCAACTTATTAGGAATCTTACGAGCACATAAAACTCCCGTGGCACGTCTCCACTTCAACCATCCGGCTTTAATCCTATGACTGACATCTTCCTCACATCCCCCATCTACTTGAAGGATTGAGCCTAGATATTTAAAGTGATTACTTTGGGACAGTACCACTCCATTCAAACTAACTCCTTCCCTACCACCAGTTTGGCCTTCACTGAACTTGCAATGCATGTATTCTGTCTTCGTTCTACTTAACTTAAAAACCTTTGACTCTAGAGCACTTCTCCAAAGCTCTAGCTTTCTATTGACTCCTTCTCGTGTCTCATCTATCAGAACAATATCATCTGCAAACATCATGCACCAAGGAATACTCTCTTATATTTGTTTCGTCAATTCATCTAAAACTAATGTAAAAAGGTAAGGGCTTATGGCTGATCCTTGGTGTAATCTAATTGAGATCGGAAAATCTCTTGTGTCCCCTCCCACCGTGCGCACAATAGTAGTTGCTCCTTCATACATATCTTTCAACACTTGTATGTTCCTAATAGATACCCTCTTTTGTTCTAACACATTCCATAAGACATCTCTTGGAACACTATCATAAGCCTTCTCCAAATCAATAAAAACCATGTGCAGATCTTTCTTCACATATCTATATTTCTCCATCAGGCTTTTAATGAGAAATATCGCTTCCATAGTTGAACGAGCGGGCATGAAACCAAATTGATTGAGAGAGATAGAAGTATCATGACGTAGTCGATGCTCCACAACTCTCTCCTACAACTTCATAGTATGGCTCATGAGTTTAATTCCCCTATAGTTTGAGCAACTCTATATGTCTCCCTTATTTTTAAAAATAGGTACTAAGATACTTCTCCTATATTCATCAGGCATTTTCTTTGAGTTTAGAATTTTATTAAATAATTTAGTTAACCATGCCACTCCTATATCTCCCAAACACTTCCACACTTCAATTGATATTTCATCGAGTCCACAGGCTTTACCTACTTTCATTCTCTTAAGTGCTTCATTTACTTCTACAGATCTAATCCTTCTAGTATAATTCACATTCTTTTCTATTGTTCTATAATCTATATTCACGCTATTACCATTTTGACTATTATTAAAGAGATCATTAAAATAATTTCTCCATCTTTCTTTAATGTCCTCATCTTTCACCAACACTTTTCCTTCTTTATCCTTAATGCACCTAACTTGATTTAGATCTTGACATTTCCTTTCTCTCCTCCTTACTAATCTATAAATATCTTTCTCCTCTTCTTTAGTTCCAAGTTTCTCATATAACTTTTCAAAGGCCTGTGCTCTTACTTGACTAACTGTCTTTTTTGCCTCTTTCTTTGCTATCTTGTACTGTTCATATGCCTCATTATTATCACATTTAGGTAATTTCTTATACCATTCCCTTTTTCTCTTCACTGCCTTTTGTACTTCCTCATTCCACCACCATCTCTCTTTTGAGGGTGGTCCATGTCCTTTAGACTCTCCAAGTACTTTTCTAGCTACTTCTCTAATCTTTGATGCCATCTGTATCCACATATCATTGGCCTCCATATCCAGCTTCCATGCTCATTTTTGAACTTCACTTGCTTTACTCCTTTGAACTCCCACCACTTTGTTTGAGCTACACTATTTCTTCTGACCTTACTTGAATTGTTCCTAAACTTGACATCCAAGACCACCAACCGATGTTAACTTGTTAAAGCCTCTCCTGGAATGACCTTGCAATCCTTGTATAAAGCTATATTTGTCTTCCTGGCTAAGAGGAAGTCGATTTGGCTTCTATGTTGCCCACTTTTGAAAGTCAATTAATGTGACTCTCTTTTTATAAAGTAGGTATTTGCTAGCATTAAGTCGTATGCTATAGCAAAATCCAGGATGCTTTTTTCCTCCTTATTTCGACTTCTAAAACCAAAACCTCCATGAACATTCTCATAACCTTGTCTATCACTTCCTACATGTCCATTCAAATTTCCACCAATGAAAACATTCTCTTCATTTGGTATGCTTTGTATTAAATCATCCATATCTTCCCAAAACCTTTGTTTACTCTCACTGTCTAGTCCTATTTGTGGGGCATAAGCACTAACTATATTTATTGTTTCTCCTTCTAGTACTAGCTTTACTAGTATAATTCTATCTCCTACTCTTTTCACAGCTATTACTGCGTCTTTCAATGTCTTGTCTATGATTATGCCCACTCCGTTCTTATTTCTCTCCTTTTCGGGTAAACCACAGTTTATACCCTGAATTACCCACTTCCTTACTTTTCTCTCCTACCCATTTAGTCTCCTGAATGCAAGCAATATTCACCCTTCTCCTTTCCAAAGTATCCACAAGCTCCATTAATTTTCCTGTAAGTGATCCAACATTCCAAGTACCAACCCTGATCCTCCTTCTAACCTGCTCCTTCCTATTTGGTCTCTTTCTATGATATCTTCTATTGTTTTCTATGTCTATCTTGTGTTCTGTTCCACTATCTGTTCTACCATCTGTCCTATGGACTAACTTCTTTACCCACACCCATCCATGATGCGGGAACCCTTGCTCATTTAACACCACACCTGTGCGCCGACATGGCATGTCACTTTCGGTGAACGCCCTACACCCTTGCATATTTCTTACTACACCTGGGCTCCGATGTAGCACGTCGTTAGTAGAGGATGCCCCAATGTTTATATCATTTGAATCCATATCATAAGGTGTGACGAAATTTTTACGCTGGTTGTCACCTATCGCAACCCTCCTCCTTTATCTGGGCTTGGGACCGGCTAAGCGCAAACTACTTAGGCGGAGTTTATGGAGTTAAATGTCATTATCAAAAAAGATTGATTATAACCCAATGAGGGGCATTTTGATCATTTGACACCCATAGTTGACTTTTGACTTAAATGTTCATTAAAATGGGTGAGATTAAAATATTGAAAATGGCTTAAAAATATGAAGTGTTAATGGAAATTTAAAAAGGGGACATAAAGGGAATTGATGGAATTGTTATAATTATATTATATTAATGAATTCTAATTAAAATTAAGACTAATTATAATTAGAGACATATGAATATAAGAGAAAAACTCATTAAATTGAAATTGGTCTTCTTCTTCTTCCTTCCTTCATCACCTTGGCTAAACCTCTCTTTGCTTTCTCCTTCCACCATTTTTTGTCTTTCCAAGCTTCAATTCCCTTAGTTTTCTTCCATATTTCCCATAGCCACCTTTAATAAAACTTGTCACTTGACCTTGCTAGAGTGTTTGGTAACAAAAAGAAGAAGAGAAAGTGAAGTTTGCCAAGCTAGGGAATTTCCTACTTGAGGTTAGTGCTTAATCTTGCTTTCCCCTTTCTTCAATTATTGAAATTAGGTTGTTTAGTAGTGGAATTGTATGAGAATTGATGAAAATAAAGTGTGTATAAAGAAGTTGAATTTCAGCCAGCCTTGTTGGAGTGAGGGTTTGATGTGTTTAATTAAAATTAAACTTCACTTCCAACTTAAATAAGGTGATACACATGAATGGTATATTAAAATGCATGAGTTTGCATGATTGAGGAGATTGGGGAATTAGGGTTTTGAAGAAATTTGGGGGTATAGTGCTATGATGCTACATTAATGTTGTTGAAGCCAAATATTGACCAATTAATGTGTATTGGTTATGAAATAAAGTTAGTGGTTGAGATGAATTAATGAATTGGAAGTGTAGCTTTTGTGCTGGAATTCTGGACCCTTGAGTCCAGTAGGTTTGAATGAGTATAAGTTGAGCTATGTAGCTCCAATTGGTGTGAGGTCAATTGAAGATAAAACTTAATACATAATGCTAGAAATTTCATGAAGGGAACTTGCCCAGAAACTAATCATAAGTTGCCCTAAATTAGGCTTGAATCCAGAATTGACATTATGGACCTGGACAGAAATGACAATGTGAATAGTGTTTAGTAATTTAACCATAACTCACTCTAGGAAACTCCAATTGACTTGATTCTTGAACCTATGAAATTCTGAGACATAGGAGAACATTTCTCATGAAGATCAAGAGACCTAGTTTTGAACCTAGCTCAACTAAATTGCTAGGCAAATTTAGTCCACCAAACCTGTCCTGGACTAAACCTGAATCTAGAAATCCTAAACTTTAGGGTATCCGACCATTTATGGCAAAAATGCTATAACTTGAGCTAAAAAACTGTAAATGCAGTGATTTAAAGCTAAAATGCTTATAACACATAGAACTATAATTTTTGTGTTTTGACCACAACCCAAATCTTAAAGCAACTTAGGATAATTGTTAGGAGAATTCAGGAATTCCTAATATGGAATTCCTACACTATAACCAAAACACCATTTGACCCCAAAACATTAATTAGACAATAACTTCCACTAAAAAATCTCAATTGAGAAGAATCAAAATGATCTGGAAACTTAAGTATTAGGGATACAACTTTGGTTTGGAAACCTTACTCAAATTTTGGGTGTAAAACTCTTAAATTTTAATTGTAAGTCAAACCTGAAACCTGAAATCCTAGAGTTACAAGATCCAGGAGTCCAGGTTGGTTCATAACTTAGCCTACACAAATTCAAATTTAGTAATTCTTGAACTCATGTAACCATGAGACATAGGAGAACAAATTATATGAAGAACACCTTGCCAAATTATGACTATAACTTATTCAAATAGCTTGACAAATTTGAGTTCCAGAATCTACCCTGTTCTAGAACAGTATTGGTCACTGGACCAGTACTTGGTAAATTGAACATAACTAGAGCTATAAAGCTTTAAATTGAATGATTCAAAAAGGAACTTAAAGCTAAGACTTTGCATATTGCCTAAATTACTAGGGGAAGTTAAAGCACAAATTCTAGAAATTATGTGACTTATGAATATCTAACAATACTAATTGCCCATGTATGCCTAAACATGTGTGTATGGGTTGGATAGATTGGCATGCCAAGAAAGGTTGTATTTTGCAGTACTGCCTATGGCTTTGTGCCATTCTGTTGATTATGGCTTTTGAGCCATTCTGTTGTATTTCATTGTATATGACTTTATGCCCGATTGCTATTATATATGGCCTTTAGCCATTCTGTTGCATACTCGGTTGACATTATGTGTCCCATGGCATGATGGCTCGAGGCACAGATGTGTCCAGTGCTAATGATACCCACTTATCCAATCCAGTCAGTCAGTTATACATTACTTGGGCATTAAAATAAGATATGTAAATTAAATAATAAATAAATGAATGAGAGGATCAACAAAATAAGTATAATTCAAATAGCTATTAAAAATGCATCTCCTATGATAATATAAATATGAACTCATCATTTTATTTATTTAGTTTATTTTTCTATTATTATTGCACCACTAAGCGTTATGCATAGTGCATTAGTTTTCCTACGCGTAGGTACTGGAGATAAAGCCCAGTAGACTTCAAACTAGGACCCAGGAGATTGGATCTGCATAGTGTCCTGTTGTGTCACCTCATTCCTGCAGTGCATTTTGGTAGGGTCCGCCAAGCCATATAAGTTTATTTTTTGTACATTGTACATATTCATTAATTTTGTATTGTAAATTATGAATTTGTGTAATTAATTTGTATAATAAATTGAGGATGTTATGGAAATGAAGAGAGATGGTTTTATGATTTGAATTTGAGAATTGTAGATTGAGATTATGAATTGGAAACTTATGATTATGAGATTATTTGAAACAGGTGACTGATAAAACTGGGCAATTGATAAATAAATAGGGGAAACTCCGCCTGTTTCTCTATTTAAATAAATTGAGTTTTAAAATAAATGTCATTAAAATTAATAATGAATAAAGTAAGATAAGATAAAGTGCTCCGGCACCAAATGTAACATTCCTTGCTCGGCTGTACTGTAGATCGGGTAATGGGTATTACATTTAGTGGTATCAGAGCTACGGTTTAGGCATTCCTAGACCTATATAAATTGTAACACCCCTATATGCATAGCCTGGCATATTTCACTGTTCCAGTGACCAGTGTCGGTCTACACAATTAAGAGGATTAGAACCATGTTAAGACACCTAAAAAAGCCCTAAATGAAAATAAATAGTGCTGACTAGAAGGTTAAGTATAAATAAGAAAAATAATGCATAAAAAGTTAAATGAGCTGATGGTCACAGCAATGGGTGACCTTACCGAGAAGTGACTACGAGGTCAGTCCTAACTCAAATTTTGAATGGGAAATTATGACACCGCGATCCTAAGGGCTATTACGAACCTAGTGGAAAAGAGAAAATCACAAAAAAGAGTTAATAAGTAGGTCAAATAATTAGGTCAGGGCTTTAGAAGAAACGCCGAATTATTTACAAACCGGATCAAACCAGGGAGGGGCAAATTGGTCAACTCACCCCTAGAGGTGACTCCTGACCTAGCTGTCCAATAAAATCTGAGAAATGAAAATTTTGAATTATAGATTTAAATTGAAAAAGTATGAAGAAAATAAAGGAAAAGAAAAGGAAATTAAAATAAGAATTATGACATCACTAGTGTGACCTAAGCATGACCTAATAATTTTATATTTTCTAATTGTGACAATTATGGGATAATGACATAAAATGACAAGAAAAGAAAAAAAAATTTACATCTCAATTTCTTCTTCCTAGTGCCGTCTCCCGCACCTCTCTCTTCTCTCTCATCTTTCTCTCACAAACCACCATTAAAGCTCATTTGGAGCTTGATTAAACACCAAACTTAGCCCTAATTTCCCAACTCACCTAATTAAACCTTGCCCTTGCAACTTGAAAAGAAGATTGAAGAAGGAAAAGGAAGAAGAAATTGAAGAAATTAGAGCTTAAGAAATTGAAGAAAGAGGTTAGTAGTGAATTCCAATTTCTCTCTTTAAATTTATGCACATATAATTGAATTAACTTAGGAATTGTGTAAAAATCAAACAAAAATGTTGGATTAAGGGACTAATGGAATTTTGGCCAACATAAGAAGGGGTAGGGTTTGATGGATTTTGAGGGAATTAAAAGTGTAATTAAGCTTAATTTAGTGTTTAGATAGTGTTTATACACTTTAATTGCAAGAATTTAATCAAGTATCCCTTAGGTTTTGGGGGAAAAAATTGAGAATTTGGTAAATTTATTTACTTTGACCTAAGTGAGGTTTAAAATGGTTAAATGGTGTAATTTAGAATGTGTTGAATGGTGAGAAGTTAAGTCAAATTCGGATTGGTGAGGGGTCACTACTGGACAGCCTGACCTAAGTCCATTTTAGGGACCAAAACTGAAATTTTACCAATCCAATTGGTGTGAGGCCAATTGGGAATGAAATTAGACACATAAAGACATAATTTTCATTTAGAAACAATGCCCAGAAAATGACATTTAGATAGTGAACAATTAGGTCAAATCCGAGTAATATGCACTGCCACTGTATAAAAATTACCAAATGAACAGTTTTTGTTCAATTGGCCATAACTTGGCCTAGGCAGGTCCAAATGACTAGATTTTTATGGCATTGGAAAGGTATGACATAACACTACAACTTTCATGAAGAACACTAACCCAAATTCTGCCTATAACCAAATGAAATTGCCACCCAAAGTTAGTTGTCCAAAACTGTCAGAACCTAAACAAGCCCAGAAATTTTGGGTAACACCAATCCGGCCATCCTTAGTAAAATGACCATATCTTGGCCTAAAAAACTCCAAATGGAGTGATTAAAAAAGTGACTTAAAGATAAGACAATAAAGAAAAACTTTGATAAAGGACACTTAGCCAAATTTCCACAGTAACCAGACTAATAGAATAATGCAAAACAGGAGATCAAAACTGAAAAATGGCAATTTCTCCTAGGAGAGCTAGAAATTGAAATGGCAACCAAGACCAACAAATTTGACACTCAAAATGTGGTATGTGGGTGTAATTGGAATTCGTATACCTATTAAGCATGAAAAAGTTAATATTTTGACTTGAATAGTATCATGAATAGTAACCCCAAAATGCAAATTTCAAAGAACGTTAATTGAAGCATATTAGGGCTAGAATTCAGTAGACATGAATTATTTATTGGATTTATTATAAGTTATAATACTGAAATACTGTAAATTGTGTGTTTCAGTTGAAAAAGAGACTGGAAAGGGATCTTTAAGAAAAAGCCAATATTTGGAGTAAACTAGTCAACAAAGAGGTTTGTGCACAACTAGTGTTTTTATTGGTTATGTTTCTTCATATGTCTTTTGACTAAATGATTTCATTTCTTATTGTGTTATGTTTATCAAATATTGAATTTATCTCAATAATTAATGAAATGTGTTATGGTATGAATGAGTTTAGTTTTAGAAAATGAAATTAGTTATGATTTTATTTTGTCATGAATTGAATAAAGTTAGCTTTGGAAAAATTTTGATTGAAACATACTTGACATGGGAATGGATAAAATTTGTTTTGAATTGTGATGAGCATAAAAATTTTTGGATATTGGAATTGACATTAAATTGAATTGTGCTGTGATTTATGCTCACAAAAAGGATAAAGAGATTCATTATATTGTTTTATATCTCACTATAGATGTTTGACTAGGTTATTACTCGTCTCTCTCTTTTGTTGAGGAAACAATGGAGTTAGTTTTGCTTTATTTTGAATACCATGGTATGTGCACAGGCTTAGATTCTTCTTTTATTAGAGGTTAGATCTAAGTTTTTCATTGGCTCTTTCGAAAGTTGCATTATTGTGGTGTGTACTATGCACGATGATTCGACCTCCCCGACCATAGGGAGTTCGAATCCCGATTCGACCTCCCCGACCATAGGGAGTTAGAATCGCCCCGAAGATGGCCCTTACGGATTAGTCTTGCATAGTTAGTGAGATAAAGAATGGCTTTTGAACAGTAAGAATTATGATTTCAAATGGGATTTATGCATAATTGATTTTTTTGGAATTAAGATTTGTTTCCATAAATTACTAGAATTACTTTACATGTTCAGTTATGATTTGATAAATTGAAATTCTTGAGCAAAGTCATTTTAACAAATGATTTATTTTATTGGCAACGAATATTTTGATTTTTGGAATTTTGATTGAATTTCAAGATTTCCAAATTCTTTGCTAAAATTTTGGTAAGGTATTGTGTATTATATTTTAAATCATGGTTGTGCACCAATAAGTTCACCACTCAGCGATAACTTTGTATGCTATCGCAGGTGAAAGTAAAGATGGAGTAGCCGAGTGAGATTTTCAATAGTTGCGCCTTGAAGACTCATTGGGATTAATTTTAGGTATATTAGAGGTATACCCTTGTAATTAGATTTTGATGTATGCAAGTAATTATATGTATGTAAATTGGTTAAGCAGTTGTATAAGAACTTTTATAATATTATTTTGGGTATGTTATTAAAATGCAAATTATTGTAATATTTAAATTTATTTCTGAGTTTTGTAATCAATATAAATAATTAAATTTTTGTATTTTGTGAATGAGAAATTATTCTTTTTTTTGAAATGAGATGCTTCGAATTGCAGTTGATTTTGAGTTGAGCTTCTTGTATGAGATTGTAAGATGAAATGGATTTGTATTGGAGTTATGGTTGAGTAAAAATATTGGAAGTTTGTTTCTTTTTAAGTTTTGAAGAACTGTTTTCTAAAAATATAGTTGGTACTCTGCCAAAATTTTTGTAAAAATTTTGGTAGATTTAAATATCCAAAAATTTGATTTGTTACTTAATGTAAATTAAAAGTTTTAATATTTGTGAAAAAAATTTACCCACCAACTTAAACATGTATAGAAATTGTTTTAAAATTCCTTGTAGTATATTTAATGGGTTACTGGTAGGCAAAGTACGGTAATTCGTTAGGTATACTACGGGATTATGTTATGACTTACAGAGGAGTAGGGTGTGACATAAATAAAAGGACATAGAGTACATATCATGCATTGCATCCATTAAGAGTTGAGGTGACACTAACGTAAATCTGTTTTCCTTTTTATATAGGTTATAGAATAGCCTCAACATCTCAGAGGGCAGTTGAGGAGGAAGTCAAAAGTCATACCCCTGCTCGAGATAATGATAGAGACAGAGGAGAGCCAACTGCACAGGCATTAGGAGAGCCTGCATAGCCTCAACAGTAATTCTTTTAGCAGATGACTGATTTGCTTAGGTTGTGACAGGGACTTAAACACAGTCTGCATCGAAATACCCTATGGAGAAGCTCCGTAAGTATGGGGCGGTAGATTTTAAAGGAATGAAAGAGGATGATCTTGCTACTGCTAAACATTGGTTAGAGAAAACAGAAAAGATTTTTCAGCAGTTGCACTTTACTCCAGAGCAAAACCTAGAATGTGTAGTCTCCCTTCTGCAAGAATATGCGTATCAGTGGTGAGATACGGTATCTAAAGCAGTGCAACCTACAATAGTAACCTAGGAGTATTTCTTGGCTAAGTTTAGTAAGAAGTATATCAGTCATATATGCTTGGAAGCCAGAAGGAGAGAATTCATTAATTTAAGGCAGAGGCAACTCACAGTGTCAGAGTATGAACGAAAATTTGTGAGGTTAAGCCGCTATGGCCATGAGATTATGACTACAGAGGAGGATAGGTACAGGAGATTTGAAGAAGGATTGAATGATAACATCTAGTTGCACATTACAGCTCTGAGGACCATAGATTTTCCCTAGTTAGTAGCGGCAGCTTTAAATGTTGAGAAGGTTAGAATCATTAACAAGCAATATAAAAGAGGTCAAGGACAGGCAAGTTCTTCAGCTACATCTAGTAAGAAGCCTAAAGGACCCTAGAACCAGACTCAGAGTTAGGGTTAGTCACAGAGGCCCAAATCACAATTTACACTGAGGAGAGGTCAGTCCACTCCTTCAGTGGGAAGTTCTCTAGGAACAGTGGGTAGGGGAGCAGCCCCAGCAGCTTCAACAGCATGCCCACATTATGGCAAGTGGTACAGAGGGCAATGTTGGCGGTTAACTAGAGGGTTTTTTAAGTGTGGGGCTATAGATCATTACTTTAAGGATTACCCCTAGAGGAATAGTTTAGTAGTTCCAACACAAGATGATAGACCTACCCCTATAGCTCAGAGGGGTAGGAGGCCTGGTAGAGCAGGGGTAGGAGGCAGTTCACAAAAAGTTGCATTTGAAACTGTAGAGAGGTCAAAGACTAGGGCACCAGCACGTTCATATGCCATGAGGGCATAAGAGGAACAAGATGCTTCAAATGTGATTAAGGGTATATTCTCAGTCTATGACATGTTTATTCATGTATTAGTAGACCCAAGATCCACACATTCCTACATCTGAATTAATTTGCCTGTGGAAAGGGGTATTCAAGTGGAGGAAAGTGACCAAGATATTCTAGTCACTAATCCATTAGGCCACAGTGTAGTGATAAATAAGGTTTACAGAGGTTGCCCTTTGATGATTCAGGAGCATGAATTCTCAGCAAACCTTATTGAATTACCTTTCCATGAGTTTGATGTGATCTTGGGGATGGACTGGTTGTCACATCATCAAGCAATAGTCGATTGTAAATTGAAAAGAATTACATTGAAAACTACTGAAAATGAAGAAATCACAGTTATGGGTGAAAGGACAGACTTCCTGTCTAATGTCATATCAACTACTGCTATAAGGAGACTGATAAGGAAGGGTTGTAAAGCCTACCTAGCCTATGTTGTTAATACCAAGATGGGTGGGTCTAGTCTTCAGGAGTTAACCACAATATGTGACTTTCCAGATGTGTTTCCAGAAGAATTATGTGGTTTACCACCAGAAAGAGAGGTAGAATTTGCTATCGAGGTGATATCGGGTACAGCACCAATATCAATTGCTCCTTATAGGATGGCACCCACTGAATTGAAGGAGCTAAAAATTTAGTTACAGGAATTGCTAGATAAAGGGTTTATACACCCTAGTGTGTCACCATGGGCCGCATCGGTGTTGTTTATGAAGAAGAAGGATGGGACATTGAGATTATGCATAGATTACCGATAGTTGAATAAAGTAACAGTGAAGAACAAGTATCCGTTGCCCAGAATAGATGATCTGTTTGATCAATTAAAGGGAGCAGGTGTGTTTTCCAAGATTGATCTCAGATCAGGGTATCATCAGCTAAGGGTAAAGGATGCATATGTACCTAAGACTACATTCAAGACTCGGTATGGGCATTATAAGTTCTTGGTTATACCATTTGGGTTGATAAATGCACCAGTAGCTTTTATGGACCTTATGAACCGTATCTTCCATGTTTACTTGGATTGGTTTATAGTGGTCTTCTTTAATGACATATTGGTGCATTCCAAGAATAGAGAGGAGCAGGATGAGCATCTGAGGATTATTTTGCAGACTATGAGAGAGAAGAAACTGTATGCTAAATTGTCCAAGTGTGAATTCTGACTGAATGAGATTTCCTTCCTTAGACACATAGTATCAGCTGATGGGATTAGAGTGAATCCCAAGAAGATTGAAGCTATAGTGGAATGGAAGCCTTCTAAGAATGTGACAAAAGTCAGAAGCTTCTTGGGTTTAGCTAGGTGCTATAAGAGATTTGTGAAGGGATTCTCTCTTATAGCAACTCCATTGACTAAACTGCTGCACAAGAATGTGAATTTGACTAGAATGACAAGTGTTAAGCCAGTTTTGAGAAGCTGAAGGCTATGCTTATAGAGGCACCAATGTTGACATAGCCAGTAATAGGGAAAGACTTTGTGGTCTATGGTGATGCCTCTCATAATGGGCTCTAATGTGTTCTGATGCAGGAAGGGAAAGTGGTTGCTTATGCATTTAGATAATTAAAGCCACATGAGAAAAACTATCCTACCCATGATCTTGAATTGGAAGCCATTGTATTTGTATTGAAGATATGGAGGCATTACTTATATGGTGAAAAGTGCTACATATACACAGATCACAAGAGTCTGAATTATTTACCAACCCAGAAGGAACTCAACTTGAGGCAAAGGATATGGATTGAGTTTCTGAAAGACTATGACTGTGTGATTGATTATCACCCTGGGAAGGCAAATTTAGTAGTAGATGCTCTGAGCAGAAAGTCAATAGCAGCTTTGAGATCTTTGAATGCTTGCTTGTCTCTAACATAAGATGGAGCTATTTTAACTGAGTTGCAAGTAAAGCCAAATCTGCTACAGCAAGTATAGGAGGGGAAGAAACGAGATGAAAAGTTAATGATCATCATAGGTAGAATCAAAGAGGGGAAGAAGACTAGATATGAAATGAAAGAAGATGGGTGCTTGTACTACAAAGGGAGAGTATGTGTACCAGATGATGAATCACTAAAGAAGAATATCTTGAAAGAGGCACACAGTAGCTTTTAAGCTATGCACCCTGGTAGTACTAAGATGTACCATGACTTGAAGTCCCATTACTTGTAGCCTAGTATGAAGAAAGATATTACTGATTATGTGACTAGATGCTTGACATGTCAGCAAGTAAAGGCAGAGCACCAAGTTCCATCAAGTTTGTTACAGCCCATAACTATACCTGAACGGAAGTGGGATCTCATTACAATAGATTTTGTCAGTGGTTTATCTCTCACATAAGAGAAGCATGATACAGTGTGATAATAGTGGACAGGTTGACAAAGTCAGCTCATTTTCTGCCAGTTAAAACCGATTACTCACTGGAGAAGCTAGCAGAACTATACATCAGTGAGATAGTTTAGCTACATGGAGTTCTAGTTTCCATTACATCAGCCAGAGACCCTAGGTTCACCTCTAGATTTTAGAAGAAGTTGCAGGAAGCCTTGGGCACACAATTGTACTATAGCATAGCTTTTCATCCTCAGACGGATGGGTAGTCAGAATGGGTAATCCAGATACTGAAAGATATGTTGAGGAGTTGTGTTATAGAATTTGAGGGAAGTTGGGACAAACATCTCCCACTAGCAGAGTTTGCATATAACAATAGTTATCAAGCTAGTATTCAAATGGCTCCTTATGAAACCCTATATGGGAGGAAGTGCAGAACACCATTATGTTGGACAAAACTGAGTGAAGATAAGATTGTGGGGCCAGACTTGGTGAAACAGACTGAGGAGAAAATAAAGCTCATTAGGGATAATTTGAAAGTTGCCTCAGAAAAAACAAAAGTCATATGCAGATCTGAAGAGAAAAGATATAGAGTATGAAGTTAGTGACAAGGTGTTTCTTAAAGTATTGCCATGGAAGAAAGTACTGAGATTTGGAAAGAAGGGTAAGTTAAGCCCTAAGTTTATTGGCCCATATGAAGTCATTGAATGTATGGGTCCAATAGCTTATAGGCTAGCTTTACTACCAGAGCTGGATAAGATTCACAATGTATTCTATGTCTCGATGCTAAGGAGATACAGATTAGACCCTTCACATGTTATATCAGTGGAGGAAATTGAAGTGCAACCAAATTTGGCATATGAAGAGGAACCAGTGAGGATCTTAGCTTGGGAAGTTAAAAAACTACGAAACAAGCAAATTCCATTGATGAAAGTACTTTAGAGACACCACAATACTGAAGAAGTTACTTGGGAGAGTGAAGAAATGATGAGGTAATAGTTTTCTCAACTGTTTGCACTAGGTAAATTTTGGAGACGAAATTCTATTTAGAGGGGAAGATTGCAACTTCTTGAATTTCTAAGCTCTGAATAGTACTATTTTCAGTCCATGAATAGTACTATTCAAAGCCAATTTGAGGACTAAAAATGAAATGAAAATAAATTGAAATAAGCAGTATAAAATCAAAGTGACCATCAGGTTATGGAGTTAAATGTCACTATCGAAAATGATTGACTATAATATGATGAGGGGCATTTTGGTTATTTGACACCTAGAGTTGACTTTTGACCTAAATGTCCATTAAAATGTGCGAGATTAAAATATTGAAAATGACTTAAAAATATAATGTTAATAGAAATTTTAAAAAAGGGACATAAAGGGAATTGATGGAATTGTTATAATTATATTATATTATATTATATTATATTAATTCTAATTAAAATTAAGACTAATTATAATTAGACACATATGAACATAAGAGACAAACTCATTAAATTGAAATTGGTATTCTTCTTCCTTCCTTCATCACCTTGGCCAAACCTCTCTTTGCTTTCTCCTTCCACCATTTTTAGTCCTTTCAAGCTTCAATTCCCTTAGTTTTCTTTCATATTTCCCATGGCCACCTTCAATAAAACTTATCACTTTACCTTGCTAGAGTGTTTGGTAGCAAAAAGAAGAAGAGAAAGTGAAGTTTGGCAAGACAGGGAATTTCCTACTTGAGGTTAGTGCTTAATCTTGCTTTCTCCCTTCTTCTATTATTTAAAATTAAGTTGTTTTATGGTGGAATTGTATGAGAATTGATAAAAATGAAGTGTGTATAAAGAAGTTGAATTTCGGCCAGCCTTGTTGGGGTGAAGGTTTGATGTGTTTAATTAAAATTAAACTTGACTTTTAACTTAAATAAGGTGATACACATGAATGGTATATTGAATTGCATGAGTTTGCATGATTGAGGAGATTGGGGAATTAGAGTTTTGAACAAATTTGGGGGTATGGTGCTATGATGCTAAATTAATATTATTGAGGCCAAATATTGACCAATTAATGTGTATTGATTATGAAATAAAGTTGGTGATGGAGATGAATTAATGAATTGGAAGTGTGGCTTTTGTACTGTAAATTTGGACCCTTGAGTCCAGTAGGTTTGAATGAGTATAAGTTGAGCTATGTAGCTCCAATTGGTGTGAGGCCAATTGGAGATGAAACTTAAGACATAATGCTAGAAATTTCATGCGGGGAGCTTGCCTAGAAACTGACCATAAGCTACCCTAAATTAGGCTTGAATCCAGAATTGACATTCTGGACCGAGGCAAAAATGACCATAAGAATAGTGTTTAATAATTTAAGCATAACTCACTCTAGGAAACTCCAATTGACTTGATTCTTGATCCTATGAAATTTTGAGCCATAGGAGAACATTTCTCATGAAGATCAGGAGACCTAGTTTTGACCCTAACTCGACCAAATTGTTAGGCAAATTTAGTCCATCAAACTTGTCCTGGACTAAACCTAAATCTGGAAATCTTGAACTTTAGGGTATCCTACTAGTTGTGGAAAAAATGCCATAACTTGAGCTACAAAGCTGCAAATGAAGTGATTCCAAACCCAAAATGCTTATAACACATAAAACTATAATTTTTATGTTTTGACCAAAACCCAGATCCTAAAGCAACTTAGGGAAATTATTATGAGAAATCTGGAATTCCCAATCTGGAATTCCTACACTGGAACCATTTTTCCATTTGACCCCAGGACAGTAATTAGACCATAATTTCTACTAAAGAATCTCAATTGGGATGAATCAAAATGATTTGGAAACTTAAGAATTAACGCTACAACTTTAGTTTAGAAACCTTACTCAAATTTTGGGTGTAAGACCTTTAAATATTAATTATAAGACAGACCTAAAACCTAAAATCCTAGAGTTACAAGATCCAGGAGTCTAGGTTAGCTAATTAGCCACAACTTAACCTACACATTTTCAAATTTTGTGATTCTTGTACTTGTGTAACCATGAGACATAGGAGAACAAATCATATGCAGAACACTAAGCCAAATTATGCCTGTAACTTGTTTAAATATCTTGGCAAAATTGAGTTCCAAAATCTGTCCTGTTCTAGAACAGTATTGGTCACTGGACTAGTACGTGGTAAATAAATCATAGGTTGAGCTACAAAACTTCAAATTGAATGATTCAAAAAGGAAATTAAAGCTAAGACAAAAAGGAACAACTTCCATGTAGGAAGTATGGCCAAAAAGATTTTGCATCTTGGCCAAATCACTAGGGGAATTTAAAACACAAATTCTGAAAATTATGTGACTTATGAATATTTAAGAATACTAATTGCCCATGTATGCCTAAACATGTGTGTATGGGTTGGATAGATTGGCATGCTAAAAAGGGTTGTGTTTTGCTATACTGCCTATGGCTTTGTGCCATTATGTTGAGTATGGCTTTTAAGTCATTCTGTTGTATTTCATTGTATATGGCTTTATCCCCAATTGCTCTTATGGCTTTTAGCCATTCTGTTGCATACCTGATTAACATTATGTGTCCTATGGTATGACGGCCCGAGGCACAAATGTGTCCAGTGCTAGTGATACCCACTTAACCAGTCCAGTCTGTCTGTTATAGGTTACTTAGGCATTGAAATGAGATATGTGAATTAAATAATAAATGAATGAAAGGATTAAAAAATAAGTATAAGTCAAATAATTATTAAAAATGCATCTCCTATGATAATATAAACATGAACTCATTATTTTATTTATTTAGTTTATTTTTCTATTATTATTGCACCACTAAGTGTTATGCTCAGCGCGTTGGTTTTCCCACGCTTAGGTACTAGAGATAAAGCCCAGTAGACTTCAGACTGGGACTTGGGAGATTGGATCTGGATAGTGTCCTGTTGTATCACCTCACTCCTGCAGTACATTTTGGTAGGGTCCACCAGGCCATATGAGTTTATTTTTGTATATTGTACATATTCATTAATTTTGTATTGTAAATTATGAATTTGTGTAATTAATTTGTACATTATGTAAATTAATGAAATTTGTAAGTTTCATGTAATGAATTGAGGATGACATGGATATGATGAGAGATAGTTTTATGATTTGAATTTGAGAATTATTGACTGAGATTATGAATTGGAAACTTATGATTATGAGATTATTTGAAACAGGTGATTGATAAAATAGGGCAATTGTTAAATAATAGGGGAATTTTGCCCGTTTCTCCACTTAAATAAATTGAGTTTTAAAATAAAATGGCAATAAAATTAATAATGAATAAAGTAAGATAAGATAAGGTGCTCTGACACAGAATGCAACATTTGTTGCTCAGTTATACTGTAGATCGGGTAAGGGGTGTTACAGTTTTATTCTTTGATTCAATTTCTTGTGATTTTAATGCATGTTTTATGTAGACTTCCTCTTAGTTATGATTTTAGATATTAATTGAAGGATTAAAAGGTGAAGATTAATATTGGAAAATCAAGATATTAAACTTAGGGTTTCCGACCTAGAGATAGGATTATATTTTATGTGGAGTTTATAATTAATCAAAGAGCTTAAGGTGTTTTAATTAATATTGATAGCCACAAAAGTAGGGTTTAGTTTAATTAAGATACACCTTGAGTACCTTGAGAGAGGAATTAAGAAAACATATGATTAATTTCCTTAAAAGTAAAACTTTCCAATTTATTGAATAAATATGATTAGATCTATAATAGGTTGAAGTGTGAGTTTCTAATTCTGAAATTATTTTTGTTAATTGATTATCTTAGTTAAATTGTTTTGCTTTCCTTTACTTCATTAGCTTTAGTTAATTTAGTTTCAAATTCCTATCATCATATGTGGTAGTCTAGATAGTTACAATTGTTGTTTAGTTTAGTACTCACAAAATTCCTTATGGGAATGATACTCTACTCACTTCTATATTACTTATTAATAATCCATGCACTTGCGAGATTTTATACAATAAGTTTTTGACACTATTGACGGGGAATTTTTATTGATATTAGATGATAGGCAACATAACTAATTTAGACATTTTTATTAGTTATTTTATTATATTCTTTTTATCTCTTTTTCAGGCCCTTGGTTTAGTTTATGACCATAACTAAACTAGAAGAAGAACTACTTGAATTGGATCCAGAGATAGACAAAACTAAGAACCATCAAGAGGGGGAAGAAGTAACAGGAAGTTAAAACTTCAACCATGGCAGATAATAGGCCTTGAGAGACTATGGAGCCCCAACTATTTGAGGATTCCAACCAAGTGTTTCTAGACTAGTAATAGATGTAAATAACTTTGAGCTTAAACGACATAGCTCCAAATGATTCAATAGACTCAATTTGGAGGGTCATCAATGGAAGATCCACACTATCACCTCTAATGTTTTGTTACTCTATGCGACACATTTAAGATGAATGCTATTTCTGAGGATGTAATTAGACTTAGAGCATTTCCATTCTCCTTTAAAAAAAAAGTAAGAAAATGGTTACTATCTCAACTTACATGATCATTCACCAAAGGTGTTAACCTTTCACAAACCTTTTTAGTAAGATACTTTTCGCCTATGAAGACAGCTAAATTGAGAATTGAACTAAACACATTCAAGCAAAAGGCAATTGAATCACTTTATGTTGCATCAAAAGGTATAAAGATCTTTAGAGGGAGTGCCCCCACCATGGCATTTAGGACTGGCTCCTAATTCAGAATATCTACAATGGTTTCGTACCATTAACAAGGAGTATAGTAGATTTAGTAGTTGATGGAGATCTAATGGAGAAAACTACCACAGAAGCCCTGGAACTTTTGGAGAGAGTTGCATATCATAACTAGATTGGTCAAATGAGAGGGGATCAAGGAGAACAGCTAGAGTATTAAAATTAGATGCTCATAGCATGATTAATGCTTAATTTGATCAGCTTTCAAAGAGGCTTGACAGAATGTAAGCTAATGCAATTAGGACTAACAATCAATCCTACGATCACTATAGAGGACATCAAAGCTCAAAATGCAACAACTATAATGAGCCATCCACAAAATAGATGAACTATGTGAACAATAGTGGAAACTTTAATCAGAGGGCAGCTAGCAATCCTTATTCTAAAACCTACAACCTTAGATGGAGGAACCACCTAAATTTCTCATGGTCAAACTCATAGAACCAACTAAAGTAGTTGATCAATAGACAACAATAATATAATCTAGCACTACCAGGTTTTCAGAATAGAGGTCAGAGCATAACTCAACCACCACCACCACCTCCTTAACCTCAATAGCTTGAACCAAAGTTGACTATGGAATCCATGATGGAAAGCTTTCTAGCAACTCAGCAACAACAAAATGAAATGATCAAATAAGTCACTTTCAGCCTAATTGGCTACTTACAATAAAATGATTGAGAACCAAATTGCTTAGCTAGCTAATTTTTCAAGTAAAGCCATTGGTAAATTAGCCAAAGATGAACCCAAAGGAGTAATGCAAGGTAGTTACCTTGAGGAGTGGCAAGGTAATAGAAGACTAAAGACTAGAAGCAAACCAAAAGACAATGGATGAAACTTCTAGTGAAACTGATACTTAGGTAAAGGGAGAGGAGATATGAACTGACAAAGGTTAAGAGAAAAAAGAGGACAAGAAAGAAGAGAAGAAGGAGCTACCAAAGCCCTACTAACCACCATTGCCTTTTCCTCAAAGGTTCCAGAAGGCTAAACTAGACAAGCAGTTTAAGAAATTTTTAGAAGTTTTACAGAACTCTATATCAATATTCCCTTCACAGAAGCTCTATCTCAAACGTTATCATATGTTAAGTTCTTAAAGGAGATACTTTAAAACAAGAGGAAGCTTAATGATTATAAGACAGTAACTATCACAGAGGAATGCAGTGCAATCTTGCAGAACAAACTACCTCTAAAGCTAAAAGATCCTAAAAGCTTCTCCATACCTTGTCTCATTGGTAACATGAATATTGACAAGGCCCCTTGTGACTTGGGAGCAAGTGTTAATCTAATGCCCCTACCTATTTTCCAGAAGCTAAATGTTGGAAAACTTAAACCAACCACCATTTCTTTGCCATTGGCAGGCAAATCTGTGAAGTATGCAATAGGAATTCTAGAGAACATGTAACACCCCTATGTTCGGTAGTGCGTTCTACTATTCTAGTGACCAGTGTTGTCCGGACAGCTAGGATGCCTAGAACTACACTTAGATATGGATGAGGAGACATAGAATAATGAAATACAAGAAAAGGAAAGACAAGAAAAACAAAAGAAAAATAATAGCAATAAAATGTAACCAAGTTAAACGAGCCGAGAACCCTACCGATGGGTGACCGCATCGGGAAGTCGCGGCGTGGATCGTTGACTAGCCCTGGACCGCGGGGAACCCTGAAAAATATTTTTAGGAATTAAAGAGACATCAATTGAAGTATAAATATCATTAGAAATATCAAAGAAAAATTAATTAATTAGTACAAAGAAAAGTGAGAAATCGAAAAACGGACAAAACCCGGTGTTATCGAAAAATTGGGAATGCAACCCGAACAGGGGCATTGTGGTCATTTGACATCCCAAGTTGTCTTTTGACCTAAATGTCTATTAAAAATAAATAATATTACACTTGGAAAATATAATGAAGAATTAAATTAGGGGTACCTAATGTAAATAGCAAAAATGGGATTCAAATTGAGTAATTAACACATTTAACATATAATATTAATTAAATAAAGTTTAGTGGAGAGTTAGTGGGAATTATCTACTCCTAAGTGGATAGCCACATCATTCAGCACCTTCATCTTCCTCATTCACTCACCATTGCCGAAATTCAAAAGCTTTCAAACCCTCCCATGGCCACCCAAATGCATGGCTCACTCCACCCCATTTTCAAGCTGATTTTCTTTACTTGTCTTAATTAATTTTGATCCCCACCTCACAAGGAAGAAGTGGATACTAAAATCAAGGGAGTTTAGTGAAGATTTAACAAGCTTCATCAATAGGTAAGTTTGTGTTTTTTATTGTTGTTTTGTTAAAGTTTGTAAGGATGTTATGGGCATTTGATTTATGGAGAGATTTTTGAGGTTTGATGTTGAATGGGGATGTGTACTTTTGGCAGCCATGGAAACTCCTTGAAGACAGTTTATTTTTGCTTGTAAATAGTGGATTAAAGGATTGATTAAATGTTTGTGTGTAGGAAATTATTTGGGTGATGTATACTTAGTATATGTGAATGTGTATTGAAATTTGAATGCTTGGAAATTAATGGAATATAATGCATGAATTGGCAGCCTGGTTTAGTGAACCATAAGGATGTTATTTCATGTTTGGTTTATGGAATATTAATGTTGAATTGTAGTAGTAGTTATGGCAGCTTGGGTATATGTGTGATGGTGTGAGGTTGGACATGTAAATGAGCATGAATAGGTGATTAAATTGTTGTAATTGAGTTTGACAAATTCTGCACTTTATGGTGTATGTTGAATGTGATTGTATGCTGCCAAAATGATCAACAATATGTGGTAAAATATGTTTAGGTTATGGTACAAACCAAAGTTGACATGAATGTGGAGTTTGGTAGGTGTTAAAAGTGATCTTTGATGAGTGATGGATATGGTGCAATAGGGCAGTGTGCATTTTGGCCTAGAACTTTAAGAGTGTGGATCCAATTGGTATGAGACCAATTGGAGATGAAACTAGGCACAAAATGTGCCAACTTTCATGAAGGAAGCTTGCCAAAATTCTGCTTGTAAGGTAACTTGAAAAATTACCAAATTCGGATTAGTGCAATTGAGGCCTGAAAATTGACCATTTGGGCAGCAGTTAGTGTTTAGGCCATAACTCACTCAAAACAGGTCCAATTGACCTGAAATTTTAACCATGAATATTTAAGACCCATATCTACAAGTCTTATGAAGACACCAAAGCCCAGAAATGACCATAAGCAAGTCAAACAGCTTGAACAAGTTCGGGTCCAAAAACTGGCCGAACCAAAATTGACCTAAAATGACCTAAAGTGACCAATTTTGATGCATTTTGACCAGCAATAGTAAAATGACCATAACTTGGTCTATATAACTCAGAATGACCTGAAATTTTGCGCTGCGTGCAATATGACATAGATCTACAAGTTTGTAGTTTTGATCGAAACCCGAAAACCAAGAGAACTAGGTCGTCCGGCTAGGTCAAACTAGTATCCCGGAATCCAGCAAATTGCAAGAAAACGCAAGATACATGGAAATGAGTTTGGTAACAAGTACCAACCCTAAAAGACTATCGAATGTGACATATTAATAACATTAAAACCTAATTTACCTAGAACGCATTGAGGTTCAACACATTAGGTTGACTAAGCAAATATTAGAATTTAGTGAATTAATTATCAAGCATTATCGTTAGAGACTGTTTAAATGAGTACTGAAACACTTCAAATTGTGTTTCTCAGTTAGCAACGACTCAGGGAAAGGGAAGGAAACACTGAGTCAGAGCCAAGAGGCATATATCAAAGGTTTGTGCACAATAATTAATTCTTTTGAATTTTTCAATTGGAATAAATTATGATTATTTGTATTGTTTTAAATTGTGTTTGTGCACAATAGTTATTTCTTTTGAAATTTTCAATTGAAGTAAATTATAATTATTTGTATGTTATTGTTTTAAATTGTGTCCGTGCACAATACTTTTATATTCACTACTTTTACTAGCAAATATATTTGGAGAAATGAATTATGAATAATTTTTTATTGCTTTGGTTTTGGGAATATTATTTGGAAATTTTTGTGTTGCCAACTTTGCAAATGGAAATTTTGAGATAAAATGTGATTTATGGTTTGTATGAAATATTGTGATTTGAAATTATTTTGATTCACACTTGGCATGACACTGTTACTATGTTCCTCCTCCATTTATGGGGTGAGTGTGATATATTCCTCTCTCTTTAACTTATCAGTCTGGGGTGAGTGTGATTATGTTCCTCCCTCTTTGACTTGTCAGTCTGAGGTGAGTGTGGATGAGTACTCATTATATAGCTAGCTTCCTCCCTCATTGATTTAGATTATTGGGGTGAGTGTGTCTTGTCGTGGTGTACAACACGGCATGTGTGGAAAAATTATGTCATGACCTAAACTGTGTTATTCAGTTATTTGATCAAATTGTGTTATTGATTGGCAAAATTGTATTCTTCAGTTATTTGATCGAATTGTGTTATTGATTGGCAAAACTATATTGTTCAGTTATTTGATCAAATTGTGTTATTGATTCGCAAAACTGTGTTATTCAGTTATTTGATCAAATTGTGTTATTGATTGGCAAAACTGTGTTATTCAGTTATTTGATCAAATTGTGTTATTGATTGGTAATATTGTATTATTCAATTATTTAATCAAATTGTGTTATTGATTAGTAAAACTGTGTTACTCAGTTATTTGATCATATTTATTTTATATGAATTTTGTAAATTGTGAAATGGAATTGTGAATCATTTGATTTATGAACTGTCAATAAAAGATTTATATATCGCATTTCAAATTGTTATTGTGCACCATTGAGTAAATTTTACTCAGTGATAACTTTTCATTGCTGTTGTAGGTAGATAGACTAACAGGGCAGCAGACTAGGCTGCTAGTACTACACTGAGAGATCATCGGGTATATTGAGTATACCATATTCAGCATTTTATATTGTAATTATGTTCACTATATGTATATAGTGTTCTTGGTTTTGAGCAGTTGTAAATTAAAATTGTACATTGAAGTTGTAAAGTAAATTATGAGTTATTTTGACTTGTAAAATTTGTATTATATTTCTTTTATCTCAGTCTTTGAAAAATTATTATGGATTTGACTTGAGAAATATATTGTGTTGTTTAACTGTTGGAGTCGAGATTGAGAAATCTATTTGAAGTGCTTTTTACAGGTTTTCTGAAGAACTGTTTTGTTCAAAATACAGATGGTACTCCGCCAAAATTTTTATAGAAATTATTAATTCTTAAAATGTGTTAGTTGTTTTACTTTAGTTCAATTTTTTTTTTTACACCTGTAAATAGTGCTCACCACTATAAAAAGAAGTAAGAAAAGTTTTAAAATCCCTTGTAGTGTATTTAATGAGTTATCAGTAGACGAAGTTGGTAATTCATTAGGTATACTACGGGATCATGTTATGCCTTACAGAGGGGTAGGGTGTGACAGAACATGCCCATAAAGGTTGGTAAATTCTTTATATTAGTCTTTGTTATTCTAGAAATGGAGGATGTTCAAATTCCCATAATCTGAGGAAGATCTTCCTTAGCAACTGCAGAAGCAATCATTGATGTTAAAAACAGGCAATTGACTCTTAAAGTGGGGAAAAAAGGAAGTAAAGTTCAACTTGTTTCATGTCATAAAACAAAAGTTAAACATGAACAAGTGCTTAAGGGTTAACATTATTGATGAGCTAGTTGAAGAAGAATTCAACAAGAGATATGTAGAAGATCCTCTAGAAGCTTGTATTGTGCACAACAACACTACTAAAGATGAAAATAAAGAAATTGTGGCATAGGCACAAACACTAGAAGCTAGCCCACCACTACCATTGGCTCAAGCATTTCAAGTGGAGGAGTTAAAGTAACCCCCTCCCTACCATGTCAACACCCAATGACAAAGAGGCAACACTACAGAGAGAACTAAAACCCCTTCCTTTTACTATCAGTTGTGAGGAATCAAACCTAGTACTCAATTAGGAGAATAACACTTCATGTTTGGCAAAGGCATAGTTCTTGGTCATCTAGTTTCACAAAGAAGCATGGAGGTGGACAAGGTAAAGATTGAACTCATATAAGGATGCTACCACTAACATCAGTCAAAGAAGTGCAAAGCTTTTTGGGACATGGAGTGCTTTATCATAGATTCATCAAAGATTTTTACAAAATAGCTAAGTTGCTAATAAACTTGTTAAACCAAGATGTTCCTTTTAATTTTGATGAAAGTTGCTTTACTTCTTTTTGCAAGATAAAGGAAGCACTAATTTATGTGTCAATAATGCAACCTCTAGATTGGGAGCTACCATTTGAGATCATGTGTGATGTAAGCAATTATGCAATAGGCGTAATTCTTAGGCAAAAGAAAGACAAAAAGGTTCATGCTATCTGCTACACTAGGAAGACGCTTGATGATGCGCAAATCAACTATGCAATTAGAAAGAAAGAGTTTTTGGCCATTGTATTTACAATTAACAAATTTAAATCCTACCTAGTTGGATTGAAAGTCATTGTATACACAAACCATACAGCTATTTGGTTTCTCTTGAATAAGAAAGATTCAAAACCAAGGCTAATACAATGGATACTCCTCCTACAAGAATTTGACTTGGAAATTAAAGATAAGAAGGGAGCTGACAATGTAATAGTTGATCATCTCTCCAGGCTGAAACAAGAAGAAATGGGGAATACAACTAATGACATGCCTATAGATGACTCCTTTCTAGATAAACATCTCCTATCCATAACTCAACCCCTATGGTATGCAAACATAGTTTTCTATCTTATATGTAAAGTGCTACCACTAAACATGTCCTATCAATAGAGGAAAAAGTATTTATTTGACATAAAGGACTATAGTTGGAAACCAATAATATAGTAGCTGATCATCTCTCTAGGCTAAAGCAGGAAGAAATGGGGAACACAACTGATGACATGCCTATAGATAACTCCTTTTCAAAAAAGCACCTCCTGTCCATAACTCAACGCCTAAGGTATACAGACATAGCTAACTATCTTATATGTAGAGTGCTACCACTAAACATGTTCTATCAATAGAGGAAAAAGTTTTTATTCGATATAAAGGACTATAGTTGGGAAGAGTCTCTACTATACAAGAGATGTAATAATGGCCTCATCGGAAGATACATTCTAGAAGAGGAAGCCAAGAGTATACTCCAACACTGCCATTCCTCAACCTGTGGAGGACATTTCAGCACATCAAAACAGTAGCAAAGATAATGTAAGCAGGTTTCTATTGGCCATCCTTGTTCAAAGATGTGAGAAACTTTGTGCTTACATGCAGTCAATGCTAAAAGACTAAAAATATGTCAAGAAAGAATGAGATGCCCCTACATGGAATTCTTGAAGTAGAGCTTTTTGATGTATGGGAGATAGACTTCATGGGTCCATTCCTATCTTTATTTGGGAACAAGTATATCCTAGTTAGCGTGGATTATGTATCCAAATGGGTGGAAGCAATAGCCTCACCAACCAATGATGCTAGAGTGATCATCAAATTCCTTAACTAATACATCTTTACAAGGTGTGGAACATTAAGAGCCATAATTAGTAATGGGGGAAGTCACTTCTGCAACAGCCAATTTGAAGCACTACTTAGAAAGTATGGAATGACTCACAAAGTGGCAACACCATATCACCCTTAAACAAGTGAGCAAGTGGAAATCTCAAATAGGGAATTAAAGAGGATACTTAAGAAAACAATGAATCAATCAGGGAAGGATTAGTCCTTAAAACTTGATAATGCACTGTGGGCCTATTGCACAGGCCTTAAAACACTTATTGGAACTACCCCAGTTCGCTTGGTCTTTGAGAAATTATGCCACCTTCCAATCGAACTTGAACACAAGGCTTATTGGGCAATAAAAACATTAAACTTTGACTTGAAGAGTGCTAGAGAAAAGAGGCTTTTATAGCTCAATGAGTTGGAAGAAATTAGGCAAGATGCTTATGAAAATGCAAGGATTTTCAAAGAAAGGACAAAGAGTTGGCATGACAAGCACATTACAAGAAGAGAAATCAAAGAAGGAGATCTTATCTTGCTATTCAACTCTAGATTGAAGCTATTCCCTGGAAAGTTGAGGTCTAGATGGTCCAGACCTTTCAAAGTCCTACAAGTTTTCCCTCATAGAGTAGTAGAAGTATGGAGTGAGACATCAGGAGCATTCAAGGTCAATGCCTAATGCTTGAAGCCATACTTCTCTGGAGAGCCTATTGAGAAAAGAGCTACATGCCCCTTCATTGATCCATCTGCTCCTCAATGAGCTAACAACACAGTCAAGCTAAAAACTATAAAAAAAAGTGCTCCTTGCGAGGCAACCTAAGTTTTAAGTTTTTATTTCTTTTCTTATTTTGCATTTCTTTTAATTACATACCCTACCTAAACTCTAACCTTGAATTATTTCAAGTGAAGAGAGGAAAAGTAAGAAGCCAAAAGGAGGATGGATTGGAATAAGGCACAAGACCACACAAGAGAAGTGAATTTTAATTAGGGAAGTTTCTTTACTTGCTAATTTTGTGTTGCATTGACATATTTAGAGCCAAATTAAAATAGGAATAAAGTGCTGTTTTATTAAGTTTCTAATAGTTAGGTAGTGAAAAATCACCTATAACACTAAAGGGACCATGAAAAAAGCTTGAAAAACTTCACTCTAGAAGGTTACATGGGGAACCTATGCATCAAAGCACACCCCATGTACCATAAGAAGCTCAAAAAGACTAAGGAAACTGTACCCCAAAAGGTTATACGAGGTACCCCATTCAAGGATGTATGCCTCGTGTAACCAAGGGTCAAACACTCAGACAAATTGGTCTAGGACCCGTGTAACATTACATGGGCTGTGTAACTACTTGATCCAAATATGAAATTCTTCTTCAAGATACAGAAAGTTACATAGGGTACCCCATATAACATTAAAAGGGACTATTTCACGCGAATAATATGTATTTTCCACAAGTGCATGAGCTGCATCAAGTACTAAAGTGATGAATAGAGTATCATTCCCACAAGGAATTGTGTTTAAGCACTAAATTATTATTGCTATGGTTATTTAGACTAATGAAAATTTAAAGGACAGCTACATTAACTAAATGATTTAAATGAAATTTAAAAGAAAATATGCAATGGATAAAATAAATAAATTCTTAGATTAAGCAAATTTTAATTAAACTAATATGGGTAAGCAAAAACAAAGGTCAATTAATGGTTAAAGTTATTCCAGAGTTAGGGTTCATGCTTTAAACCAAACGAGATTTGGCTAGGTTAATCTAATTTTTAAGAAAATCCATGGTTTGAAGGTGGCTAGTTCTAATCTCCTTTGATTTCTTTCTCAAGAAAATCAAAGAGTGTTTTAAGAAAATCAAACCCCACTCACGTACGATGTTTGATTTACCCAAAACTAATTAAGCTTTTAATCAATCAATTAATCCTCTTAATCCCTAGTTTATCTCTAACACTAGGTAATTAAGTTTAAAACCTTGATTATCTATCAATGATTTTTACCTCTCGATCCTTCAATCAAAGATTAAAATCTATGTCCAATGGGATCTAGCACTAGGCAAGTCAATAAAGTATACAAAGAATGAATCAAAACTCATAAATATCATAAATCTAAATAAAACCCATCCAAATCCACAAATTAATTCAAAACATTACAACTCAACTCTGAAATCTTGGAAAATCTATTCACTTATAATGATATTTATAAGGGAAAATGATAAAGTAAATGAAAGAACATAAAAAAAGATGAAAAATAGAAGAGCCCAGTTGAAGAAAGTCCAAAATCTCAAAAAAAACCCAACTGCAATGTCACTCTTGTAGGAGCAATCTGTAAATGGTGTCCCTTCCTATTCCTTCTTTTTCTTTTCTCCTTATTCTCTTTATTATTATTATTTTTTTTATGGCTTGTTGTTTTGTTCTTTGGTTCCGCTCTTATAAAAAGAGAAAATGATAAATTTATATGCCTCTAGAAATCTTGTAACACCCCTCACCCGTCTACAGTGTAGCCTAGCAAGGCGTGCTACACGAGGTGCCGGAGCACTTAGTCTATGATTATCACATTTTCTAATCTCAATTTGATTTTAAGAAGTCTTTATGTGCTATTCATAGCATACTATTCATAGCATATTAATTCTATTTTCACACTTTAATAAAATCAGTGTTTTAAAAATGGAAATAAAAATTTGGCAAGGTGCCATCTGTATTTCGGACAAACTGTCCTTTCAAACTTGTTGAAAACAGTTTAATATGATGATATCAAAATCTCAAATATTTCACAGTCTCTATTTCTCAATAAAGTCAATATACTTTTACAGTTATTAAACAGTTCCATAATACAATCCATAATAATTTAAATATATACAGAAAATCTCCATGTTATTTAATATGTACAAAATATTACAAACTTCAGAGCTTTCATAACATTACTAAATATAGGGCCGAATTTTAAATATACAACAAAAGTACAAAATACAAGATATCCTAAGTCCTACCATGTATGCAATGCAGTGCAGATGACTCTGGACTCCTGTGCAGATCTGATGTCTCACCCGGTCGTAGGTCTGCTGGGCTCCCCAGCTGTGTCTCCAATACCTACGCGTTACAAAAGCAACGCGCTAAGCAATTTTGCTTAGTGGTGCCAAATATAAAGAAATATACACTAAAATAAAGTAAATAAAGTGTTTATGAATTTTTAGTGGTGCTGTATGTCAGTAGACTGAATTTATGTATTCGAATTTAATAGTACTTAAATTACTGCCCGTGTAGCCTATATACTGACCAGACTAGATAAACGGATATACTGGCACTAGGTACCTAGTACCTCGGGCCATCACACCATCGGTCACAAAGTGTCTCCTGGTGTGCAAATAGCATAGCTAAAAAGCCATATAGTCAATCTGGCGATAAGCCATGAATAAATACACAATATGTATAGCCGTAGGCTATTAAAGTCACAGTGCGGCATAATAAGCTGTAAAAACACAGTATGGCATGAAGCCATTTACAGAACAGCTGTCAGAATCCTATTGGCATGCCAACCTATCCATACTAGTCAACTAGGCAAACTAGGGCACATTATAAATTAATTGTTTAATTCTTCAATTTTTGGAGTTTACTAACTATTATATAATTCAAAAGTCAATGCATATGTTGACCTTTTTAGGTAATATGGATAAGTTGTTTCTAGCATCAATATGTCACAATTTATATCTCAATATGCTGCCAATATAGTGCAATTTACCATTTTAATAAGTTGGCATTCATTGCCAAATGCTTCAAGCATCAATATATGTAAAATGTCAAATTCTTAATTTTTGTGTGCTAGATTGGTCTAGCTTAAAGTCCTATTTCTCTTGGTTTTTAGCTTCTGGTCAAAGAAGCAAAATTGTAGCTCTATGTCTTATTGCACGCGGGGCAAAATTTCAGGTCATTCCGAGTTGTATAGACCAAGATATGGTCAATTTACTAAAGCTGGACAGATTGCACCTTTAGTGCAAAATTTGGTCAATTTTAGGTCACTTTTGGTTCGGCAGTTTTTGTACCCGAATTTGTGCAAGCCATTTGACTTGGTTCTGGCCATTTCTGGGCTTTGGTGTCTTCATAAGAATTGTATATCTATGTCTAAAATAACCATGGTAAAAATTTCAGGTCAATTGGACCTGTTTTGAGCGAGTTATGGTCATCCAAAGGACTACTATTCATATGGTCAAAAATCTGGGTTGCAAGGTTGCTAATCCAGATTTGGTCATTTTTATGGTCAGTTTCTAGGCAGAATTTTGGCAACATTTCTACATGAAAGTTGGCCTATTTGGTGTCTAGTTTCACCCTCCATTGGCCTCATACCAATTGGGTTCATAGTTTGGCACTTATGGCCTAATTTAGGTGCTGCCTTCAATACACAACCTGCACAAAGCACATACACTTCCAAATTGATATTCCTTCTCCTCCTCATTACTTCAATATTCAATCAATAACACTTTCATATATATATTGTACACAATTCTAGCAACAATTTTGGGCAAAATATTCAAGTGCTCAATGCACACAATTCACCATCAAGTTCAACATTCACTTCCACCAAAATTCAACATATCTCAATGTCAATATTACACATACACTTCAACATAATCATACTTCAATATCACTTACACTTGCTGCCCACAATTTAACATTAGCATATTTCATTAATAACTACATGTTCACACACAAATTCATGCTATTAGGGGCTGCCAAACATGGCAGTTTGCACAAGGCATCAAGGTTCCATTTCACACCCTTAATTCAAACACTACATGCACATACTTAGATACAAACTTACTACAACTTTCATTTGAATTAATCAACCTTCATTTCCATTCAAAAAAAGTAAAAATAACTCAAGCTCAACAAAGGTTCATGGCTGCCAAAAATGGACAAGTCCATTTCTCACTATTTCTTTCATTTCTCTTCACCAAAATACTCACCTCAACCTAAACACAATGTTTACTAAAGTAAGGGAGAGATTTTGGACATTTACCACTTTTGAAGCTTATCAAAACTTCACCAAATCTTGCTTTTCTTATTGCCAATATCTTCCCCAAGGTGAGTATGCAAGCTTTAATCAAAGAAAGAAGTGGAAAGGATGGCTAGAGCATGCTTGTATGGAGGTAGAGCAAGGTGCGGCAATGGAGTTCTCCCATGGTGGAAATTCGGCTGGTTTGTGGAAGGTTGAAGATGAAGTGGTTTCTACCCACTAATGGCTTAGATAAATGTCCCAAGGTTTGAGTTAGTGGAGCACTAACTCTAAATTAATTGTTTAATTAATTAAACTTTCATTATTTGCACCTTTAGCTCAATTCTTTCACTATTTACATAATGTATCACCATTTAATTTTTTATGACATTTATAAAGTGTAATATCATTTATTTTTAATGTAGATTGAGATCAAAAGGCAATTCTAGGTGTCAAATGACCAAAATACCCCACTTCGGATTATATTACCGATTTTTCGGTAACACCGATTTTTGTCTGTTTCTCGATTTTTCATTTTTCTTTGTACTAATTTATTAATTTTTCTTTGATATTTCTAGTGCCAATTACATTTCAATAAACCTTTATTTATGTCTCAAAATTAGATTCAGAGGGTTCCCCACGGTCCTGGGGTTGGCAACTGCCTTCCCAGTGCGGTCACCCATCGCTGCGGTGCCAGCTCGTTTAACTTAGCTTCATTTTCTCTCTTTCATTTTTGTTTGATTTTTCTTGTATTTTCTTTTTATTTATTTCATCATTATACGTCTGTTCACCATCACCGAAGTGTAGTTTCAGACATTCTGACTTGCCTGGACTGTTTTTCGACCACTGGAGCAACAGAACGTACAGAACTCGTGCAATGGGGATGTTACAAATCTACCCTAAAATAGGTTAATAGAAGAAAGATACAAAAATGGTGAGGTGTAAAAAATAATCCTAGTCTATATAAAAATTCTGCTAGGGAATGTGCCTCGTGTGGAAAAACTAGCGAAGTAACATAGGGCATATGACTTCATCTAACAATTGCTACCTTGCTTAACTTTTTTACTTCTAGTGCTGGGCAAAGTAACATTCCCTATGGGATATTGACTAAAAATTACTAGTTCACTTAAATTTTTGCCTTCACTGAACTTGAGAAGTAACATGCTTTGTGGGACTTGTCAGGAAAATTTTAGCTCTTTTCCAAACAAATTTTCTTCGACTTTTTCACTAGTCTAAGCTTTCAATTAAAATCATATCATCTTCACTTAAACCTTTTTATCTTTAAATCATCGTAAAACCCATTAAAATATGAAATTCCAAAAATCAAATATAAATACTAAAATTAACAAATTAACTAAATTAAAGACTAAAATGCTAAAATAAAAGGGTAAAACGGATGCCTATATAAAATATGAAAATCAGTGAAAAGATGCACTCACCCTAAACTGACTTTTAAAACCTATTTAAAACTAGAGACCCCTTCCCAAACCTCACAAACTTACATCTCTCTCTCCCAAAATCTCTCAAAATTCTCTTCCCTCACAAAAGCCCTTTCTAATCCCTAATTTCGAACACCAAGATCCCATCTCCAATGGCTCCAAGAAAGAGACAAACAGATCATGCTTCCTCCTCATGCGCTAGAGAGGAGACTCCCTCCCCTCCATTACGACTAATAATGAGCCAAACATCAAGAAAAAGATTACAAAACCCATGGTAAGTAAACAATAAGCACCACCATAGCCACCACACCAAGATTTTGAGTTGGCTTGGCCATTCAAAGATGTTAACCACAAAACCTTGTGCCTACAACTCTCTGCTCCTAAGATTGCCTCTACAAAGTATCTTATTACTGACTTATTAGAACAATTAGGGTTAAAGGCACAAGTGGATGAATATCTTAGCAATATTGGATGGGCAAGATTTACTACTTTATGGCTCCTTACATAATGGGACCTAACCTTGGAGTTTTTAGGAAGTTTTAAGACCAACTTATGGGCTATGGATAGGATTGACCAGGGGCAAATTAAATTCAAACTTTTAGGAATTCACAGTGCATTGAACATGGACGAGTTCAATGCCATATTTGAATTCGACAATGAGGCTTTGTAGGAGATTCCTGTCAATAGGATGGTATATAACAGTGTAACATTCTAGTGGACAATGGCCCCTAATGCACTAGAGTACCATCCCAGCCACTCTAAGTCTTCAAGGCTCATTAACTTAGCATTGAGATATCTCTACCGCTTAGTAACACATACCATCATGGGAAGCTGAGACAGTTTGGGGGTGGTCAACACCAACGAACTATTCTTCTTATAGTGTATGCTGAATAGCAAAAGATGCAACACATGGTAATTTCTCTGCCAGCACTTCAGGAGGAATTCACATTAGACATCAAGGCACATAGTGAATGAAGGCCTTATCGTAGCCATAGCCATGCACTTTGTATTCACGCCTGCTCATGTACAGTTGCATCCTATCATAGGGATGATAAGGATAGATGCAACTATTTATATATCCATAGGGCTGTGCAGGAGAGTAGGAGAATGATGCCTTCTATTGGATGAGCATGGAAATATTGTATATAGAGCAGCACCATATGTCACACCCTACCCCTCCATAAGGCATAACATGATCCCGTAGTATACCTAATGAATTACGAACTTCGTCTACTAATAATCCATTAAATATACTATAAGGGATTTTAAACCTCTTCTTACTTATTTTTACAGTGGTGAGTACTATTTACAGGTGTTAAAAAAATTTTTAACTGAAGTGAAACCAGATAACACATTTGAAGTATTAATAATTTCTGTAAAAATTTTGGCAGACTGCCATCTGTATCTTGAATAAAACAGTTCTTCAAAAACCTGTAAAAAGCACTTCCAATATTTTGTTCAATCCCCAAACTCCAATATCCAATCAACACAATAAGTTTCTCAACATTTGCCAACTCAAATCCACAATAATTTTTCAGTATTTTCAAAAGCTGAGATAAAAGAAATATATCACAATATTTACAAGCCAAAATAATTTATAAATTTAGTTTACAACTTTAATGTACAATTTGAATGTAAAATTTTAATTTACAATTGCTCAAAACCAAGAACAATATATACATACAGTGAACATACATTACAATACAAAATGCAAAATATGGTATACTCATATACTGATGAACTCTCAATATAGCACTAGCAGCCTAGTCTGCTGCCCTGTCAGTCTGTCTACCTATGACAGCAATGAAAAGCTATCACTGAGCCAATGTCTCAGTGGTACACAACATTAACAAAATATAACTTTAAATCATAAATCATAAGTCGTATAAATAGTGGATACTTAAAACCATAGTTAAATTCAAAGACAGTGAATGTCATAAAGAATTTAAACTCCAGTTCACAATATCATAATAAATATCAATAAATCACACACACAGCTTAATCATGTTCCAAAGTCCAATTCGTCCCAAAAGCAGATGGCTAGTGAGGAATAACATAGCCAGCTAGCAATAATATTAGTACTCATTCTATTCGTCCTCAACAGGCACACACCTCAACACTACAGCCAAAGAGGGAATTCAAAGTCAATTCATCCCACTAGACAAGCTAGCGAGCAATTCAATCAATATACATGATAGCTGTGGTTTCAAACCATTTACAATGTTTTTCAAGCAATAAGTATCCATCAAATATCATTCGAACAAATTTTCACAATTTAAACAATAACAGACAAATAGTCATAATTTATTTCAATTGAAAAATTCAAAAGAAATAACTGTTGTGCACAAACCTCTAATAAATGTCTCTTGGCCCTGACTCAGTGTTTCCTTCCCCTTCCCTGAGTCTTTGCTAACTGAAACACACAATTTGAAGTGTTTCAGTACTCATTTAAACCGTCTCTAACAATAAGGCTTAATAATTAATTTATTAAATTCTATTATTTCCTTAGTCAACCTAAAATGTTGACCCTCGATGCACTCTAGATGAATTAGGTTTAATGTTACCAATATGTCACATTTTATAGCCTTTTAGTGTCGGTACATGCTACCAAATTCATTTTCAAGTATATTGCATTTTATTGCAATTTGCCGGATTTCGGTATACTAATTTGACCTAGCCAGATGACCTAGTTCCCTCAATTTTTGGGTTCTGATCCAAACTACAAACTTGTAGGTCTATGTCTTATTGCACGCGGGATAAAATTTCAGGTCATTCTGAGTTGTGTAGACCACGTTATGGTCAATTTACCAATGCTGGACAGAATGCACCAAAATGGTAGGTTTAGGTCATTTTTAGGTCACTTTTGGTTTGGTCAGTTTTGGTACCTGAACTTGTGCAAGATATTTGGCTTGGTTCTGGCCATTTCTGGGCTTTGGTGTCTTCATAAGAATTGTAGATATATGTCTAACTATTCATGGTAAAAATTCCAGGTCAATTGGACCTGTTTTGAGTAAATTATGGTCAAAACACTAACTGCTGCCCAAATGGTCAATTTTCAGGCTTTTAAGTCACTAATCCGGATTTGGTCATTTTTCAAGTCACCTTCTAGGTAGAATTTAGGTAAGCTTCCTTCAAGAAAGTTGGCACATTTTGTGCCTAGTTTCACTTCCAATTGGTCTCATACCAATTGGAGTCACACACTTAAGGTTCTAAGCCAAAACATACACTGCCCTACTACACACTCCTCATCACTTACCAATTACATATTCAACACTTACCAAATTACTTCCTTCATGCCAATTCTGGTTTGTACTTTACCATTAACACATGTAATAATACATTTTTGGTCATTTTGGACAGATTGTAACCATTCTCAATATGTACACTATAACACAGAATTTTTCAAAGTCTATTTACACAATTTAACCACATGAACACACCTTATTTACATGTCCAAATCCAACAATTATTCACATACACATGCTGCCATCAATAACAACATAATTCAACAACCCAAACCATGAAACAACTTGCTGATTTGCACATCCTCTTCAATTAGCTTCAAAGCTTCCAAAACCAAGTGCACTATCACATATACACTTAGTATACATTATCCAAATTATTTCTATATACATAAACACTTATACTAACATCTTAAACAACCATAAACAAGTAAAAACAAGCTACAATAGTGAGTTTCCATGGCTGCCAAAATGGTGTATCACCATTCAATCATCAACATCAAAAATTCTTTCATAAATCAACTACCCACAACCTTGGTTACACTTTTAATGAAACAAGAATTAAAAACACTCACTTACCACTTTTGAAGCTTGATCAAAACCTCACCAAACTTCTTAAAATTGCTATCAAACTCTTCCTTGCAAGGTGAGGAGCAAAGTTAATGAAGGAACCTAGAGGAAAAAGTGGCTAGAACATGGTGAACTTGAGCTTGGAGCGTGGACGGCCATGGAGTTTTATCCCAAGGTTTGGTTTGGCTGGTTTTGCAAAGTGAGGTTGAAGATGGGTTCTACACCTCCCAAGTGTCCCTTTAGGTGTCCAAATGCTGAAGTTAGTGGAGCACTATTAAAAGTTTTAATGATTATTTATTTAGTTTCCAATTTTTGCAATTTGGCCACCACACTTTCACTATTTACATAATGTATCTTATTTTAATTTTTCATGACATTTTCCAAGTATAATATCATTTATTTTTAATGGAAATTTAGGTCAAAAGACAACTCCGGATGTCAAATGACCATAATGCCCCTATTCGGGTTGCATTCCCGATTTTTCGGGAACACCGAGTTTTGTCGTTTTCTCGATTTCTCGTTTTTCTTTTTACTAATTAATTAATTTTTCTTTGATATTTCTAATGACAATTATACTTCAATAGATGTTTATTTAAGTCTCAATAATATTTTTCAAAGTTCCCCGTGGTCCAGGGCTAGTCAACGATCCATGCCACAACTTCCCGGTGCAGTCACCACGTTTAACTTGGTTACATTTCATTACTATTATTTTTCCTTTGTTTTTCTTGTATTTTCTTTTCTTGTATTTCGTTATTTTACGTCTTCTCATTAAAATTTAAATGTAGTTCTAGGCATCCTAGCTGTCCGGACCAACACTGGTCACCGGAACAGTAGAACGCACTACCGAACATAGGAGTGTTATAATTCCCCCCCCCCCCCCCTTAAAATAAATTTCGTCTCGAAATTTTACCTGGCATCAATTTCTGAACAGCTGTGGGTGCTATCTCCTTATGTCCTCTTCACATTCCCAAGTAGCTTCCTAGCCTGAATGATGGTTCCACAACACTTTAACCAGGTGTATCTGTTTGTTCCTCAGCTGCTTCACCTCATATGCCAAAATTTCTATGGGTTCTTCCTCATATGAGAGGTCTAGATTTACCTCAATCTCTTAAACTGATAGTACATGAGATAGGTCAGATCTGTACCTCCTTAACATGGACACATGGAAGACACTGTGTATCCTTTCTAGCTCTAGAGGTAATGCCAACCGATATGCCAAAGGACCCACTCTCTCCAGAACCTCATATGGTCCGATGAAACGAGGACTCAGTTTCTCCTTTCTGCCAAATCTCATAATTCTCTTCCAAGGAGAAACTTTAAGGAATACCTTATCACCCACTGCATATTCAATGTCTCTTCTCTTCAGATCAACATAGGACTTCTAACGGTCTAATGCAGCCTTGAGTCTATCTCTGATCAATCTGATCTTTTCCTCTGTCTGCTAAATAATTTCTGGCCCAATCATCTTTCTTTCACCTACTTCATCCCGACATAGGGGAGTTCTGCACTTCCTGCCATACAAAGCTTCATATGGAGGCATCCCAATGCTTGATTGGTAGCTGTTGTTATAAGCAAACTCAATCAAAGGCAAGTGTATATCCCAACTACCTTCAAACTCAATCACACAAGCCCGTAGCATATCCTCCAATATCTGAATTACCCTCTTAGACTGGCCATTTATCTGTGGGTGGAATGCTGTGCTGAAGTTCAATCTAGTTCCTAGGGCTCTCTGAAGACTACCCTAGAATCTAGAAGTGAACCTAGGATCTCTGTCAGATACAATCGATACTGGCACTCTATGCAGTTTTACAATCTCATATATGTACAATCTAGCCAATCTCTCCAAACTATAGTCCATCCGAACTGGCAAAAAGTGAGCAGACTTGGTTAGTCTGTCAACTATAACCCATACTGCATCATGACTATTATGTGTCCTCGAAAGTCCCATCACAAAATCCATAGTTATCCGTTCCCATTTCCACTCTGGTAATGGCAATGGATGTAACAAACCTACTAGTACTTGATGTTCTGCCTTTACTTGCTGATAAGTTAAGCATTTGGAAACAAAGTCAGCTATATCCCTTGTCATACCCATCCACCAGTAAAGCTCTTTCAGCCCTCTATACATTTTAGTTCCACCAGGATGCATAGCAAAAGGAGACTCATGTGCCTCCTTCATAATGATCTGTCTCAATTCCACATCACTAGGAACACACATTCTACCCTGATGTAGTAGTAAACCATCATCTCTCACAGAAAATTCAGGTTTCTTGCCCTGTTGGACTTCTTTCAGTAGCTTCTGATATTTATCATCATTACGGCGACCATTACGATCGATCTGATCAATCAACACTGGCTATACATGCCATGCAACTACTGTCTGTCCCTCATCATCAATCTCCAAACTGGCATGCTGTGCTTTCAACTCATGTACCATGGACAAAGGAGAAACTCTGAGACTTGCCATAGTCTTACGACTTAAGGCGTCAGCCACCACATTTGCTTTCCGCGGCTGATAGTCTATTAAACAATCATAGTCTTTAATCAGCTCTAACCATCTCCTCTGCCTCAAATTCAATTCCTTTTGTGTGCCCAAGTACTTCAAGCTCTTGTGATCTATGTAAATGTAGCATTTCTCTCCATACAAATAGTGTCTCCAAATCTTCAGAGCAAAAACAATAGCTGCAAGCTCCAAATCATGTGTTCCGTAGTTCCTCTCATGCGGTTTCAGCTGGCATGATGCATAAGCAATGACATTCCGATCTTGCATCAGTAAACAGCCTAACCCATTGTGAGAAGCATAACTATAAACTGTATATTCTTTACTCGGGTAAGCAAAGTAAGGAATGGAGCTTGAGTCAAACACCTCTTCAACTCATCAAAACTCTACTAGCATTTATCTATCCACTAAAATTTTACATCTTTCCGAAGCAGCTTAGTCAGTAGAGAGGCTAACATAAAAAACTCTTTTACAAACCAACGGTAATATCCAGCTAAATCTAGAAAACTGCGAATTTCTGTGATATTCCTAGGTGGCTTCCAATTAAGGATAGCTTCTACCTTACTGGAATCTACCTTGATCCCTTCAGCTGACACAATATGTCCCAAGAAGGAGATTTCTTTTAGCCAAAATTCACATTTTGACAATTTGGCATATAGCTGTTTCTCCATCAAAGTCTGTAGTACAATTCACAGATGTCTGTCATGTTCCTTTGCATTCCTTGAATATATCAAAATATCATAAATAAACACCACCACAAACTGGTCGAGATATGGTCTGAAGATAGTGTTCATCAGGCCCATAAAAGCAACTGGAGCATTTGTTAACCCGAATGGCATTACTAGAAACTCATAGTGGCCATATCGAGTTTTGAAAGCAGTTTTTGGAATACTCTGCTCTTGCACTTTCAACTGATAATAACCAGATCGCAAATCAATTTTGGAGAATACAGCTTCATCCTTCAATTGATCAAACAGATCATCAATGCGAGGCAATGGATATCTGTTCTTTGTTGTCACCTTATTCAACTGTCGGTAGTCAATACATAAGCGGATAGTGCCATCTTTCTTCTTAACAAACAATACTGGCGCTCCCCAAGGTGACACACTAGGGTGGATGAAGCCCTTTTCAAGTAGTTCTTACAACTGTACTTTCAACTCCTTCAACTCTGCTGGTGCCATTCTGTATGGTGTTATGGAGATTGGATCCACATCAGGCATAACATTAATTTCAAACTGCATCTCTCTTTCTGGAGGTAATCCTAGGAATTCATCAGGAAATACATCTAGAAAATCATATACTGTAGTGATGTCCCTCAATGCTGGACTCCTCACTTGAGTGTCTACCACATGTGCCAAGTATGCTTCACACCCTTTTCTGATCATTTTTCTGGCTAGTGCAGCCGAAATGATGTTTGATGGCAATAGCTGCCTCTCCCTATGTATTATCACTTCACTGTACTAAGGGAGACCAAAAGTGACTGTCTTCAGTCTACAGTCAATCATGGCGTGATGCCTGGCTAACCAATCCATGCCCAAGATGATATCATAATCTTTAAAGGGCATTTCAATAAGATAAGATAGAAAAGTGTGTCCTTGGATCACCAAAGGACAATCCCTATACATTCTATTGACCCTGACCTCCTGTCCTAGCGGACTTGTTACTAGCACCTCAAAGACCATTTTCACATGCGGAATAGTAATGAAATCAATGATGCTAGTACTCACATAGGAATGGGTAGAACCTGGATCAAATAACACAAACATATCTTGATTAAAAGTTGAGAAGGTACCAGCCATAACATCAGATGTCTCGGCCTCTTCTCTCTATCTCATTGCGTAAAGTTTGACTGGAGCACTACCTTGCTTTGATTGATTCACTGTGCCTTGGCTGCCTACTAGACTACCTCTACCCCTGCCGCTACCTCTGCTAGGTGGTTATGAACCTCTAGTGGCAAGATTCTGAACTGACCCTTCAGCAGTAGTAGGAGGTGGTCCAACTCTACGAGTACTGGTGCAGTCCTTAGCAAAGTGCCCTGTGCCTCCACAATTATAACAGGCTCCTATGGCCTTGTAGCACACCCCACCATGGCTTCTACCACAAGTTTCACATTGGCGAGGAGGGTAGGAACTTCTGGTACTCTGCTGACCAGATGGAGGAGGTTTCTTTCCCGAATATCTTCCTCTACCGGACTTTTTACCACCTCTGTTGTGTCCCCCAAATTTCTTTCTCTTCCCAGTAGGACCACTGGAACTCTGTTCTACTGACTTTCCCTCTTTTTCTGTCTTCTCTGATTTCTTTTTCTCAGGGGCCACTTCAGATTCAATTCTTTCTAATTCTAGTGCTTGAGAAATAAGCGCAGAGAAGTTGTTATGTTTGAATCTGACCACTTGTAATCTGATACTGGGCTTCAAGCCGGTTTTAAACCTCTTACATCTCTCCCTACTGGTAGAAAGTAGACTTACTGCATAATGGCTCAGGCGGGAAAATTTCCTTTCATATTCAGCCGCCGATCTACTCTCCTGTTTTAGACTTAGGAACTCTTGTAGCTTTTGGTCCACATAAGCATCAGGGACATATTTTTGTCTGAACTCCCTGAGAAAGTCATCCCAGGTTAGTACTGGAGGTTCTATCAGACTATCGGGAATGGTTTTCCACTAGTCATATGCATCCCCCTGTAGCAGAGACACTGAATATTCAAATCTGAGCTCCTCTGTACAATGTAGCTTCTTGAACACCCTATCCATTCTCTCTAACCACTGTTCTGCCTCTAAAGGATCTACTGTCCCCTTGAACTCAGTAGCCCCATATTTAATCAGCTTGTCATATTGTCTAACTGAAGACTGTGATTGTACCACTGGAGTCTGTAGTGGGACTTGAGTAGGCATGTTACCAGCCATTTGTTAAAACATTGCAGCCATCTGCTGAGCGAACTGAGCAGGAAACTGTGGTACTGAGCGGGCTGGTGCAGCTGATCCACTCACATTGTGTAGGGCCAAGGCATCCCCTTGTACCTCAACCTCTATAGATTGATCGATTGAACGATCCTCTTCTTCCATAGTCGATTTGAGGGTTTTAGACCTCCTGAACAAATAACACAAGGAGATTTCCTCCTGTTAGTGCATATTTAAAATGTAATGTACTATATGTATCAAACAATGACATTGAGCAGTTGTACTATGAAGAAAAAAAATATTCAAATTACAGGTGAAAACATAATTTAAAAACTAGCTCTGATACCACTTAAACAAGTCACACCCTACCCCTCCGTAAGGCATAACATGATCCCGTAGTATACCTAATGAATTACTAACTTCATCGACTGATAACCCATTAAATACACTACAAGGGATTTTAAACCTTTTCTTACTTCTTTTTACAGTGGTGAGCACTATTTATAAGTGTTAAAAAAAATTTTAATTGAAGTGAAACCAGATAACACATTTGAAGTATTAATAATTTCTGTAAAAAATTTGACAGAGTGCCATCTATATTTTGAATAAAACAGTTCTTCAAAAACCTGTAAAAAGCACTTCCAATATTTTGTTTAATCCCCAAACTCCAATATCCAATTAACACAATAAGTTTCTCAACATTTGCCAACTCAAATCCACAATAATTTTCTAGTGTTTTCAAAAGCTGAGATAAAAGAAATATATCACAATATTTATAAGCCAAAATAATTTACAAATTTAGTTTACAACTTTAATGTACAATTTTAATTTACAACTGCTCAAAACCAAGAACAATATATACATACAGTGAACATACATTATAATACAAAATGCAAAATATGGTATACTCAATATACCTGATGAACTCTCAGTGTAGCACTAGCAGCCTAGTCTGCTACCCTGTCAGTCTGTCTACCTACAATAGCAATGAAAAGCTATCGCTGAGCCAATGTCTCAGTGGTGCACAACATTAACAAAATACAACTTTAAATCATAAATCATAAGTCGTATAAATAGTGGATACTTAAAACCATAGTTAAATTCAAAGACAGTGTATGTCATAAAGAATTTAAACTCCATTTCATAATATCACAATAAATATCAATAAAACATACACATAGCTTAATCATGTTCCAAAGTCCAATTCGTCCCAAAAGCCGATGGCTAGTGAGGAACACATAGCTAGCCAGCAATAATATGAGTACTCATTCTATTCGTCCTCAACAGGCACACACCTCAACACTACAGCCAAAGAGGGAATTCAAAGTCAATTCGTCCCACTAAACAAGCTAGCGAGGAATTCAATCAATATACATGATAGCTGTAGTTTCAAACCATTTATAATGTTTTTCAAGCAATAAGTATCCATCAAATATCATTCGAACAAATTTTCACAATTTAAACAATAACAGATAAATAGTCATAATTTATTTCAATTGAAAAATTCAAAAGAAATAACTATTGTGCACAAACCTCTGATAAATGTCTCTTGGCCCTGACTCAGAGTTTCCTTCCCCTTCCCTGAATCTTTGCTAACTGAAACACACAATTTGAAGTGTTTCAGTACTCATTTAAACCGTCTCTAACAATAAGGCTTAATAATTAATTTATTGAATTTTATTATTTCCTTAGTCAACCTAAAATGTTGACCCTCGATGCACTCTAGGCGAATTAGGTTTAATGTTACCAATATGTCACATTTTATAGCCTTTTAGTGTTGGTACATGGTACCAAATTCATTTTCAAGTATATTGCATTTTATTATAATTTGCAGGATTTCGATATACTAATTTGACCTAGCCAGATGACCTAGTTCCCTCGATTTCGGGTTCTGGTCCAAACTACAAACTTGTAGGTCTATGTCTTATTGCACGCGGGGAAAAATTTCAGGTCATTCTGAGTTGTGTAGACCACGTTATGGTCAATTTACCAATGCTGGACAGAATGCACCAAAATGGTAGGTTTAGGTCATTTTTAGGTCACTTTTGGTTCGACCAGTTTTGGTACCTAAACTTGTGCAAGCTATTTGGCTTAGTTCTGGCCATTTCTGGGCTTTGGTGTCTTCATAAGAATTGTAGATATATGTCTAAACTATTCATGGTAAAAATTTCAGGTCAATTGGACCGTTTTTGAGTAAGTTATGGTCAAAAAACTAACTGCTACCCAAATGATCAATTTTCATGCTTTCAAGTCACTAATCCAGATTTGGTCATTTTTTAAGTCACATTCTAGGCAGAATTTAGGTAAGCTTCCTTCATGAAAGTTGGCACATTTTGTGCCTAGTTTCACCTCCAATTGGTCTCAGACTAATTGGAGTCACACACTTAAGGTTCTAAGCCAAAACATACACTGCCCTACTACACACTCCTCATCACTTACCAATTACATATTCAACACTTACCAAATTACTTCCTTCATGCCAATTCTGGTTTGTACCTTACCATTAACACATGTAACCACACATTTTTGGTCATTTTGGATAGCTTGTAACCATTCTCAATATGTACACTATAACACAGAATTTTCCAAAGTCTATTTATACAATTTAACCACATGAACACACCTCATTTACATGTCCAAATCCAACAATTATTCACATACACATGCTGCCATCAATAACAACATAATTCAATAACCCAAACCATGAAACAACACATTTTAAACTACACTTTAAAGTTGCCGATTTGCACATCCTCTTTAATTAGCTTCAAAGCTTCCAAAACCAAGTGCACTATCACACATACACTTAGTATACATTATCCAAATTATTTCTATATACATAAACACTTATACCAACATCTTAAACAACCATAAACAAGTAAAAACAAGCTACAATAGTGAGTTTCCATGGCTGCCAAAATGGTGTATCACCATTTAATCATCAACATCAAAAATTCTTCCATAAATCAACTACCCACAACCTTGGTTACACTTTTAATGAAACAAGAATTAAAAACACTCACTTACCACTTTTGAAGCTTGATCAAAACCTCACTAAACTTCTTAAAATTGCTATCAAACTCTTCCGTGCAAGGTGAGGAGCAAAGTTAATGAAGGAACCTAGTGGAAAAAGTAGCTAGAACATGGTGAACTTGAGCTTGGAGTGTGGACGGCCATGGAGTTTTGTCCCAAGGTTTGGTTCAGCTAGTTTTGCAAAGTGAGGTTGAAGATAGGTTTTGCACCTCCCAAGTGTCCCTTTAGGTGTCCAAATGCTGAAGTTAGTGGAGCACTATTAAAAGTTCTAATAGTTATTTATTTAGTTTCCAATTTTTGCAATTTGGCCACCACACTTTCACTATTTACATAATGTATCTTATTTTAATTTTTCATGACATTTTCCAAGTATAATATCATTTATTGTTAATGGACATTTAGGTCAAAAGGCAACTTGGGATGTCGAATGACCACAATGCCCCTATTCGGGTTGCATTCTAGATTTTTCAGGAATACCGAGTTTTGTCTTTTTCTCGATTTCTCGTTTTTTTTTTTGTACTAATTAATTAATTTTTCTTTGATATTTCTAATGACATTTATACTTCAATAGATGTTTATTTAAGTCTTAAAAATATTTTCCAGGGTTCCCCGCGGTCTAGAGCTAGTCAACAGTCCACACCGCAACTTCCCAGTGCGGTCACCCATCGCTATGGTTTTCAGCTCGTTTAACTTGGTTACATTTCATTGCTATTATTTTTCCTTTATTTTTCTTGTATTTTCTTTTCTTGTATTTCATTATTTTATGTTTTCTCATTAACATTTAAATGTAGTTCTAGGCATCCTAGCTGTCCGGACCGACACTGGTCACTGGAACAGTAGAACGCACTACCAAACATTGGGGTGTTACACCATAGGAGCAAGAAGAGCCATCCCATACCTAGCAGCAACCTGAGTAACAGCAGTAAGAAGGAACAAACCCAGTCCTCCAAGCCTCACCAACCTGTGTCCCACCTTTCACACCACATCCTACAAATTGTGTCCTCGTATACTTACAAAGAATGGAGAAAACCTTCAACCAAAGGTTTAGGGACCTTGAGGATAGCCTCCAAAAGGCACAAAATAAGTTAGACATGCTTCTAGAGCAACAGCAAGAGAGTGGACCTTCTTCCCATTAGAAACATTTTATATTAGGATGACTAGCTAGGACTCTTTTTTGGATTTTGTAAAGGCATAGGCCTAGCACCTAATTGGCGAATGTTAGCACCCCATGCCCACACCTTCAGGTATATAAAAAAGTCACAACTCTAGCCATTATGCTTAATGGACAAGCTCTCACATGGGTAACCCTTTCTCTTACCTGATGAAACCATGAGCCATAGATTTCAGCCATAGGTACCTTGTAGGTTTGTTGTGTTGGATTTACAGCCTTATTGTTTAAACTATAAGTCTTAGTGGTAGTTGAAATGAAACTAGGCCTATGCCTAAACCCAATATGTGTAGGTCCAAGTCTGTTTCAAAACCCATGTTAGGCAAGAGCTTACCTACTTATGGTTAAACTTTAAGGGTATAAACTCGTTGTTTGTGAGGGAAGGACTATCCTGGACCACTCCCTTATTGGTGTGTTTAGTGTACCAAAGCTTAAGAAAGAATTTTTACCCTATCCCTAAATGTGAGAGTTGGAGGAACAAGGGGGTGAAGATTCAGCTATAGTGAAGGTTTCGGTTTTGGTTTGGTCCAAATTTTCATTTTGGTCCAATTTGTGTACTTCTATTTTGATTCTAAAAATTTTGGTTTCAAAAGGTAAAGGTAAAGGTAAAGGTAAAAATGGAACATTCATGCATACTAGCATTCATACATCATCAACATCGATCTCTAAATTAGTTGGGTTGTATGTCTATAGGACTAATCATGTCATCTGGAGGAAACTATCGGTTACTGAACGAAATCAAGGAGATCCATAACGAGATTAAGTTAACTCAGCAAAGTCTCAAGCTAATGCGGGAAGTTTGAATGAATAAAATAAATTATATATATAATAAATTAATAATAATAATAATTTTTAAATAGTAAAATAAAAAATTATATATATATATATATATATATATATATATATATATATATATATATATATATATATATATATATATATATATATATATATATACTCTTATTAGTCATTTTACTTATTAACAGTAATAATTAAATATAGTTTTATTAAATATTTAATATAAATTAATTACTATCAGCTATCAACCATCAGCTATCAGTTTAAAGTATTAACTATCAGCTATCAGCTATTAGCTATATCGGACAGTTAAATCAAATAGGCCTAAATATGATAATACAAACTTTATTATTATTATTATTATTATTATTATTATTATTATTATTATTATTATTATTATTATTATTATTTCGTGATGTGATTGTTTTGAGTATTTATAAATTTATGATGCTATAATTATGTTGGGTAATTGCGTTATGGTGATTTGATCAATAGTTGTCTTACTGATTAGTATGAGCCAAATGATTAACTAATTGATCTTAATAAATGGTAATCCGTTTGGATCAATTTTGTGCATGATTTAGATGACATTTATGCATCTTTTGTTCTGTTGATGTGCACAGGTGTTCTATTATAGAATTATCGTGCAAATTTGAAGATGAATTACTTTAATCTTCATAAGAACGTCATTGCCTCCTATGATGAGATTAGAGGCTTGGTTTCAATATATGATTCCAAGGATTTAGTTGTTTGCCCCAAACCATGTTGAATTATAATTCTGGCTAATAATCCCATTAGGCCTTTGAGATGGCACTTGAGGTAAATTTTTTTAAGTAATGTTTTTGCTTTCTAATTGAATCTTGAATGTTTTAATGTTTGTGTGATTTCTTTGAATAACATTCATCAAGCCGAGATCTGTTATTCAAAGCTGAAGCCAAGCTTTTGGACATTATCCTTATGCATAGGAAGTATTCTTATTGCATCCTACATCTGTTGCATAAAGATAATCTTAATAAATGCACAAAACTATAAGTAACATCTTTCTTGAGATGAGTGTTTTTTTTGGAACAGTGTTTCCAATTAAAATTTGTCATCTCCGATTAGATAATATTGCAATTCAAAAATAAAATTGATTTTATCTATGTGGCTTAAAAATATAGAAAAATAGACAATCCAATCCGAACAAATTGAGGACATTAGACAATTGAATGACCCAAAAGATATGCTTTTTGAAACAAACAGAATCAACATGATATAAGAGGAAGTTTTGGTGTTTCTTTGCGAGTTATTTATTTTTTTTTCAAAAAAGGTTTTCTGAAAAAGCATTTGTAGTTTAAATCATTTTAAATATAATATTATGATTTAGATGTTAATATATTAATACTTTATTAATAATAAAAAAAAAAAGCAAAAAACAGAAGAAAATGGATTTTCATTTCATGTACTGAAGAAATAAATTTAGAACTTCATAAGGAGAATTTATTTTGCAGAAATGCAGGAGCCTTAGTCACTGATGCAGTACATGGAAGTTTTTTTGTGAGTATGGACCTACAAAATAGAGAATATATGGATTAGATGTTCATCGGAGATATCCCCAATGAGGACCCTCCGATATTTAAATGATATGGTCTCCTTATATAAGACCTAAACAATGATTGATTATAGTAAGTTAATTATATAATTTTGTAAATATTATTAACTAGCATAATTATTGAATATATTTCTATTTATGATGCATAATTATAAATATTTTATCTTTAGTAATCTCACCAAAATAGAGATTGCTTATCTTTAACCATGATTATTTCCTTTTTTGAGTGAGTATTACATTGGCTGAATCGATTGAATGATTCTGCTAACTGAACTATTAAGTGTGATTAGTCACATAAATTATCCAAAAATCTAAATTACTAAATTATGTTATTTTGGGACCTATGTCGGCCACATTCAACACAAAACCCAATTGAGCAGTGACCACTACTCTCGAAAGCCTCATATAGACACTATACATCAGTTTTCCGTCCAGAGCAACAATAACCCTTTGCCCTGCTTTTAATGGAATCTTAAATTAAGGAGATTTTTTTTTTCTTATGTAATATTATTTAATTTTAATTGAACAATTCTTTTAAAAAATTATTTTTTATGTTTTAAAATGATTTAAAAGAATATATGAATAAAAATGAGAAAAATATTTGTCGTTTTTATTTTGATTTATATCTAAATTTCTAATATATATCCATGCCTAATATCATTTTCATATTTATGTTTAAAGTTTTTATCAAAATGTTTTAGGTGTTATCCTTTTATAATGTGTCCACCGTAAATTATTTCTCTTATTTTTATTTCAAAAAGTAAATTTCTTTATGAATTAAAAGAAAATTTTCTATATTCAAATATTTTAAATGAAGTATTTATTTTATTTGATATATGAATTATTGATAATAGTAATAATCAATCATTAATCAATTAAAATTTTTAATTTTAATAATATAATTATAATTTTAAATTATTATCCAATTACTCAAAAGATAATTTGAAAATTAAATTTGCTGAACTTTTTATTTTTGCATTAACGAATAAAATTCATTTTTATGATTTTTTTTTTTCATTTAGTTTCAATTAAAATTAAAATTTATAATTTTAAAATATTGAAAAGGACTTAAATAAACTCATAACATATTTATACTTGATATAAAAAATTTGTAATATTATATCATATTAAATATGAAAAATTAATTTTGAAAAAAAAAATGAAAGCCACGTGTTATCTCTTTCTTATATACTCTAATCTCTATATAAAAACTAGACATCTTAGACAGAGTGAATTGTAATTCAGAAACAATTGATTTGGGAAGGGAAATTGGGAAAACAAAAGTGCTTCAGCAACTGTAACGGATATAATTGAAGGAGAAGAGATGGAGAACTACTTTTATTTCAAGTCAATTTCCTCTGCAGAAATGAAATCTCTTACAGCTATCTGTGACACCTTCTTGCCTTCAACATCTATTAAAACCTCTGATGAGTCTTTCGCCAGGTTTTTCCAAACTTCTGCTTCCATGGCTGGAATTCCTCAACGTGTAGGATTTTCTTTTTCATTACCTTTTTATTTATTTTCTTTCTTTTAAATTTATTTTTAATTTATGTAGTATATATACATGAACGCTCATGTTTGTCTGGAGAAAAGCATTCTTGTGTGTTGCTTTCCATGAAAAAAAGAATACCCTTTCTTGGGATAGGGTTTTATTTACTTTTATGAATTTTTTGAATATATATATATATAGGGGTAAGCAGATATTTCAGTTTAAATCAAAAAACCAAATAGAACCGAATTAATTTAGTTCAATTAGTTTAGTTTTAAAATTCAATGGTCTCGGTTCATTTATTTTCAAAAAAAAAAATTCGAATCGAACTGAAATTATATATATATATATATATATATAAAGGAAACCAAAGATTTTTTAGTTTTGATTTCTAAGTTTTTCTTTTTATGTTTTTGTTATTGATATTTAATGTTGAAAATATAAAATTTTATAAAATTTAATTTGATCGGTTTAAAATCAAACTGAATTAATATTTATCTGTTTAATTTGGTTCGGTTCAGAATGAAACCGACCATTTGCACCACTCTCTCTCTATATATATATATATTATAATTTATTTTTAAGCACTTAAAAACATGATTCAATAAAAATAAATCATTTATAAAGAAAAATAATTTCTCCTTTTCAGAAAAGATAGTCACTTTATAAAATTTTATAATTTTATTAAAATATAAAAATATTTATATATATATATATATATATATATATATATATATATATATACTATTAATTTAATATTATAATTAAATTAATAAAAATATTTTTATAAAATATATTTTTTTATAAAATATTTTCTATATACAAATTATTTTCCAAAAGCTCAAATCACAAAAATAGTCTTTCAAAAGATAGAAGGCTAACTATATTAACCCAACAGAGATGATATATATAACCTATGAAAATGGCCTGTTTTTTTTTTCTCTAAAATAATAGTAAGGTTACTTACATTAACACTCATGCATTAAATCACCTTTTTCCCTAATTTTATATGTAGAGAGAAATACTAATTAATAAAGGTTATTAGAAAACTTACATCAACTATTTATTTTCTGAAAAAAAGTTTTTTATTTTATTTTGTTGTATTTTCTATCAATTTAAAGGCTTTTTTTTTTTCTTGAGTCTTTGAGAAGCACTGATTTTTAGTGATTAAAAGATGTGCATGATGTCTTACACACTAAACTATAAGAATCTAATGATATAATAATGAATTTGAGCCCATTGGTAATTACCAACAGATTATTAATAGATTTTTAAAATTTATTGGTACACTGAAAAAAAAAAAGTGTTTTATGAACATATTTCAAAATTTGTTAGATAATTTAGAAAGATGTTCATCAACAATTTTTATATTCGATGTTAATTTTGAAACATAAAAAAATTGAAGTTTAAAAGGACTTGAAATTTGTTGGTAATATATCAATGGTTTAAAAATTTGTTGCCAGAAATTCAACAAATTTTGAATCCATTAGTTATTTATGAGACATAAAAATATTTGAGTGTTTAAATTACCAACAAAAATTTAAATTATCAACTAATTTCAAATCTATTTATAAATTAATAAAGGATTTTTAAATCATTAATAATTTAAAAGACATAAAAAATTATGGCTTTAAATTACCAATGGATTTTAAATCCATCGGTAATTTATTAATAGATTTTAAATCTATTAGTAAATATGAAAATGAAAATACCGTCTTTCCTTTTAAAAGCTCACTTTTTTCTTTTAATTGCAAATGGATTATTAGCAGATTTAAAAGTTCATTAGTAATTTAACAAAAAACTTCAAATTCCATTGGCAATTCCTGGAAAGAAAAAAGCTCATTTTTAAAATAAATTTAGTAGCTATGTTTCTAAATCTTACGCACACATACCTATAAACACCACCTTTTCTTTTCTATTTTATTTATTCAATCATTTTCATCTCTTCAATTTAATTTTTTTTTTTCTCATATTCTCTTTTTTTAATTATTTTTTTCTTTTCCTTTCTCCTCTCATTATTTTCTTCTTCTTTTTTTCTTTTTCTTTTCTCTTTTCTCAACATCTCTTCTCTTTCTCTATTTTTTTGTTTCATTATATATCTTATCTCTCATTTTGCCTTTTAATTATGCATGTAAGCATATAATAAAATTGACAAAAAAGAAAACTTTGTGAAAGCTGATCTTGGTGTTATGTTTGTTTTATTTCACTTTAAATCTCCTTCGGGCAATGTGATTTTTAAATTATGTGCCAAAATTTGATCCATGTCTCATGCTTTTGATCTTAAATTAACCCTTTGCACGCATTTGATTCTTCTATATCTACTTTGCTTTTATTGTCCAGCTTTTTATTAAAAAAAAAAAAAAGAAAAATGAATTAATCTAGTCAATAAATTTAACAACGATCCTTTATCAATTAATGTTTAATTTATTGAGACGATTTTAAAAAGTAGTAATTTTAAATATATTAAATTAATGTAAAAAATACGTATTTTTATATTCATCTAAGGATAAAATTAATTTTAATAAATTAATCTTGAAATGCCTTAGTGACCAATCACAAGCGCTCAAAAAGTATTAAAAAATGCACCATTAAATACAAACTTATATGAGAATATCCTTATAACAAGTGCATGAAAAGTCTTAAGAAAAGGGAAAATTTGATTATCAAATATAAATTATTATACTTTTAATTCATTAAATTGTACCTTTAAAATTACTTAGAAAAAGAATTTAGAGTATGTTTGAGCTAGAAGCTAGCAAATTTTAAACATCTCAAACCCCAACTCTATACAGACCTTAGGATATAGAATAAACTTGTTCAAGATCAACTGATCACAACTAACCAGAAACTAAAAAAAAAATGACCCATCACTTGAAAAAATCATACTGATGTTTGTGTTTGACTGACATTGGACAGGTAGGAGAGGTGATAGCTACAAGGAAGCACCCAAAGAAGCGGTTGATTCGGTTGGCACTATGGATGCTTTCTAGAAGGATTGGAACCTTCATTCTCTGCGGCCTACCAAGCATTTCAATCCATTTTCCCTATTTTCAAACTTTCTCTCAACTTCCTCTCCACAAAAGGGAACAGATTTTGCATTCTTGGTCTCTCAGCTTTTTCTACCTCATCAGGATGGCTTTCAAGACTATTAAACTTCTCACTTTATTTTTCTTCTTCTCTCAGGTGCAAACTCTCTGCCTTTTCTTTATTTTCTTTCTTTTTTTTTTATTGAACTCCGACTGAAATTGTTGCAGAATTGAAACTTCAAACCCTGATGAACTCGTAAGTAACTTCACAATCATAGAGATGACCAGCATTACATATAAATGAGTTCATTCATTGATTCTTATTCAACTGCACTTGCATATCCACCATGAACAGAAAGGACATGTCTAGTTGGTCCATCGTGGACCTGGTACAAAGGAAGAAATTTCAACGCAATATTATCTCATTTTGCATATTCATTTTCAGGTAGATGAGAAAAATGAGAACCTGACATGGAAAGCAATAGGCTATCCAGGACCTGACCCACAATTCAAAGCTTTAAAGCTATCTCCAAATGATGACGAGCAAAAACTCTATGGACCTCTTCACAAAGGACTTGTTAATATGAACCTTCCACGAGACATACTTGCAAACACTCTCCGGCTTGCTGGATTTCCTGTCCTTACTCGCCGATCCAAAAATAATGCACCCTGCGGCTCATCTAATCCTTCTTTGTTTATCAAATGTGATGCAGTTGTAGTTGGTTCTGGTTGCGGTGGCGGTGTGGTTGCTGGTGTTCTTGCAAAAGCTGGTTATAAAGTGCTTGTAATTGAGAAGGGAAATTATTGTGCAAGAAACAATCTTTCCCTCCTTGAAGGGCCAACGATGGATCAAATGTACCTAGCTGGTGGTCAAATGGCAACTGATGATATGGGGGTTATAATACTTGCAGGATCTACAGTTGGTGGAGGTTCTGCAATCAATTGGTCATCTTCTATCAGAACCCCACAACATGTGATAAATGAATGGAGTGATCAATACGATCTAGAGATATTTGATAGTGAATTGTACAAAGAAGCATTGGATGTTGTATGCCAGAAAATGGGTGTTCAATCAGGAATTCATAAAGAAGGTCTCAATAACGCCGTTCTAAGAAAAGGATGCCAAGAACTGGGTTATCCTGTAAACACCATTCCTCGAAATTCCTCACCAGATCATTACTGTGGCTGGTGTTCTCTTGGCTGCAAGGATGGAAGAAAGAAAAGCACTTGTGAGACCTGGCTATTGGATTTAGTGAATTCAGGTAATGGGGCAATTCTTCCCAGGTGTGAGGCCATCAAGGTATTGCACAAGCAAAAGAGAGGAAGAAATAGTCGAAAAAAAGCAAGCGGAGTTGCTTTCGAATTCGAGTACAAGGGGGCAAAAGACTTGTATGTGGTTGAATCAAAAGTGACTATTGTTGCATGTGGTGCTCTCAGTACTCCTCCTTTATTGAAAAGGAGTGGTTTGGAAAATCCTAACATTGGCAAAAATCTACATCTTCATCCAGTGATAATGGCTTGGGGCTACTTCCCTGATGCACCGTTCTCCTGGCCGGAGGAAGAGAAAAAGAGTTATGAAGGAGGGATAATGACAGCAATGTCTACGGTCGTTGCAAATCATGACAAGTCTGGATATGGTGCAGTGATACAGACACCATCATTGCATCCAGGTATGTTCTCAGGCCTGATGCCTTGGGTCTCAGGAATCGATATGAAAATGAAAATGTGCCGGTTTTCAAGGACTGCACACATATTTGCATTGGCAAGAGACAAAGGAAAAGGAACAGTGAATTCTCCAAGCTCAATATCTTATCAAATGGAAGATTCTGATGAGGAGAATCTGCAGAAAGGAATGGAGAAGATGCTAAGGATATTGGCAGCAGCAGGTGCTGAAGAAATTGGAACACATCACTTCGAAGGGAGAAGCATAAATGCTAAAAAAGTGAGCTACCATGAGTTTGAGAAGTTTGTGAAAGAAGAAAGTGTAAGACCACTAAGAGATTTATCAACACAGATATGTTCAGCACATCAGATGGGGAGCTGCAGAATGGGTGTGAATCCAAAGGACTCAGTGGTGAACCAGATGGGAGAGACATGGGAGGTAGAGGGACTGTTTATAGCAGATACAAGTGTGTTTCCAACTGCTTTAGGACTGAATCCGATGGTCACAGTTCAGGCTATTGCCTATTGCACTGCACAATCGGTTCTTGAAGTTCTAAAGAAGAAATCATGTTAATTAACTGAATTTTTCAGTGCATTGTGATTATTATTCGAAGGAATTTGGTCCGCGTCACGCATGTGTGAAGAAGATGTGCAGAAGTACCATTGGCGATTTTGTCTTTCTCTTGGACTCTTTATTCAGGAATTTATGGGCCGGACACACATGCGGCATGAAATGGCCCTAACCCCTTTTTTTTTTTTTGAAAAATAAAAATTAAGTTTACCATTTTTATTAGTAGACTTTGTAAATGGGCTTATAGCCTCTTCTCCTTGGAAAAAATAAAAGGTGTTGTATTGATTTAAAAATGGACCGGTGGTCAATGGCCTCTTCTCTTTTAAACAAGAAAAGAAAATGTTATTAGATTAAAAAAAAAAAAAAAAAAAAAAACCTAAGCTGTTTTAACACTCCTCATCGCTAATCCAACTGATAGAAGGTAAGTAGTAAACCCTTAAATCTCAATTCTTTTATCTCCTCATTATTAGGCTTCTTTTTTTCAATGAAAATGCGTAATTGTTAATTTATTTGTATAATAAGCAATAGATTATTAAATTTCTAATTTTACAATTGCATATATATTTTTTCTCTTTCATGTATACATGTATATATATTGCGAAACAAGAAACAATATTAATTAGAAAAAATTACTATTTAGACCATATATTTTAACAAAATTAACTTTTTAGTCTCTATATTTTAAAAAATATATTATTTAATCCCTATAAAAATTTATGTTCAATTATTTAGTCCTTTTATCAAATTTTTCGTTAGTCAATATCAATTAACTTATTATTTATTCTTTCCATTTTTGTGAAACTAATTAGTTAATCCCTATATTTTAACAAAATACATTGGTTACCCTGTAATTTAACTCTATTAATTATTTGGTTTTATAATTTTATTATACCTAAATTACCCTAATTATTTACCCCTTATTTTTTTTTATCCTTTCTTTTTTCTCTCTCCATGTTTCTTTTCCTATACACTCATACATTTTTCTCCCTTATTCTCTCTTTGCTTTTACCTGTCAAATAAAATGGTGTAAGCTATCTATACCAAAAAGTTAATTAGTTTCTTTAAATTTCTAAATAATTAAAAAAAATTATTTCTAAGCAGAGAAATCACAAAAATAATGTCCAAAGATTTAGAAATTTAATATATATATATATATATATAAACTAAAATTTAGTCTTCACATAACAAAATTTTTAGTTTTATCTAAGAATATATTTTCCAAAATACAGGAATCAACAAATTAGTTTCTTTAAAATATAGGGACTAATAATAGTGTGAATAGTATGGGTAATGAAAAATTTGATAGAGGGACTCAATAGTTTAACAAAAATTTTATAGGGACTAAATAGTATATTTTTTAAAATACAGGGACTAAATAGTTAGTTTTGTTAAAATGCAGAAACTAAATAGTAATTTTCCCTATTAATTGTTTGTCAAATTAGAGTTGGTTAAGTGATCAAAGTTCCTGCCTTTGGAAAATTCTTGAAACTAAGAAATAATTAAAATCAATAAACCACCCAGTCCACTTCTTAAAAGAGAAAAATTCAACTAATTGTCATGACCCAACCTATAAGCCGGACTGGTACTAGGACCTGGACCAGCTTAAAGCCCCCGAGGCCCGTAGTAAGCCTAACTATTCCTTAACCCAACTCTAAGGCCCTTTTGGGCCCAATTTCAAGAATTCAACCAGACAGAGTCCGCCCATAAAGTGGACCTTTCAACGGAGAGTTTTTTACTCACCCGACCTGTAAACACAATATATAATCAATTGGGGAGCTCAGCTCACCCTTCACATACTCAAATGTCATAAAAATAAATGGGAGCTTAACTCCCTCATCCAGTCCAACAAACATGCGTATAATAATAAGTTTACAGGTCCAACATGAAAATTATATTACAGTCCCCAAAACAAATAAATATTTCTAACACATGCAGAAATTCTAGGAGTTAATAGAATTATACAAACATTAATAAACAACCTGCAAAGGAGAAAAGCAGGTTAACCACAACAAAATCCTCCTGTAGCCTGAAAAATAATGAACAGGAGTGAGCATTTGACTCAGAGAGTAAAATAGCAATTTTAACCATAATCTCTATAACTATCTAAAGCTAATGCACCCTGTAGAGTGAAATACAACATCAGCAATATTTTCACATCATAACAGCAAAAAGGTAATTTGGAGCACTCACACACCCAGTAATGCCAAATCATAAATATATGAGAGCTGACCCCCTATACAGCTCTCTTAAATCCAACCTGTGCCAGCGAAGAACTCAAGCCGGACTTTCGCTTAATAAACCAAATCGGGGTCCCAGCGAATAACTCAAGCCATGTCTACCCTGAAGGACTAGGTCCCAGCGAGGATCTCAAGCCGTGTCTACCCGTCCTATCCATAGCCAACACTATACCATATGCACGCCAACGCACGCACACTGCTCCAAATTACCACAACAACATCCATGGCACTTTAACAGTTGTGAATGCAACATAAAACGTGCTTAGAGTTTAACTACATAGATATTTACATATAAGTGATGCATGGGCATGCTTGAACATATAATAATATTGAAATTACAATTAAAATTAATATTTTACTCACAGACTTGACAACAGTCACTGTGGCGGCTGGGCGGAGGAAGAAGGCTATCCCGATTCACCTAACAATTTTATTACAATCATTTAATAAATTTGACTCAATACAAATAAAGAAAAAGACCAAAGACGTCCTAAGTCGTGTTAAAAATTCGGCAGAGTCTCCCCTATACTTAGGACCTACCCAACCTGCAAATTGGTTTAAAATACACTTCTATATCTACCAACCATGCACCCACAACGCAATCATATCGCACAGCCCCTCCTGGGCCCATCCAAATAGTCATCAATCATAATATGTAAAATTACAGTTTAGTCCTTATAATTGACCCTTTTTGCAAAAACTACCCAAATAAACTCTAAAAATTCTAAAACTTTGCCTCGCGGTCCTTAGCAATATTACTAGGCTATTGCAAAAAGAATCATAATTTTCTGAGCCACCATGAATATTTTATGGATTTTTAATCCCATTTAAGCACAAAAAAATTATGAAAAAGCAAGGTTTGGGTTTACCTATGCCGATTCCGATCTTGGGAACGCGCTTGAGGCGTTTGACAACGGTGGGGTAGCTAAAATCCCAATCCAATTCCAAGACTTTTTCGGTAGTCGGTCTGTCTGGCCGGAAATTCACAGACCCGGACAACTGTCGAATTTCCGCAAATTGAAGTACCTACACGAAGCCCACAACACAGGGGTTAGTATAAAATTTTTACGAAATTTTCTAAGCTCATTTAATACTCGAAAAAATACTATGAAGTTCCATGAGACCCACCGAAAAATGGTGTCAGAAAATTTTGAAATTTATATTGTCGCGAAGTTCTCGACGAGTGGAGCGCTCTGTTACTCTCGATTTTCTCGTGAGGTTCACGGTTTGTGAGAAATCTAGCCCAAAATTCAAAATGGGCTAAAACTTCCCGGACAAAAATTGGACAAACCGCTCGATGGATTTTGGTGTTCTTGGTGTCTATGGAAAGCTCTCGAGGTGTAGATGTTGTTTGATACAAGACCCGGCCCAATCGGTGGCCGGATCAGCCAAATTTCGATCGGAAAGTCAAAACGGCGCATGCGCGTCGGGTGGTCTTCGCACGCGTTTTTCCGGCCGGCTGGAGCGTCGGCCTGTAACACCCCAAAATTTTAAATTTTATGAGCATTTTTGGTATTTTAATCTTATTTAAATTTTAGGAATTTTTTTGAGATTTTTCGGATTTTAAAAATTGGGTTCGATTTTCCGAAAATATAAACTTTGATGATTTTTAAAAATTAATTTAAAGACCACGTGGCAAAACTAAAAATATATTTGGAGTCTACGTATTTTTCTGAGTTTTCTAGAATTTTTTCGGAATTTTTGGACCTCGTTTTCGATCCCGATGCAGAGTAAAAATTCAAAATTTTGTACTTCGAATCGAACCGGCCGAATCAAACCGGACCGGATCGGACCGGTTGAATCGGACCGGCTCCCTTCCCTTTTTTTCTTCCCCGCGCGCGTCGTTCTCTCTTCCTTTTCTCTCTCTTTTCTCTCTCCTCCCCGCCACGGCCACCTCCCCGCCACCCACCGACGGCGCCGCCACCCTCCCCCAGCCACCGGCCGCCAGAACGGCCTGAATCGCGCGATTCTCTCCTCGCAAGCGTTTTAGCTTCTCCGGCCAAAATCCGGCCGATCCGGCCACCAATTGGACCGGGTCTTGTGTCTAAAATCATCTACTCGGCGAGAGCTTTCCATAGACACCAAGAACGCCGAAATCCATCAAGCGGTTTGTCCGATTTTTGCTCGGAAAGATTTTAGCCCATTTCGACTTTTGGGCTAGATTTCTCGAAAATCGTGAATCCCACGAGAAAACCGAGGGTACCAGCACACTCCACTCATCGAGAGCTTCACGGCAACATAAATTTTAAAATTTTTCGACACCGTTTTTCGGTGGGTCCCACGGAACTTCGCAGTGTTTTTCCGAGCATTTAATGAGCTTAGAAAATTCTGAAAAATTTATGTACTAACCCCCGTGTTATGGGCTTCATGTAGGTATCCTCGATTCGCGGAAATTCGACAGTTGACCAAGATGCGAAATTCGCCGCATGCACTGCACGGAAAAGTCTCCGAATTGGACCGAGGTTTTGGCTAGCCCCCCATTGTCAGATGTCCCGAGCGCGTTCCCGAAGTCAGAATTGGCAAAGGTAAACCCGAACCTTGCTTTTTCGTAATTTTCTAGTGCTTAAATAGGATTAAAAATCCATAAAATATTCGTGGTAGCTTAGAAAATTATGATTCTTTTTGCAATAGCTTAGTAATATTGCTAAGGACCATGGGCAAAGTTTTAGAATTTTTAGAGCTTATTTGGGCGCTTTTGCAAAAATGGTCAATTATAAGGACTAAATTGAAATATTACATCTTGTGATGGATGATTGATTTGATGGGCCAGAGGGGCTGTGTGATATGATTGAGCTGTGGATATATGGATTGTAAATATAGAAGTGTATTTTGAGCCATTTTGCGAGTTGGGTAGGTCCTAGGTATAGGGAGACTCACGGATTTTCTACGACTTAGGACGTATTGGTCTTTTTCTTTGTTTGTATTGAGTCAAATTTATTAAATGATTGTAATAAAATTGTCAGTGAGCTGATGCCTTCTTCCTCCACCCACCGCCACAGTGATTGTCACAAGTCGTGAGTAAAATATTAATTTTAATTGTAATTTCGATATTATTATATGTTCAAATTGCCCAAGCATCACTTATATGGTTATAGTTATGTAGTTAAACTCTAGGCACGATTTATGATGCATTGATAACTGTTAAAGTGCCATGATGTTGTTGCGGTAATTTGGAGCAGTGTGCGTGCGTTGGCGTGCGTGTGATGTGGTGTGGACTATGGATAGGACGGGTAGTCACGGCTTGAGTTCTTCGCTGGGACCCGATCCTTCGAGGGGTAATCACGGCTTGAGTTCTTCGCTGGGACCCTCGATTTGGTTTATTAAGTGAAAGTCCGGCTTGAGTTCTTCACGCACGTGTTGGATTTAAGAGAGCTGTATAGGGGATCAGCTTCCATATGTTATGATTGATGCTACAGGGTGCGTGAGTGCTCCAAATTACCTTTTTGATGTTATAATGTGAAAATGTTGTTGATGTTGCATTTCACTCTACAGGGTGCATTAGTTTTAGATAGTTATAGAGATTATGGTTAAAAGTGATATTTTACTCTCTGAGTCGAACGCTCACTCCTGTTCAATATTTTTTTCAGGCTACAGGAGGATTTTATTTTGGTTAACCTGCTTTTCTCCTTCGCAGGTTGTTTATCGATATTTGTGTAATTTTATTTACTCCTAGAATTTCCGCATGTGTTAGAAGTATTTATTTGATTATGGTCTGTAATATTATTATCATGTTGGACCTGTAAACGTATAATGATATGCATGTTTGATGGATTGGATGAGGGAGCTGAGCTCCCATTTATTTTTATGAGGATATGAGTATGTAGAGGGTGAGCTGAGCTCCCCAATTGAGTATTTATTATGTTTACAGGTCGGGTGAGTCGAAAACTCCCCGTTGGAAAGTCCATTTTATGGCCGGACTCTGTCCGTTTGTTTTCTTGATATTGGGCCCAAATGGGCCTTAGAGTTGGGTTAATGAACAGTTAGGCTTACTACGGGCCTCGGGGGCTTTAGGCTGGCCCAGGTCCTAGTGCCGGTCCGGCCCATAGGTTGGGTCGTGACAAATGTGGTATCAGAGCTTAGGCTCCAGATTCTTAGGGAATGTTCATCTAAAATGTTGGGAAGAGTCTACTAGGAGTCACATGCGGAAAAATAGGGTCCATATTCGTCTTGCATTGTCATCTTTGCTTCTAGTTTCTGCTTTATATATTGTGTGTAAACATGAGTCTATAGAGCTATGTAATGTGCAGTTTTGAATTTTGTGGGCTAATGCTGCTGAATTTCAGGAAAATGCGTAGAAGCAGGAGAGCTGCCACTGCACCAGAGCCAGATGTGCCTGACGAGGTGTCAGCACAGGATGAGGCGCCTGCCCCGAGGAGACGGGGTAGGAGGCCTAGAGCTGCTCAAGTAGAGGAGCAGCCACCCCCAGTACAGGATCAGTCCTTTATGGCACAGGGTCCCATGGACCCCATGGCAGCTACTCTAGCTGGGTTACAGAGAACCATCGACATGATGGCGCAGTATATGGTCCACCCTCCACAGCAGCAGCAGTCCACCGCACCAAGAGAAGAACCTTACAAACAGATCATCAATTTTAAGAAGTTGGTGCCTGGTACTTATGATGTGTCAGACGATGCATATCGGTTTTTGGATTCCTACTGCATGTGCAGAATGTAATTACAATTGATCGATAGAAGATCGATAGATCAGATGCAAGATGTCATGGGGCCTATGCCTAGACAATGGATGAATGACTACGTGTTACCCCGGATGGAGGGTTTGACATGCGCTCAGTTTGTGGAACATTTTATCAATCGGTTTGTGCCAGAAAGCTTCAGAGATCAGAAGCAATGGGCCTTTGAGGCCTTAAGACAGAATGGCAGGTCTGTAGACGAATATGCTACAGAATTTCTGGAATTGAGCAGATATGCCCCTGCAGCAGTAGCTACAGAAACTATGAAGGTGAAGAGATTCCTAAAGGGGCTTGACAGGAGGTATGCGAACCTAGCCATGATGTCTGATCAGTCTTTTGACATGGTAGTTGATCGAGCCAGACAGATAGAGATTAGCTATGCTGCGGATGACAGCGGGAGAGCCAAGAAAAACAGAGCAGAGGGTTCCTCAGGTGTCCCTTCCATGGGTACTCCGGACAGTGGTGGCCAGAGTAATTACAGAGGAAGAAGTAGGAACAAGAAGAGTGGTTTTAGACACAAACCTCGAGGATTCGCACTGTGGTACGGATCCAGCAGGGTCACGCTCAGTATAGCGCCTGGTCCGTTCAGATCCTCATTGGCACCTTGTGCACAGAGTGTAAGATGACATTCAGTACCTAGTTTGATGGGATCAGGAGTATTCTTCAGGTGTGGCCAAACAGGTCACTTTGATAGAGAATGCCCTGCTTTGATGAGCCACGATGGGGTCACAGTGGTTCTGCGAATGTTCCTCGTCGATTGTATCCGGTGCTTCCAAGATGGCAGTGATCGATGGCCAACAGGGCCGAGGACAAGGGGGACGTGGATTTGGAGGCAGATCAGGAGGTAGAAGTTAGTATCAGGGTTCTGCCACTCAGGGTAGGGGTCAAGCTCGGGTTTTCACCCTGACCCACCAGGATGCTCAAGCTTCAAATGCAGTTGTGGCAGGTATTCTTCTGGTATGTTCTTATGAGGCTCGTGTTTTGATAGATCCGGGTGCTACGCACTCATTTGTCTCCCCTGTGTTTGCCATGAGGTTGGGTAGAAACCCTACAACTTTAGAGTGCCCTTTGTCAGTAGCTACCCCACTTAGCGACAACATAGATGTAGATATGATTTTTCCGGGTAGCCCAATGGTAGTGGATGGAAAGATCCTCCCAGCAGACTTGGTTCCTCTACCAGTAATGGATTTTGATGTAATCCTGGGGATGGATTGGTTGTCAACTCACTATGCCACTTTAGACTGCAGGAACAAAAAGGTGTATTTCCACATACCTGGTGTGGAAGTGTTTAGCTTTGATGGTGACAGGAGCATGGCTCCATATAATTTGGTGTCAGCAATTAGTGCTAGAAAAATGTTGAGGCGTGGATGCCAAGGGTATTTGGCATTGGTGAGAGATACATCTGTAGAAGGTGTCAGCATGGAAAATGTTCCTGTTGTCAGAGAATTTATGGATGTCTTCCTGCAGGAGCTTCGTGGTTGCCACCAAGAAGGGAAATAGAGTTTTGCATTGATGTTGTGCCAGGTACAAACCCCATATCGATGCCACCTTACAGGATGGCACCAGCAGAATTGAAAGAGCTGAAGGAGCAACTACAAGAGCTTTTGGACAAGGGTTTTATACGTCCGAGCACTTCACCTTGGGGCGCTCCTTTTCTATTTGTGAGAAAGAAGGATGGGTCATTGAGGTTGTGTATCGACTACAGACAGCTGAACAAGGTGACTGTGAAGAACAAGTATCCACTTCCTCGGATCGATGATCTGTTTGATCACTCAAGGGGCTAGATTCTTTTCCAAAATAGACCTGCGATCAGGCTACCATCAATTGAGAATCAGGAATGAGGACGTGTCCAAAACGGCTTTCAGGACAAGATATGGTCATTATGAGTTCTTGGTGATGTCTTTTGGACTAACTAATGCACCAGCAGCCTTCATGGACTTGATGAACAGGGTGTTCAAGCCATTTTTGGACCGTTTTGTCATCGTATTCATAGATGACATTTTGGTATACTCTCAGACCGAGGAAGAACACGTGTGGCACTTGAGGATGGTGTTGCAGACATTGAGGAGCACGGCAATATATGCCAAATTTTCAAAATGTGAATTTTGGCTAGAAAGCATCTCATTCTTGGGACACGTGGTTTCTAGTGACGGCATTCAAGTGGATCCCAAGAAAATTGAAGTCAGAATCGATTGGCTTAGGCCTACAACAGTCACTGAGGTGCGAAGTTTTCTGGGTTTAGCTGGCTACTATAGGCATTTTGTGCAAGATTTCTCCAGGATAGCGGCTCCCCTAACTAAGTTAACCAGGAAGAATGTTCCATTTATTTGGACAGATGACTGTGAGAAGAGTTTCCAGAAGCTTAAGGAGTGTCTAACTACTGCCCCTGTGTTGACACTACCTGTGAGTGGTGAAGGATACACCGTGTATTGTGATGCCTCCAGAGTTGGCCTAGGGTGTGTCTTGATGCAGAATGGAAAGGTAGTGGCTTATGCTTCAAGGCAGCTGAAGAGGCATGAGTAGAACTACCCCACCCATGATTTGGAAATGGCGGCTGTAGTATTTGCACTGAAAATCTGGAGACACTACCTGTATGGTGAAGTGTGCGAGATATACACCGACCATAAGAGTTTGAAGTATATCTTCCAACAGAGGGATTTAAACTTGAGACAGAGGAGATAGATGGAGCTTCTGAAAGACTATGATTGCACTATCGGTACCACCACAGGAAGGCCAATGTTGTGGCGGATGCTTTGAGCAGAAATCTTACGCGGTTTGGCGCACATTTCAGCAGAGAAGAGACCGTTGATTCAGGAAGTACATGAGTTGATGGATCAAGGTTTAATCCTAGATCTTTCAGATGAGGGGGTATTGTTGGCTCATTTTTTAGTGAGGCCAGACTTGAGGGACAGAGTTAGAGTTTCCCAGCACAGAGACCAACAATTGATGAAGATTATAGAAAGAGTACAGCAAGGTGAAGGTGGTGAGTTTGGATTTGCCAATGATGGCGCCCTAGTGCATGGTTCGAGGATATGTGTGCCTGATGTAGACAATCTCAGAAACGAAATCATGCAAGAGGCACACTATACACTGTACAGTGTCCACCCAGGTTCCACCAAAATGTACCATGATGTGAAAGATAGCTACTGGTGGAATGGCATGAAGAGAGACATAGCAGACTTTGTGTCCAAGTGCTTGACTTGTCAGAAGATGAAGTTTGAACACGGTATCGGGGAAGTGCAGAGCTCCCTATCCCAGAATGGAAGTGGGAAATGATCACTATGGATTTTGTGACTGGGTTGCCTCGTACCACTCGAGGATATGATTCGATATGGGTAATTATAGACCGCTTGACCAAATCAACTCACTTCTTGCCTGTGAAGACTACATATTCTGTGGCACAGTACGCCCGGCTCTACATTCGAGAAATAGTCAGATTGCATAGAGTTCCGGCTTCCATAATATCTGACAGAGGGCCCCAGTTCACTTCTTGGTTTTGGAGAAAGTTGCAGGAGGCACTTGGTACACAGTTGAACTTCAGTACGGCTTTCCACCCTCAGACAGACGGACAGTCCGAAAGGACAATCCAAACACTGGAAGACATGCTTCGCATGAGTGTCTTGGATTTTGGAGGTCAATGGGATGAGCAGCTAGCTTTGGTGGAGTTTGCCTACAACAACAGTTACCACTCCAGCATAGGGATGGCACCCTATGAGGCATTATATGGAAGAAAGTGTAGGTCTCCTCTGTGTTGGACAGAAATGGGGGAAGCGAAGGTGCATGATGTAGAACTAGTGCAGTACACTTCAGAGGTAGTTCCTTTAATCAGGGAATGACTTGACTTTCGATGGCGTAAGAGTTATGCAGACCCCAGATGGAGGGATGTGGAGTTTGCAGTGGGCGATTATGTATTCCTGAAGGTTTCTCCAATGAAGGGAGTCATGAGATTTGGAAAGAAGGGCAAGTTGGCACCACGGTATATTGGACCTTTTGAGGTTACTGATAGAGTTGGAGCAGTTGCCTACCGGTTGGAGCTACCACCCAACCTCTCTCACGTTCATCTCGTGTTTCACATCTCCATGCTCAGGAAATACATTCCCGATCCTTCTCATGTACTGCATAGGATGTGATAGAGCTAAAGAGAACTTGACATTTGAGGAGCGACTGTAGCCATAGTGGACTACCAAGTGAGACAGTGAGATCCAAGCAGATCCCTATGGTTAAGGTTTTGTGGAGAGTCGATCGGTGGAAGAGTGCACACAGGAGTCGAGCGGGACATGCGTAGCAAGTACCATATCTGCTCAATGTATAATCATGTGCTTTATTACGCCATGTGTAAAATTCGAGGGCAATTTTTACGTAAGGGGAAGAATGTAACACCCCAAAATTTTAAAATTTATTATTTTATGAGCATTTTTGGTATTTTAATTTTATTTAAATTTTAGAAATTTTTTTTTGAAATTTGTCGGATTTTAAAAATTGAGTTCGATTTTCCTAAAATATAAACTCTGATGATTTTTAAAAATTAATTTAAAGACCACGTGGCAAAACTAAAAATATATTTGGAGTCTACGTATTTTTCTGAGTTTTCTGGAATTTTTTCGGAATTTTTGGACCTCGTTTTCGGTCCCGAGGCAGAGTAAAAATTCAAAATTTTGTACTTCGAATCGAATCGGACCGGCTCCCTTCCCTTTTTTTCTTCCCTGCGCGCGTCGTTCCCTCTTCGTTTTCTCTCTCTTTTCTCTCTCCTCCCTCCCTTGCCGCCGGCCAGCCACCTCCCCCTGCCACCCCAGCCGACCGATGCCGCCACCCAGCCTCCCGGCCAGTGCGCCTGAGCAGAAAAACGCGAATTCCCTCCCTCGCGCGCAGCGTTTTGGCTTCTCCGGCCAAAATCCGGCCGATCCGGCCACCAATTGGACCGAGTCTTGTGTCTAAAATCATCTACTCGGCGAGAGCTTTCCATAGACACCAAGAACGCCGAAATCCATCGAGCGGTTTGTCCGATTTTTGCTCGGGAAGATTTTAGCCCATTTCGACTTTTGGGCTAGATTTCTCGAAAATCGTGAATCCCACGAGAAAACCGAGGGTACCAGCACGCTCCACTCGTCGAGAGCTTCGCGGCGACATAAATTTCAAAATTTTCCGACACCGTTTTTCGGTGGGTCCCACGGAACTTCGCAGTGTTTTTCCGAGCATTTAATGAGCTTAGAAAATTCTGAAAAATTTATGTACTAACCCCCGTGTTATGGGCTTCGTGTAGGTATCCTCGATTCGCGGAAATTCGACAGTTGACTGGGTCTGCTAAATTCGGTCGAACCAGGATTCTGGAAAAGTCTCCGAATGGGCCGAGGTTTTGGCTAGCCCCCATTGTCGGACATCGGCGCGTTTTGAAGTCGGAATTGGCAAAGGTAAACCGAACCTTGCTTTTGGTAATTTTTTAGTGCTTAAATAGGATTAAAAATCCATAAAATATTCGTGGTAGCTTAGAAAATTATGATTCTTTTTGCAATAGCTTAGTAATATTGCTAAGGACTACGGGGCAAAGTTTTAGAATTTTTAGAGCTTATTTGGGCAGTTTTTGCAAAAATGGTCAATTATAATGACTAAATTGAAATATTACATACTGTGATGGATGATTGATTTGATGGGCCCAGGAGGGGCTGTGTGATATGATTGAGCTGTGGATATATGGATTGTAAATATAGAAGTGTGTTTTGAGCCATTTTGCAGGTTGGATAGGTCCTAGGTATAGGGGAGACTCTGCCGGATTTTCGACACGACTTAGGACGTATTGGTCTTTTTCTTTGTTTGTATTGAGTCAAATTTATTAAATGATTGTAATAAAATTGTCGAGTGAGCCGAGACGACCTTCTTCCTCCGACCTCCACGGTGATTGTCGTCAAGTCTGTGAGTAAAATATTAATTTTAATTGTAATTTCGATATTATTATATGTTCAGCCTGCCCATGCATCACTTATATGCATATATTTATGTAGTTAAACTCTAGGCACAATTTATGATGCATTGATAACTGTTAAAGTGCCATGATGTTGTTGCGGTAATTTGGAGCAGTGTGCGTGCGTTGGCGTGCGTGTGATGTGGTGTGGACTATGGATAGGACGGGTAGTCACGGCTTGAGTTCTTGGGGACCCGATCCTTCGAGGGTAGTCACGGCTTGAGTTCTTCGTTGGGACCCTCGATTTGGTTTATTAAGCGAAAGTCAGGCTTGAGTTCTTCACGGCACGTGTTGGATTTAAGAGAGCTGTATAGGGGATCAGCTCCCATATGTTATGATTGATGCTACAGGGTGCGTGAGTGCTCCAAATTACCTTTTTGATGTTATAATGTGAAAATGTTGTTGATGTTGCATTTCACTCTACAGGGTGCATTAGTTTTAGATAGTTATAGAGATTATGGTTAAAAGTGATATTTTACTCTACAGTCGACGCTCACTCCTGTTCAATATTTTTTTCAGGCTACAGGAGGATTTTATTTTGGTTAACCTGCTTTTCTCCTTCGCAGGTTGTTTATCGATATTTGTGTAATTTTATTTACTCCTAGAATTTCCGCATGTGTTAGAAGTATTTATTTGATTATGGTCTGTAATATTATTATCATGTTGGACCTGTAAACGTATAATGATATGCATGTTTGATGGATTGGATGAGGGAGCTGAGCTCCCATTTATTTTTATGAGGATATGAGTATGTGGAGGGTGAGCTGAGCTCCCCAATTGAGTATTTATTATGTTTACAGGTCGGGTGAGTCAAAAACTCCCCGTTGGAAAGTCCATTTTATGGCCGGACTCTGTCCGTTTGTTTTCTTGATATTGAGCCCAAATGGGCCTTAGAGTTGGGTTAATGAACAGTTAGGCTTACTACGGGCCTCGGGGGCTTTAGGCTGGCCCAGGTCCTAGTGCCGGTCCGGCCCATAGGTTGGGTCGTGACACGGCCGGCCATAAGGAGGTGGTGGGGCGGCCTGGGGGTGAGGGAGGAGAGAGAAAATGAGAAAGGAAGGAGGGGAGGTCAGGCGCGCGAGGGAGAATAAGGAAGAAAAAGAAAAGGGCCGGTCTGATTCGACCGGTCCGATCCGATCTGGTTCGATTCGGCCGGTTTGATTCATGATACAAATTTTTTAATTTTTTACTCTGCCTTGGGACTGAAGATGAGGCCTAAAAATTTCAGAAAAATTCTAGAAAACTCAGAAAAATTCGCAGACTCCAAATATATTTTTAGTTTTGCCACGTAGTCTTTAAATTAATTTTTAAAAATCATCAAAGTTTTATATTTTCGAAAAATCAAATCCGATTTCTAAAGTCCAAAAAATTTCAAATAATTTCATAAAATTTAAATAAAATAAAAATATTAATATTTCTCACAAAATAATACATTTAAAATTTTGGGGTGTTACATTCTTCCCCCCTTACAGAAAATTCGTTCTCGAATTTTACACAAGGTAAAATAAAGTACAGAATTATACATTAAATAGATAAGGGTACTTGCAACGCATGTCCCGCTCTGACTCCCAGGTGCACTCTTCCACTGACTGGCTCCTCCACAAAACCTTAACCATAGGGATCTGTTTTGATCTTAACTGCCTCCCTTGGTAGTCCACTATGGCTGTAACACCCCTATGTTCGGTAATGCGTTCTACTGTTCCAGTGATCGGTGTTGTCCGGACAGCTAGGATGCCTAGAACTACACTTCGATATGAGTGAGGAGACATTAAATAATGAAATACAAGAAAAGAAAATACAAGAAAAACAAAAGAAAAATAATAGTAAAGAAATGTAACCAAGTTAAGCGAGCCAAAAACCTTAGCGATGGGTGATCGCATCGAGAAGTCACGGCGTGGACCGTTGACTAGCCCTGGACCGCGGGGAACCCTGGAAATTAATTTTAAGACTTAAAGAGACATCAATTGAAGTATAAATATCATTAGTAATATCAAAGAAAAATAAAAAAATTAGTACAAAGAAAAGTGAGAAATCGAAAAATGGACAAAACCCGGTGTTACCGAAAAATCGGGAATGCAACCCGAACAGGGGCATTGTGGTCATTTGATACCCCGAGTTGTCTTTTGACCTAAATGTCCATGAAAATAAATTAGTATTAAATTTTAGAAATTACATGAAAAATTAAAGTTGGAATGAAATATAATGAACGAGAATTATGGGGTATAATGTGAATAATTAAAAGTTTAACATTACCTTATTATTTAATTGAGTTAGTGGACCATTATGCACCATATAAAAGCCAAAAGTGGACAGAATTTTCCACTATCTTCATTCATCTTCTTCACCTCTCAAGTTGCAGAATTTAAATTCCTCTCAAACCTCCATTAAAACACCTTCATGCAAGCTTTAATCTCACTCAATCTCACCATGATTTCCACTAATCCTTTCACAAGAAATTGTCCACACATCATGAGAAAGCTATAGCCAGAAAGAAAAGGAGCTTTGGTGAAGGTTGAGAAGTGGTCAACTAAAGGTAAATGCTTATTTCTTTAACTTACTTTATTAAAGTTTGTGTTGAGGTTATGGGGAGTATTTTGGGTGAAGAAATTTAAAGAATTATTGAGTTATTGGACTGCCCAATTTTAGGCAGCCATGAGAGCCTATATTACTTGAGTATTCTGCCCAATTTACTTTGTTAGAATTGTGTTGAATAAATATAGAAGTGCCAAGAATGAATATTGAAGTATTGGGAGGAGGAGGATTGCTAAATTGGAAGTGTAAATTCTCTTATGCAGGTTGTGATTGTTGGCAGTGTATAAATTAGGTTATAAGTGTAAAGTTGTGGCTCCAATTGGTATGAGGCCACTTTCATGAAGAGATCTTGTCCAAATTCTGCCTAGAAGTGACCTAAAAGAATGACCAAATCCGGAATAGGTAAGTGCAGGCCTGAAAATTGACCATTTGAGCAGCAGTTAGTGTTTAGGCCATAACTCACTCAAAACAGGTCCAATTGACCTGAAATTTTGATCATGAATAGTTAAGACCCATATCTACAAGTCTTATGAAGACACCAAAGCCCAGAAATGACCATAAGCAAGTCAAACAGCTTGCACAAGTTCGGGTCCAAAAACTGGCCGAACCAAAATTGACCTAAAATGACCTAAAGTGACCAATTTTGATGCATTTTGACCAGCAATAATAAAATGACCATAACTTGGTCTACATAACTCAGAATAACCTGAAATTTTTCCCCGCGTTCCATAAGACATAGATCTACAAGTTTGTAGTTTTGACCGAAACCCGAAAACCGAGGGAACTAGGTCGTCCGGCTAGGTCAAACTAGTATCCCGGAATCCAGCAAATTGCAAGAAAATGCAGTATACACGGAAATGAACTTGGTAACATGTACCAACCCTAAAAGACTATCGAATGTGACATATTTGTAACATTAAAACCTAATTTACCTAAAACGCATCGAGGGTCGATATATTAGGTTGACTAAGGAAATAATAGAATTCGATAAATTAATTATTGAACCTTATTCTTAGAGACAGTTTAAATGAGTACTGAAACACTTCAAATTGTGTTTCTCAGTTAGCAAAGACTCAGGGAAGGGGAAGGAAACACTGAGTCAGAGCCAAGAGACAGTTATCAGAGGTTTGTGCACAACTAGTTTTTAACTGATTTTATTTTGAATATTTCATATGATTAAATGACATATTTTTCTTATGTATTATGTTTAACAAGCATTGGATTAATTCAATGATTATTGAAATTGTTATAGTATGTATGAATTTAGCTTTGTGAAATGGTATTTCCACAAGTATTAAGCATTGTTATGGATTGAATAAATTATGTTTTGGAAAATTGTGATAGAACATGTTTTGAATTGTGATGGTAATTTTCATGGAAAAATGCAAATTTATGATTTGAATTATGATGAGCATAAAAATTATTGGATATTGAAATTGAATTTGAATCGAATTATATTGTGATTTATGCTCACTAAAAGGATTGTGATATTATTTTATATCTCACTATAGATGCTTGACTAGGTTATTACCCGTCTCTCTCATTTGTTGAGAAGACAATGGAGTTAGTTGTGTTTAGATTACCATGGTACGTGCACAGGCTTAGATTTTCCTCTGATTTGAGGTTAGATCTAAGTTTATTTTATCGTTATGGCCCTTGCGGAAGATTCATTATTGTGATGGTATGCGTGCGATGATTCGATCTCCCCGACCATAGGGAGTTAGAATCTGATTCGACCTCCCCGACCATAGGGAGTTAGAATCACATCGAATATGGCCCTTTCGGATTAGTCTTGCATAGTTAGTGAGATAAAGAGTGGTTTTTGAGATACAGCATGGTTTTTGAGATACAACATGATTTTTGAGACACAGAATGTTTTTGAACAGTAAAGAATTATGATTTCAGTTATGATTTATGTATAATTGATTTTGTTGGAACTACCTTAAATGGTTAGTCATGATTTGATAAATTGAATTTCGTGATCAAAGTCATTTTATACAAATGATTTATATTATTGGCAATGAATATTTTGAGTTTTGGATTTTGATGAGTATTCAGATTTCCAAATTATTTACTGTAAATTTTGTCAATGTATATTGTATTATGTTTTAAATTATAGTTGTGCACCACTGAGTTCACCACTCAGCGATAGCTTTGTATGTTGTCGCAGGTAAGAAGAGCATAGAGCAGTGAGTAAGTTTCTTTGAAGACACTTTCAGATCAGCTCCAGGTATATTATAGGTATACACATGTACATAGGTTTTGATGTATGCATGTAATAATATGTATGTAAATTATTTGAGCAGTTGTATAAAAACTCTTGTAAAATATTTTGGTATGTAATTAAATGTAAATTATTGTAAATGTAAATTTAAGATTTCATTTACTTGAATAGTTTTGTAATATAAATTTTGAGTCTTATAATCAATGAAATATTTCTTCATGATGAGATTAGTTTGAAAATGAATTGATTGTTTATTGAGAATTGAATTGCGAATTGAATTAAAGTTTATTGGAGTTGTATTTGAGAAAACATATTGGGAGCATTTTCTTTTGCAGGATTAAAGAACTATTTTCTTAAAATACAGCCGGTACTTTGCCGAAATTTTGAAAAAAATTTTATAACACCAGATTCTAATCGATGATTTAAATTTCACAAAAATTGTTTTAAAATCCCTTGTAGTATATTTAATGGATTATCGGTAGGAGAAGTACGGTAATTCATTAGGTGTACTACAGGATCATGTTACATCTTACAGGGGAGTAGGGTGTGACAATGGCTATAGGTTGCTCCTCAAACATCAAGTTTTCTTTCAGCTCTACTACATCCGGGTGTAGCACATGAGAAGGATTAGGTATGTATTTCCTGAGCATGGAGATGTGAAATACAGGATGAACATGAGAAAGGTTGGGTGGTAACTCCAACCGGTAGGCAACTGCTCCAACTCTATCTGTAACCTCAAAAGGTCCAATATACCGAGGTGCCAACTTGCCCTTCTTTCCAAATCTCATGACTCCCTTCATCGGAGAAACTTTCAGGAATACGTAGTCGGCTACTGCAAACTCTACATCCCTCCGTCTGGGGTCTGCATAACTCTTTTGCCTCCTGAAAGCTGTTTTCAATCATTCCCTGATTAAAGGAACTATCTCTGAAGTGTACTGCACTAGGTCTACATCATGCACCTTCACTTCTTCCATTTCCGTCCCCCACAGAGGAGACCTACACTTTCTTCCATATAGTGCCTTATAGGGTGCCATCCTATCTTTGGAATAATAGCGTTGTTGTAGGCAAACTCCACCAAAGGTAGCTGATCATCCCATTGACCTCCAAAATCCAAAACACTCATGCGAAGCATGTCTTCTAGTGTTTGGATTGTCCTTTCGAACTGTCCGTCCTTCTGAGGGTGGAAAGTAATACTAAAGTTCAACTCTGTGCCAAGTGCCTCCTGTAACTTTTTCCAAAATCGAGAAGTGAACTGGGGCCCTCTGTCAAATAATATGGAAGCCAGAACTCCATGCAATTTGACTATTTCTTGAATATAGAGTCGAGCGTACTGTGCAATAGAATATGTGATCTTTACAGGTAAGAAATGAGCTGATTTAGTTAGGCGATCTACAATTACCTATATCGAATCATATCCTCGTGTGGTACGAGGCAACCCAGTCACAAGATCCATAGTAATCATTTCCCACTTCCATTCTGGGATAGGGAGCTCTTGCAGCTTCCCTGTCGGTCTTTGGTGTTCAAACTTCACCTTCTGACAAGTCAAGCACTTGGACACAAAGTCTGCTATGTCTCTCTTCATGCCATTCCACCAATAGCTATCTTTCACATCATGGTACATCTTGGTGGAGCCTGGGTGGACATTGCACAGTGTATAGTGTGCCTCTTGCATGATTTCATTTCTGAGATTATCCACATTGGGCACACATATCCTAGAACCTTGCACTAGGGCACCATCATTAGCAAATCCAAATTCACCACCTTCACCCTGCTGTACTCTTTCCATGATCTTCATCGATTGTTGGTCTCTGTGCTGGGAAACTCTAACTCTATCTCGCAGGTCTGGTCTCACTAAAAAATGAGCCAACAATACTTTCTCATCTGAAAGATCTAGGATTAGACATTGATCCATCAACTCATATACTTCCTGAATCAACGATCTCTTCTCCACTGATATGTGCACTAAGCTGCCAGAAGATTTTCTGCTCAAAGCATCTGTCACACCCTACTCCCCTGTAAGATGTAACATGATCCCGTAGTACACATAATGAATTACCGTACTTCGCCTACCGATAATCCATTAAATATACTACAAGGGATTTTAAAACAATTTTCATGAAATTTAAATCATCGATTAAAATCTGGTGTTATAATTTTTTTTTTTCAAAATTTCGGCAAAGTGCCGGTTGTATTTTGAGAAAACAGCTCTTCAAAACCTGCAAAGAACACACTCCTAATATGTTTTCTCAAATACAACTTCAATAACTTCATTTGAACCCATAATTCAAATCTCAATAATCAAATCAATCTCCTCATAAAAGAAACATTTCATTGATTACAAGACTCAAAATTAATATTACAAAACTATTCAGATAAATGAAATCCCAAATTTACATTTACAATAATTTACATTTAATTACATACCAAAATATTTTACAAGAGTTTTTATACAACTGCTCAAATAATTTACATAAATATTATTACATACATACATCAAAACTTATGTACATGGGTATACATATGATATACCTGGAGCCGATCTGAATGTGTCTTCAAAGAAACTTACTCACTGCTCTATGCTCTTCTTACCTGTGACAGCATACAAAGCTATCGCTGAGTGGTGAACTCAGTGGTGCACAACTATAATTTAAATCATTGTACAATATACATTGACAAAATTTACAGCAAATAATTTGGAAATCTGAATACTCATCAAATTCCAAAACTCAAAATATTCATTGCCAATAATATAAATCATTTGTATGAAATGACTTTGATCACGAAATTCAATTTATCAAATTATGACTAACCATTTAAGATAGTTCTAACAAAATCAATTATACATAAATCATAACTGAAATCACAATTCTGTACTGTTCAAAAACATTCTGTGTCTCAAAAACCATGTTGTATCTCAAAAACCATGCTGTATCTCAAAAATCATGCTGTATGTCAAAAATCATTCTTTATCTCAAAAATCATTCTTTATCTCACTAACTATGCAAGACTAATCCGAAAGGGCCATATTCGAAGTGATTCTAACTCCCTATGGTCGGGGAGGTCGAATCAGATTCTAACTCCCTATGGTCGGGGAGGTAGAATCATCGTGCACAGTACACATCACAATAATGAATCTTCCGCAAGGGCCATAACGATAAAATAAAACTTAGAACTAACCTCAAATCAGAGGAAAATCTAAGCCTGTGCACGTACCATGGTAATCAAAACACAACTAACTCCATTGTCTTTTCAACAAATGAAAGAGACGGGTAATAACCTAGTCAAGCATCTATAGTGAGATATAAAACAATATCACAATCCTTTTAGTGAGCATAAATCACAACATAATTCGATTCAAAGTCAATTCCAATATCCAATAATTTTTATGCTCATCACAATTCAAATCATAAATTTGCATTTTTCCATGAAAATTACCATCACAATTCAAAACATGTTCTATCACAATTTTCCAAAACATAATTTATTCAATTCATAACAATGCTTAATACTTGTGGAAATACCATTTCACAAAGCTAAATTCATACATACTATAACAATTTCAATAATCATTGAATTAAATCCAATGCTTGTTAAACATAATACATAAGAAAAATATGTCATTTAATCATATGAAATATTCAAAACAAAATCAGTTAAAAACTCATTGTGCACAAACCTCTGATAACTGTCTCTTGGCTCTGACTCAGTGTTTCCTTCCCCTTCCCTGAGTCTTTGCTAACTGAAACACACAATTTGAAGTGTTTCAGTACTCATTTAAACTGTCTCTAAGAATAAAGCTTAATAATTAACTTATTGAATTCTATTATTTCCTTGGTCAACCTAAGATGCATTCTAGGTAAATTAGGTTTTAATGTTACTACTATGTCACATTTGTAGCCTTTTAGGGTTGGTACATGTTACCCAATTCATTTCCATGTATTTTGCATTTTATTCCAATTTGCTAGATTTCGGGATACTAGTTTGACTTAGCCGGACGACCTAGTTCCCTCAGTTTTCGGGTTTTGGTCGAAACTAAAAACTTGTAGATCTATGTCTTATTGCATGCGAGGCAAAATTTCAGGTCATTCTGAGTTTACTAGACTAAGTTATGGTCATTTTACTATTGCTGGTCAGAATGTATCAAAATTGGTCACTTTAGGTCATTTTAGGTTCAGCCAGTTTTTGGACCCGAATTTGTGCAAGCTGTTTGACTTGCTTATGGTCATTTCTGGGCTTTGGTGTCTTCATAAGACTTGTAGATATATGTCTTAATTATTCATGGTCAAAATTTCAGGTCAATTGGACCTGTTTTGAGTGAGTTATGACCAAAACACTAACTGCTGCCCAAATGGTAAATTTTTAGGCCTTAATTGCACTAATCCGGATTTGGTCACTTTTCAAGTTACCTTACAAGCAGAATTTTGGTAAGCTTCCTTCATGAAAGTTGGCACATTTTGTGCCTAGTTTCACCTCCAATTGGTTTCATACCAATTGGAGCCACACACTTAAATTTCTAGGCCAAAATGCACACTGCCCTATTGCACATTATCCATCACTCATCAAGGATACATTTAACACCTACCAAATTACATATTCATGCCCATTCTGGTTTGTACTATAACCTGAACACAATTCACAACATATTGTTGGTCATTTTGGCAACTTATAATCACACTCAATATGTACCATAACGTACAGAATTTTTCAAGCTCAAATTACAACAATTCAATCACCTAACCTAGCTCATTTACATGTCCAACCTCACACCATCATACATATACACAAGCTGCCATAATAAGTACCACAATTCAACATTAATATTCCATAAGCCAAACATGAAATAACATTTTTATGGTTCACCAAATCAAGCTGCCGATTCATATATCACACTCCATTAATTTCCAAGCTTCCAAATTCAAGTACACATTTACATATACTTAATATACATCACCCAAATAAATTCCTACACACTTAAACACTTAATCAACCCTTTAATCTACCATTTACAAGCAAGAATAAACTGCCCTCAAGGAGTTTCCATGGCTGCCAAAAATACACCTCTCCCTTTAAACATCAAACCTCAAAAATCTCTCCATAATTCAAGTACCCATAACATTCTTACTAACTTTAATGAAGCCATAAGCCAAAAACACAAACTTACCACTTTGGAAACTCTTCAAAATCTCTCCAAAACTTGGTCTTCTTGTTCCCTATCTACTGCCCAAGGTGTATGGACAATCTTTAATGAAGGAAAGTGCCAAGAAAGGAGCTTGAATCTCACATGCATGGAGCTTCAAACCATGCGTCAATGGAGTTTTTTTTGGGAGCAAATTTCTGCTGGTTCTAAGGTTGAAGATGAAGATGTGTATTCTGCCCAAGATGATGAGTTAATGGTCCACTTTGATGTGTGAGTGGAGCACTAAGCTTAAATTAAATATTAGTTTAATATAAGATTTCATTTTCCCACATTAAGCTTCCCATTTTTGCTATTTACATTAGGTACCACTAATTTAATTTTTCATGACATTTTCCAAGTGTAATATCATTTATTTTTAATGGAAATTTAGGTCAAAAGACAACTCGGGGTGTCAAATGACCACAATGCCCCTGTTCGGGTTGCATTCCCGACTTTTCGGTAATACCAAGTTTTGTCCGTTTTTCGATTTCTCACTTTTCTTTGTACTAATTAATTAATTTTTCTTTGATATTTCTAATGTTATTTATACTTCAATAGGTGTCTATTTAAGTCATAAAAAATATTTTTCAGGGTTCCCCGCGGTCCAGGGCTAGTCAACAGTCCATGCTGTGACTTCCTGGTGCGGTCACCCATCGCTAGGGTTCTCGGCTCGCTTAACTTAGTTACATTTCTTTGCTATTATTTTTCCTTTATTTTTCTTGTATTTTCTTTTCTTGTATTTCATTATTTTATGTCTTCTCACTCATATCGAAGTGTAGTTCTAGGCATCCTAGCTGTCCGGACAACACTGGTCACTGGAACAGTAGAACACACTACCGAACTTAGGGGTGTTACAATTCTCCCCCCCTAAAAAAAATTTCATCTTGAAATTTTACCTGGCATTAGTCTCTAAACAGTTGTGGGTATTGTCTCCTCATATCCTCTTCACGTTCCCAAGTAGCTTCCTGGCCTGAATGATGGTTCCACAGCACTTTAACCAGGTGTATCTGTTTATTCCTCAGCTGCTTCCCCTTATATGCTAGAATTTCTATGGGTTCTTCATCATGTGAGAGGTCTGGATTTACCTCAATCTCTTCAACTGATAGCACATGAGATGGGTCAGATCTGTACCTCCTTAACATGGACATATGAAAGACACTGTGTATCCTTGCTAACTCCAGAATTAATGCCAACCGATATGCCAAAGGACCCACTCTTTCTAGAATCTCATATGGTCCGATGAAACGAGGACTCAATTTCCCCTTTCTGCCAAATCTCATAATCCTCTTCCAAGGAGAAACTTTGAGGAATACCTTATCACCCACTACATATTCAATATCTCTTCTCTTCAGACTAGCATAGGACTTTTGACGGTCTGATGCAGCCTTGAGTCTATCTCTGTTCAATCTGATCTTTTCCTCTGTTTGCTAAATAATTTTTAGCCCAATCATCTTCCTTTCACCTACTTCATCCCAACATAAGGGAGTTCTGCACTTTCTGCCATACAAAGCTTCATATGGAGGCATCCCAATGCTTGATTGGTAGCTGTTGTTACAAGCAAACTCAATCAAAGGCAAGTTTGTATCTCAACTACCTTCAAACTCAATCACACAAGCCCGTAGCATATCCTCCAATATTTGAATTACCCTCTCAGACTGGCCATCTATCTGTGGGTGGAATGCCATGCTGAAGTTCAATCTAGTTCCTAGGGCTCTCTGAAGACTATCCCAGAATCTAGAAGTGAACCTAGGATCTCTGCCTGATACAATTAATACTGGCACTCCATGCAGTTTTACAATCTCATTTATATACAATCTGGCCAATCTTCCCAGGCTATAGTCCATTCAGACTAGCAAAAAGTGAGCAGACTTGGTTAGTCTATCAACTATAACCCATACTGCATCATGACTATTCTGTGTCCTCGGAAGTCTCATTACAAAATCCATAGTTATCTGTTCCCTTACAATGTTTCATAGGGTGCCACTTGTATGCTAGCTTGACACTTATTAATGTATACAAATTCTGTTAGTGGAATGTATCTGTCCCATCTCCCCTCGAATTCAATGACACAAGTTCTCAGTATATTCTTGAGGGCTTATCACATATTACAAGTTATTATTATCATTTCATTTCATTATTTATAGAAACTCAATGAGTTTTAAAATCTACCTGAATCACTTGTTTCGACTGTCCATCCGTCTGAGGATGATAAGTCGTACTGATATCTCTAAGCTTATAGCAATTACTGTGGTGCAGGTAATTCACATTAATGTAACCGAGTCACTGACTCTAGCTACCTTACAAGTGTAGTCGTTTGATAGGCTAGTTCTAAAGTTTTAAATTTCTGACTAAAATTTTCACATTTATTTCCAGTAATAGTACTTTATTCGGGCGCAACTGTATCAATTTATAAATTATTTACAAATATTCTTAATTTATTGTATCACGAGGAAGCACGTAGCTCTACACAATAATCCCGTGTCGGTACTATAATCTGCAGCTTACAATTTAAACATCGAGAACATTACATAGTCACTACGTTATAACCTCATGGACTAGGTTTTCTAACATCTTATCTTTCTCGAATCCACTAATATCCTAAACCGATTATGATTACAATATCCATTAATAATTACTAACAGTAACATCTTTGCCCTCATCTAGAGCAATTCTATTACTATAACTTACTTTTAGGTCTTCTTGCCTTACATTAAGTAGGCTCACCAATTAGCTTTATAATTTATGGTGTTTTAGAAAATACTTTTAGCTAACAATTCTTCCAAAATTAATGTCAATCATACTTGTTATTGTAGTTTTGATCCTAAAAGACTAGTCACTAACGCATCAATATTTATTCCCCTGTAAAGGAATAGCAACAAAACATAGAATTCTAACACTAACATATAAATAAGTAGTGCTGGGATCAAATAATAACTCATTGTTTCTTTCAAAAATTAAGAATTTACCAGCAGTTACATCCGAAGTTTCTGCTCTTTCTCCTTGGCGCATAATGGACGCTCTGACTGGTGCGCTACTATATTCGGGTTGATTCACTGTGTTATAGTGGTGAGGAGTACCAACTCTATTTCTATCTCAACTCTGACTAACGGTCTGTGAACTCTGGAGAGCAGATCGAGGTGCTCTAGTACAATCTTTAGCAAAGTGTCCAAGTTTTCCACAATTGTAGCAGGCTCTAGAGGCCTTACGATAAATACCTCCATGTAGCTTACCACAAACATGGCAGAAACGGGCAGAATAGGAACTTCTAGTTGTTCGACGACTAGATCTTGGTGTTCTCTGCCCTAATGATCCGCCTCTGTCATATCTCTGAGCTCGGGGTTCCTCAAATTCTTTTCTCTTCCCCAAATTACTGCTCGAGTTCTAACCCGTAGATTTCTCCCTCTTCTCTATTTCACACTGCCCTTGTGGGGGTTGGAGTGCATGCCAGGCTTGGGCTGTGATTATCGACCATTTATTGGAAGAAAGTGGCCATTCTTTGGGCCATTTGTGCGATAATTTATCTTTGGTAAAGCGTACAGTCGGGCCTTCTACACTTTGTGGAGTTGGGGCCTCAACTTGTACTTCTGCCATCACGGACTATTCTATTGTCTCATTCTTCTCTTCCATATCTTTTCACAAGATTTTTTATTCCTGTACAACCAACATAAGGAGATTCCTCTCTATTAGTTCATATTTATGATGTAAATATACTATATGTATCAAACATTTGAGCAGTTGTAGTTACCGACAAAAAGATTTCAAATTCATAGTTTAAAATTTACCTTAAAACCATTACTCTGATACCACAAAACATGTCACACCCTACTCCCCTGTAAGATGTAACATGATCCCGTAGTACACCTAATGAATTACAGTACTTCGCCTACCGATAATCCATTAAATATACTACAAGGGATTTTAAAACAATTTTCATGAAATTTAAATCATCGATTAAAATCTGGTATTATAAATTTTTTTTTTTTCAAAATTTCGATAAAGTGCCGGTTGTATTTTGAGAAAATAGTTCTTCAAAACCTGCAAAGAACACACTCCCAATATGTTTTCTCAAATATAACTTCAATAACTTCATTTGAACCCAAAATTCAAATCTCAATAATTAATTCAATCTCCTCATAAAAGAAACATTTCATTGATTACAAGACTCAAAATTAATATTACAAAACTATTTAGATAAATGAAATCCCAAATTTACATTTACAATAATTTACATTTAATTACATACCAAAATATTTTACAAGAGTTTTTATACAACTGCTCAAATAATTCACATACATATTATTACTTGCATGCATCAAAACTTATGTACATGGGTATACCTATGATATACCTGGAGTTGATCTGAATGTGTCTTCAAAGAAACTTACTCACTACTCTATGCTCTTCTTACCTGCGACAGCATACAAAGCTATCGCTGAGTGGTGAACTCAGTGGTGCATAACTATAATTTAAATCATAGTACAATATACATTGATAAAATTTACAGCAAATAATTTGGAAATCTGAATACTCATCAAATTCCAAAACTCAAAATATTCATTGCCAATAATGTAAATCATTTGTATGAAATGACTTTGATCACGAAATTCAATTTATCAAATAATGACTAACCATTTAAGGTAGTTCTAACAAAATCAATTATACATAAATCATAACTGAAATCACAATTTTTTACTATGCAAAAACATTCTGTGTCTCAAAAACCATGTTGTATCTCAAAAACCATGCTGTATCTCAAAAATCATGCTGTATCTCAAAAATCATTCTTTATCTCAAAAATCATTTTTTATCTCACTAACTATGCAAGACTAATCCGAAAGGGCCATATTCGAAGTGATTCTAACTCCCTATGGTCGGGGAGGTCGAATCAGATTCTAACTCCCTATGGTCGGGGAGGTCGAATCATCGTATACAGTACACATCACAATAATGAATCTTCCGCAAGGGCCATAACGATAAAAAAAAAAACTTAGATCTAACCTCAAATCAGAGGAAAATCTAAGCCTGTGCACATACCATGGTAATCAAAAAACAACTAACTCCATTGTCTTCTCAACAAATGAGAGAGACGGGTAATAACCTAGTCAAGCATCTATAGTGAGATATAAAACAATATCACAATCCTTTTAGTGAGCATAAATCACAACATAATTCGATTCAAAGTCAATTCCAATATCCAATAATTTTTATGCTCATCACAATTCAAATTATAAATTTGCATTTTTCCATGAAAATTACCATCACAATTCAAAACATGTTCTATCATAATTTTCCAAAACATAATTTATTCAATCCATAACAATGCTTAGTACTTGTGGAAATACCATTTCACAAAGCTAAATTCATACATACTATAACAATTTCAATAATCATTGAATTAAATCCAATGCTTGTTAAACATAATACATAAGAAAAATGTCATTTAATCATATGAAATATTCAAAACAAAATCAGTTAAAAACTAGTTGTGCACAAACTTCTGATAACTGTCTCTTGGCTCTGACTTAGTGTTTCCTTCCCCTTCCCTGAGTCTTTGCTAACTGAAACACACAATTTGAAGTATTTCAGTACTCATTTAAACTGTCTCTAAGAATAAAGCTTAATAATTAACTTATTGAATTATATTATTTCCTTGGTCAACCTAAGATGTCAACCCTCGATGCATTCTAGGTAAATTAGGTTTTAATGTTACTACTATGTCACATTTGTAGCCTTTTAGGGTTGGTACATGTTACCCAATTCATTTCCATGTATTTTGCATTTTATTGCAATTTACTGGATTCCGGGATACTAGTTTGACCTAGCCGGACGACCTAGTTCCCTCAGTTTTTGGGTTTCAGTCGAAACTAAAAACTTGTAGATCTATGTCTTATTGCACGCGGGGAAAAATTTCAGGTCATTCTGAGTTTATTAGACCAAGTTATGGTCATTTTACTATTGCTGGTTAGAATGTACCAAAATTGGTCACTTTAGGTCATTTTAGGTTCGGCCAGTTTTCGGACCCGAACTTGTGCAAGCTGTTTGGCTTGCTTATGGTCATTTCTGGGCTTTGGTGTCTTGATAAGACTTGTAGATATATGTCTTAACTATTCATGGTCAAAATGTCAGGTCAATTGTACCTGTTTTGAGTGAGTTATGACCAAAACACTAACTACTGCCCAAATGGTAAATTTTCAAGCCTTAATTGCACTAATCCGGATTTGGTCACTTTTCAAGTTACCTTACAAGCAGAATTTTGGTAAGCTTCCTTCATGAAAGTTGGCACATTTTGTGCCTAGTTTCACCTCCAATTGGTTTCATACCAATTGGAGCCACACACTTAAAGTTCTAGGCCAAAATGTACACTGCCCTATTGCACATTATCTATCACTCATCAAGGATACATTTAACACCTACCAAATTATACATTCATGCCCATTCTGGTTTGTACCATAACCTAAACACAATTCACAATATATTGTTGGTCATTTTGGCAACTTATAATCACGCTCAATATGTATCATAAGGTACAGAATTTTTCAAGCTCAAATTACAACAATTCAATCACCTAACCTAGCTCATTTACATGTCCAACCTCACACCATCATACATATACACAAGCTGCCATAATAAGTACCACAATTCAACATTAATATTCCATAAACCAAACATGAAATAACATTTTTATGGTTCACCAAATCAAGCTGCCGATTCATATATCACACTCCATTAATTTCCAAGCTTCCAAATTCAAGTACACATTTACATATACTTACTATACATCACCCAAATAAATTCCTACACACATAAATACTTAATCGACCTTTTAATCTACCATTTACAAGCAAGAATAAACTGCCCTCAAGGAGTTTCCATGGCTGCCAAAAATACACCTCTCCCTTTAAACATCAAACCTCAAAAATCTCTCCATAATTCAAGTACCCATAACATTCTTACTAACTTTAATGAAGCCATAAGCCAAAAACACAGACTTACCACTTTGGAAACTCTTCAAAATCTCTCAAAAACTTGGTCTTCTTGTTGCCTATCTACTGCCCAAGGTGTATGGACAATCTTTAATAAAGGAAAGTGCCAAGAAAAGAGCTTGAATCTCACATGCATGGAGCTTCAAACCATGCATCGATGGAGTTTTTTTGGGAGCAAATTTCTGCTGGTTCTAAGGTTGAAGATGAAGATGTGTATTCTGCCTAAGATGATGAGTTAGTGGTCCACTTTGATGGGTGAGTGGAGCACCAAGCTTAAATTAAATATTAGTTTAATATAAGATTTCATTTTCCCACATTAAGCTTTCCCATTTTTGCTATTTACATTAGGTACCACTAATTTAATTTTTCATGACATTTTCCAAGTGTAATATCATTTATTTTTAATGGACATTTAGGTCAAAAGACAACTCAGGGTGTCAAATGACCACAATGCCCCTGTTGGGGTTGCATTCCCAACTTTTCGGTAATACCAAGTTTTGTCTATTTTTCGATTTCTCACTTTTCTTTGTACTAATTAATTAATTTTTCTTTGATATTTCTAATGGTATTTATACTTCAATAGGTGTCTATTTAAGTCCTAAAAAATATTTTTCACAGTTCCCTGGGGTCCAGGGCTAGTCAACGGTCCACGCCGTGACTTCCCGGTGCGGTCGCCCATCGCTAGGGTTCTCTGCTCGCTTAACTTGGTTACATTTCTTTGCTATTATTTTTCCTTTGTTTTTCTTGTATTTCATTATCTTATGTCTCCTCACTCATGTCGAAGTGTAGTTCTAGGTATCCTAGCTATCCAGACAACACTGGTCACTGGAACAGTAGAACGCACTACCGAACTTAGGGGTGTTACAGCATCTGCCACTACATTGGCCTTCCCAGGGTGGTACTGGATGGTGCAATCATAGTCCTTCAGAAGCTCCATCCATCTCCTCTGTCTCAAGTTTAAATCCTTCTGTTGGAAGATGTACTTCAAACTCTTGTGGTCGGTGTATATCTCGCACACTTCACCATACAGGTAGTGCCTCCAGATCTTTAGTGCAAAGACTACAGCCGCCATTTCCAAATCATGTGTGGGGTAGTTCTGCTCATGCCTCTTCAGTTGTCTTGAAGCATAAGCCACTACTTTTCCATTCTGCATTAAAACACACCCTAAGCCAACCCTGGAGGCATCACAGTACACGGTGTATCCTTCACCAATGCCAAATACCCTTGACATCCACGCCTCAACATTTTTCAAGCATTAATTGCTGACACCAAATTATATGGAGCCACGCTCCTGTCACCATTAAAGCTAAACTCTTCCACACCAAGTATGTGGAAATACACCTTTTTTGTCACACCCTACCCCTCTGTAAGGCATAACATGATCCCGTAGTATACCTAATAAATAACCAACTCCGTCTACTGATAACCCATTAAATACACTACAAGGGATTTTAAAAACTTTTCTTACTTCTTTTACAGTGGTGAGCACTATTTACAGGTGTTAAAAACCTTTTTGAATTGAAGTGATAGAACTAACATATTTGAATTATTTGGAATTTCTGTAAAAATTTTGGCAGAGTGCCATCTTTATTTTGGATAAAACAGTTCTTCAGAAAACCTATAAAAAGCACTTCAATATTTTTCCAAATCTCAACTCCAACATATTTCTCAACTCAAATCCACAGTGATTTTTCAAAGACTGCGATACAAGAAATATAATACAATTTTTACAAGCCAAATAACTCATAATTATTTTACAACTTCAATGTACAATTTTAATTTACAACTGCTCAAAACCAAAAACAATATGTACATACAGTGGTCATACATTACAGTACAAAATGCAAAATGTGGTATACTCGTTATACCCGAAAATCTTTCGCTGGAGGTACTAGCAGCCTAGTCTGCTGCCCTGTCTGTCTGTCTACCTGCGATAGCAATAAAAAGCTATCGCTGAGACAATGTCTCAGTGGTGCACAACATTAACCAAATACAACTTAAATCACAGTTCATAAATCATTTAAATGATGGATATGTAAAATCATAGTTAAATTCAAGACAATGACTGTTAGAAGGAATTTAACACAATATCCCAATAAATCTCAGAGATCAAAACATAGTTAGCTTCAAAAGACAGTGAATGTCAATAAGGATTTAACTCCATTTCACAATCTCATAATACAAATCAATAAATTACACACAGTTTAATCATGTTCCAAAGTTCAATTCGTCCCAAAAGCCGATGGCTAATGAGGTATTCAATTCATCCCAAAAGTCGATGACTAATGAGGAATAACATAGCTAGCTAGCAAAAATATGAGTACTTATCCAATTCGTCCTCAACAGACACACACCTCAACACTTCAGCCAGAGAGGGAATTCAATTCGTCCCACTAGACAAGCTAGTGAGGAATACAATCAATATACATGATAGCTGTGGTTTCAAACCATTTCCAATGCTTTTCAATCAATAAGTATCCATCAATATCATTCAAACAATTTTACACAGTTTCAAACCATTTACAATGCTTTTCAAGCAATAAATATCCATTCAAACACATTTCCACAATTTAAAACAATAATGTACAAATAGTCATAATTCATTTCAATTGAAAAATTCAAAAGAAATAGTTGTTGTGCACAAACCTCGATAATCGTCTCACTGTGCGGACTCAGTGTTTCCTTCCCTTTTCCTGAGTCTTTACTAACTGAGAAACACAATTTGAAGTGTTTCAGTACTAAATTAAACTGTCTCTATCGATAATGTTTGATAAGTAATTCACTGAAAGCTATTATTTGCTTAATCACCTAATATATCGACCCTCGATGCGTTCTAGGTAATTTAGGTTTTAGTGTCACTAATATGTCACATTCGATAGTCTTTTAGGGTTGGTACATGTTACCAATTTTATTTCCTCGTTTAGTGCATTTTATTGCAACTTGCTGGATTCCGGGATACTAGTTTGACCTAGCCGGACGACCTAGTTCTCTCGGTATTCGGGTTTCGGTCAAAACTACAAACTTGTAGATCTATGTCTTACGGAAAGCGGGGCAAAATTTTAGGTCATTCTGAGTTATGTAGACCAAGTTATGGTCATTTTACTATTGCTGGTCAAATGGCATCAAATTTGGTCAATTTAGGTCAATTTTGGTCAACTTTGGTTCGGCCAGTTTTTGGACCCGAACTTGTGCAAGCTGTTTAACTTGCTTATGGTCATTTCTGGGCTTTGGTGTCTTCATAAGACTTGTAGATATGGGTCTTAACTATTTATGGTTAAAATTTCAGGTCAATTGAACCTGTTTTGAGTGAGTTATGGCCTAAAAACTAACTGCTGCCCAATTGGTCAATTTTTAGGTCTCAATTGTACTTAATCCGGATTTGGTCATTTTTCAAGCTACCTTGCAAGCAGAATTTTGGTATGTTTCCTTCATGAAAGTTGGCACATTTTGTGCCTAGTTTCACCTCCAATTGGTCTTATACCAATTGGAGTTACATATTTAGAGTTATAGGCTGAAATGCACACTGTCCTTAAATACATTACTTAAACATCTAGCAATTACACATTACCTTACTATAAGTCCATCTCTCTTACCAATTCTGATTTGGTACATTACCAAAACCATATATCACTTCACTTTAAAGTTACTTTGGGCAGAATACAATTATCTTCAATACACCAAATGAAACTCTAATTCACAAAGTCCAAATACAACCATAAATACACATAAACACTCCTAATTGTTACATACAATTTCCACAACCAATTTACATACATATTCATCAATCCTCAATGTCACAATTTACCTAATATCTTCATGAATTTAAACACTCATCAAGAAGCCTCAAGGCTGTCGAAATGCTTCACATTGCCAAAGTGTCCATAATTTCGTCAACTTCAATCCCAATTGCACAATCACCACATATACATGGAAATAACTTACTAGGACATTAATTACCCTACTCAACATAATTTCCCATCAAATATATGTAAGAATAAATCATCAAATATACAACTCCATGGTTGTCCAAACTGGATATATCAATAACTCCTCAAACTTAAAAATTTCTTCATAAAGCAAACACCCATAACATGTTTTCAAACTTTAGCAAAGAAATATTCAAAAACTCAAACTTACCTATTGTTAGGACTTGCTTAATCTTCACTAAAACTTCTTAATATTGGTATCTACTTCTTCCTTGTGAAGTGGGGATAAATTTTAATGAAGATAGGTGTGGGAAAAGGAGGCTTGATCATGGGATTGTTAAGCTTTGAAGGTGGGCGGCCATGGGAGCTTTTCACTTCTTCATTTCGGCATGGGTGAACCAAGTGAGGAAGATGAAGTGTTTAGTGGAGCAATTCTGCCCGCTAAACACATATTATAATCCTAAGTGGTCCACTTACACCAAATCAAATATATTTTATGTTTAACTTTCATTTATCTCACATTAAACCCATAATTTTTGCTATTTACTTTATATACCACCAATTAAATTTTTCATTATATTTTCTAAGTGTAATATTATTTATTTTTAATGGACATTTAGGTCAAAAGATAATTCGGGATGTCGATTGACCATAATGCCCCTGTTCGGGTTGCATTCCCGATTTTTCGGTAACACCGGGTTTGGTCTGTTTTTCGATTTCTCACTTTTTTTTGTACTAATTATTTAATTTTTCTTTGATATTTCTAATGATATTTATACTTCAATTGATGTCTATTTAAGTCCTATAAATATTTTCCAAGGTTTCCCGCAGTCCAAGGCTAGTCAACAGTCCACGCCGTGACTTCCCGGTGCGGTCACCCATCGCTAGGGTTCTCGGCTAGCTTAACTTGGTTACATTTTTTTGCTATTATTTTTCCTTTGTTTTTCTTGTATTTTCTTTTCTTGTATTTCATTATTTTATGTCTCCTCACTCATAACGAAGTGTAGTTCTAGGCATCTTAGCTATCCGGACAACACTGGTCACCGGAACAGTAGAACGCACTACCGAACATAGGGGTGTTACAATTCTCCCCCCCTTAATATAAATTTTGTTTTAAAATTTTACCTGGCATTAGTCTCTAAACAGCTGTGGGTGCTGTCTCCTCATATCCTCTTCACGTTCCCAAGTAGCTTTCTGGCCTGAATGATGGTTCCACAGCACTTTAACCAGGTGTATCTGTTTAAAACGTTCCTCAGCTGCTTCACCTCATAAGCCAGAATTTTTATGGGTTCTTCCTCATATGAGAGGTCTGGATTTACCTCAATCTCTTCAACTGATAGTACATGAGATGGGTCAGATCTGTACCTCCTTAACATGGACTCATGGAAGACACTGTGTATCCTTGCTAGCTCTGGAGGTAATGCCAACCGATATGCCAAAGGACCCACTCTTTCCAGAACCTCATATGGTCCGATGAAACGAGGACTCAGTTTCTCCTTTCTGCCAAATCTCATAATCCTCTTCCAAGGAGAAACTTTAAGGAATACCTTATCACCCACTGCATATTCAATATCTCTTCTTTTCAAATCAACATAAGACTTCTGATGGTCTGATGCAGCCTTGAGTCTATCTCTAATCAATCTGATCTTTTCCTCTATCTGCTGAACAATTTCTGGCCCAATCATCTTCCTTTCACCTACTTCATCCCAACATAAGGGAGTTCTGCACTTTCTGCCATACAAAGCTTCATATGGAGGCATCCCAATGCTTGATTGGTAGCTGTTGTTATAAGCAAACTCAATCAAAGGCAAGTGTGTATCCCAACTACCTTCAAATTCAATCACACAAGCTCGTAGCATATCCTCCAATATCTGAATAACCCTCTCAGACTGGCCATCTGTCTGTGGGTGGAATGCTGTGCTGAAGTTCAATCTAGTTCCTAGGGCTCTCTGAAGACTACCCCAGAATCTAGAAGTGAACCTAGGATCTCTGTCAGATACAATTGATACTGGCACTCCATGCAATTTTACAATCTCTTATATGTACAATCTGGCCAATCTTTCCAGCCTATAGTCTATCCGAACTGGCAAAAAGTGAGCAGACTTGGTCAATCTGTCAACTATAACCCATCTTTGCATAATGACTAATCTGTGTCCTGGGAAGTCCTGTAACAAAATCCATAGTTATCCGTTCCCATTTCCACTCTGGTACTGACAAAGGATGTAACAAACCAGCTGAAACTTGATGTTCTGCCTTTACTTGCTGACAAGTTAGGCATTTGGAAACAAATTCAGCTATATCTCTCTTCATACCCATCCACGATGTGCTCTTTCAACCCTTTGTACATTTTAGTTCCATCGAGTGCATAGTAAATGGAGACTCATGTGCTTCCTTCATAATGATCTGTCTCAATTCGGCATCATTAGGAACGCATTACATACGATGTAGCAATAAACCATCATCTCTCACGGAGAATTAAGGTTTCTTGCCTGTGAACTTCTTTCGGTAGCTTCGATATTTTCATCACTCTGGCGACCATTACGATCGATCAATCAACACCGGTTGTACATGCCAAGCAACTACCGTCTGTCTCTCATCATCAATCTCTAAAGCGGCATCTTTGTGCTTTCAATTCATATACCATGGACAAAGGAGAAACTCGAGACTTGCCATAGTCTTGCGACTTAAGGCGTCGACCACCACATTTGCTTTCCACTGGTGATAGTCTATTATGCAATCATAATCTTTGATGAGTTCTAACCATCTCCTCTGCCTCAAATTTAATTCCTTCAGGTGCCTAAGTACTTCAAGCTCTTGTGATGCATGTAAATGTAGCATTTCTCCCCATACAAATAGTGTCTCCGGATCTTGAGCAAAAACAATAGCCGCTAGCTCGGATCATGTGTTGGGTAGTTCCTCTCATGCGGTTTCAGTGGCGTGATGCATAAGCAATGACATTACGATCTTGCATCGATACAGCCTAACCCATTGTGAGAAGCATCACTATAAACTGTGTATTCTTTACCCGGTGTAGGTAAAGTGAGGACTGGAGCTTCAGTCAAACACCTCTTCAACTCATTAAAACTCTGCTGGCATTTATCAGTCCACTAAAATTTTACATCTTTTCGAAGCAGTTTGGTCAGTGGAGAAGATAACATAGAAAACCCCTTCACAAACCGACGGTAATATCCAGCTAAACCGAGCGTGAATTTACGTGATGTTCCTGGGCGGCTTCCAATTAAGGATAGCTTCTACCTTGCTGGAATCTACCTTGATCCCTTCAGCTGACACAACATGTCCCAAAAAGGAGATTTCTTTCAGCCAAAATTCACATTTCGATAATTTAGCGTATAGCTGTTTCTCCCTTAAGGTCTGCAGTACAATCTACAGATGTCTGTCATGCTCCTCTGCGTTCCTTGAATATATCAAAATGTCATCAATAAACACCACCACAAATTGATCGAGATATGGTCTGAAGATAGTGTTCATCAGATCCATAAAAGCAGCTGGAGCATTTGTTAACCCGAATGGCATTACTAGAAACTCATAGTGGCTATACGAGTTACGAGCGATTTTGGAATACTCTGCTCTTGCACCTTCAACTGATAATAACCAGATCGCAAATCAATTTTGGAGAATACAGCTGCACCCTTCAACTGATCAAACAGATCATCAATGCGAGGCAATGGATATCTATTCTTTATTATCACCTTATTCAACTGTCGGTAGCCAATGCATAAGCAGAGAGTACCATCCTTCTTCTTAACAAACAACACTGGTGCTCCCCAAGGTGACACATTAGGGCAGATGAAGCCATTTTCAAGTAGTTCTTGCAATTGTATCTTCAACTCCTTCAACTCTGCTGGTGCCATTCTGTATGGCGTTATGGAGATTAGATCCACACCAGGCATAACATTAATTTCAAACTGCACTTCTCTTTCTGGAGGTAGTCCTGGCAATTCATCAGGAAACACATCCGAACGTCATGTACTGTAGGGATGTCCTTCAATGCTGGACTCCCCACTTGGGTGTCTACCACATGTGCCAAGTATGCTTCACACCCCTTTCTGATCATTTTTCTGGCTAGTGCAGCCGAAATGATGTTTGATGGCAATAACTGCCTCTCCCCATGTATTACCACATCGCTGTACTGAGGGAGACCAAAAGTGACTGTCTTCAGCCTACAGTCAATCATGGCATGATGCCTAGCTAACCAATCCATGCCCAAGATGATATCATAATCTCTGAAGGGCATTTCAATGAAATCAGACAGGAAAGTGTGTCCTTGGATCACTAAAGGACAATCTCTATATATTCTATTAACCCTGACTTCCTGTCCTAGTGGACTTGTTACTAGCACCTCAAAGTCCATTTTTGTACATGGAACAGCAATGCAATCAATGATGCTAGCACTCACATAAGAATGGGTAGAACCCGGATCAAATAACACAAACACATCTTGATTAAAAGTTGAGAAGGTACCAGCCACAACATCAGATGTCTCGGCCTCTTCCCTCTGTCTCATTGCATAGACTCTGACCGGAGCACTGTCTTGCTCTGAATGTTTCATTGTACCTTGGCTGCCTGCTGGGCTACCTCTACCCCTGCCTCTACCTTTGCTGGGTGGTTGTGAACTTCTGGTGACAGGGCTCTGAACTGACCCTTCTGCAGTAGTAGGAGGTGGTCCAACTCTGCGACTACTGGTGCAGTCCTTGGCAAAGTGTCCTGTGCCTCCACAGTTATAACAGGCTCCAATAGCCTTGTAGCAGATCCCACCATGATTTCTTCCACATGTCTCACATTGGCGGGGAGGGTAGGAACCTCTGGTACTCTGCTGACCAGATAGGGGAGGCTTCTGTCCTGAATATCTTCCCCTACCAGATTTCTTGCCACCTCTGCCATGTCCCCCATAGTTCTTCCTCTTTCCAGTAGGACCACTGGAACTCTGTTCTACAGATTTTCCCTCTTTCTCTGTCTTCTCTGATTTCTTTTTGGGAAGCGACTTGGACTCAATTCTTTCTAACTCTAGAGCTTGAGAAATAAGTTCAGAGAAGTTAGTGTGTTTGAAGCCGACTACTTGTAATCTGATACTGGGCTTCAAGCCAGTTTCAAACCTCTTGCATCTCTCCCTGCTGGTAGAAAGTAAACTCACTGCATAATGGCTCAGACGGGAAAATTCTCTTTCATACTCAGCCACTGATCTGTTCCCTGTTTTAGACTTAGGAATTCTTGTAACCGATCTACATAAGCATCGAGGACATATTTCATGCGAATTCCCTGAGAAAGTCATTCCATGTTAGCACTGCAGGTTCTACCAGACTGTGGGGAATGGTTTTCCACCAGTCATAAGCATCCCCCTGTAACAAAGATACTGAGTATTCGAATCTGAGCTCCTCTGTGCAATGCAGTTTCTTGAATACCCTATCCATCCTTTCTAACCACTGTTCAGCCTCTAGAGGATCTTTGTCCCTTAAACTCTGTAGCCCCATACTTCATCAATTTATCATCTTGCCTAGTAGGAGGCGTGGTTGTACCACCGGTGTCTGTATTGGGACTTGAGTAGGCACATTACCGACCATTTGTTGGAACATTGCGACCATCTCTGAGCAAATTGAGCAGAAAGCTGCGATGCTGCGGTGGTGTTCTTTGAACCACTGACATTATGTAGGCCTGGGGCATCCCCTTGCACCTCAGCCTCAATAGATTGATCGACTGAACGATCACCCTCTTCCATAGTCAATGCGAGGATTTTAGATCTCCTGAACAAATAACACAAGGAGATTTCCTCCCGTTAGTGCATATTTATAATGTAATGTACTGTATGTATCAAACAATGATGTTGAGCAGTTGTACTATGAAGAAAGAATATTCAAATAACATGTGAAAATAGAATTTAAAAACTAGCTCTGATACCACTAAAACATGTCACACCCTACCCCTCTGTAAGGCATAACATGATCCCGTAGTATACCTAATGAATTACTAACTCCGTCTACTGATAACCCATTAAATACACTACAAGGGATTTTAAAAACTTTTCTTACTTCTTTTACAGTGGTGAGCACTATTTACAGGTGTTAAAAACCTTTTTGAATTGAAGTGATAGAACTAACATATTTGAATTATTTGGAATTTCTGTAAAAATTTTGGCAGAGTGCCATCTGTATTTTGGATAAAAGAGTTCTTCAGAAAACCTGTAAAAAGCACTTCAATATTTTTCCAAATCTCAACTCCAACATATTTCTCAACTCAAATCCACAGTGATTTTTCAAAGACTGCGATACAAGAAATATAATACAATTTTTACAAGCCAAAATAACTCATAATTATTTTACAACTTCAATGTACAATTTTAATTTACAACTGCTCAAAACCAAAAATAATATGTACATACAGTGGTCATATATTACAGTACAAAATGCAAAATGTGGTATACTCGTTATACCCGAAAATCTTTTGCTGGAGGTACTAGCAGCCTAGTCTGCTTTGCCTGCTGTCTGTCTACTGCGCGGCAATATAAAGCTATCATTTGAGACAATGTCTCAGTGGCGCACAACATTAACCAAATACAACTTAAATCACAGTTCATAAATCATTTAAATGATGGATATGTAAAATCATAGTTAAATTCAAGACAATGAGTGTCAGAAGGAATTTAACACAATATCCCAATAAATCTCAGAGATCAAAACATAGTTAGCTTCAAAAGACAGTGAATGTCAATAAGGATTTAACTCCATTTCACAATCTCATAATACAAATCAATAAATCACACACAGCTTAATCATGTTCCAAAGTTCAATTCGTCACAAAAGCCGATGGCTAATGAGGTATTCAATTCGTCCCAAAAGTCGATGACTAATGAGGAATAACATAGCTAGCTAGCAAAAATATGAGTACTCATCCAATTCATCCTCAACAAGCACACACCTCAACACTTCAGCCAGAGAGGAAATTCAATTCGTCCCACTAGACAAGCTAGTGAGGAATACAATCAATATACATAATAGCTGTGGTTTCAAACCATTTCCAATGCTTTTCAATCAATAAGTATCCATCAATATCATTCAAACAATTTTACACAGTTTCAAACCATTTACAATGCTTTTCAAGCAATAAATATCCATTCAAACACATTTCCACAATTTAAAACAATAATGTACAAATAGTCATAATTCATTTCAATTGAAAAATTCAAAAGAAATAGTTGTTGTGCACAAACCTCTGATAACTGTCTCCTGGTCTAGACTCAGTGTTTCCTTCCCTTTCCCTGAGTCTTTACTAACTGAGAAACACAATTTGAAGTGTTTCAGTACTAAATTAAACTGTCTCTATCGATAATGTTTGATAAGTAATTCACTGAAAGCTATTATTTGCTTAATCACCTAATATATCGACCCTCAACGCGTTCTAGGTAATTTAGGTTTTAGTGTCACTAATATGTCACATTCGATAGTCTTTTAGGGTTGGTACATGTTACCAATTTCATTTCCTTGTTTAGTGCATTTTATTGCAACTTGTTGGATTCCGGGATACTAGTTTGACCTAGCCGGACGACCTAGTTTTCTCGATTTTCGGGTTTCAGTCAAAACTACAAACTTGTAGATCTATGTCTTACGGAACGCAGGGCAAAATTTTAGGTCATTCTGAGTTATGTAGACCAAGTTATGGTCATTTTACTATTGCTAGTCAAATGGCATCAAATTTGGTCAATTTAGGTCAATTTTGGTCAACTTTGGTTCGGCCAGTTTTTGGACCCGAATTTGTGCAAGCTTTTTGACTTGCTTATGGTCATTTCTGGGCTTTGGTGTCTTCATAAGACTTGTAGATATGGGTCTTAACTATTCATGGCTAAAATTTCAGGTCAATTGGACCTGTTTTGAGTGAGTTATGGCCTAAAAACTAACTACTGCCCAATTGGTCAATTTTCAGGTCTCAATTGTACTTAATCCGGATTTGGTCATTTTTCAAGCTACCTTGCAAGCAGAATTTTGGTATGTTTCCTTCATGAAAGTTGGCACATTTTGTGCCTAGTTTCACCTCCAATTGGTCTTATACCAATTGGAGTTACATATTTAGAGTTATAGGCTGAAATGCACACTGTCCTTAAATACATTACTTAAACATCTAGCAATTACACATTACCTTGCTATAAGTCCATCTCTCTTACCGATTCTGATTTGGTACATTACCAAAACCATATATCACTTCACTTTAAAGTCACTTTGGGTAGAATACAATTATCTTCAATACACCAAATGAAACTCTAATTCACAAAGTCCAAATACAACCATAAATACACATAAACACTCCTAATTGTTACATACAATTTCCACAACCAATTTACATACATATTCATCAATCCTCAATGTGACAATTTACCCAATATCTTCATGAATTTAAACACTCATCAAGAAGCCTCAAGGCTGCCGAAATGCTTCACATTGCCAAAGTGTCCATAATTTCGTCAACTTCAATCCCAATTGCACAATCACCACATATACCTGGAAATAACTTACTAGGACATTAATTACCCTACTCAACATAATTTCCCATCAAATATATGTAAGAATAAATCATCAAATATACAACTCCATGGCTGTCCAAACTGGATATATCAATAACTCCTCAAAACTTAAAAATTTCTTCACAAAGCAAACACCCACAACATGTTTTCAAACTTTAACAAAGAAATATTCAAAAACTCAAACTTACCTATTGTTGGGACTTGCTTAATCTTCACTAAAACTTCTTAATATTGGTATCTACTTCTTCCTTGTGAAGTGGGGATAAATTTTAATGAAGATAGATATGGGAAAAGGAGGCTTGATCATGGGATTGTTAAGCTTTGAAGGTGGGCGGCCATAGGAGCTTTTCACTTCTTCATTTCGGCATGGTTGAACCAAGTGAGGAAGATGAGTGTTTAGTGGAGCAATTCTGCCCGCTAAACACATATTATAATCCTAAGTGGTCCACTTACACCAAATCAAATATATTTTATGTTTAACTTTCATTTATCTCACATTAAACCCATAATTTTTGCTATTTACTTTATATACCACCAATTAAATTTTTTAGTATATTTTCCAAGTGTAATATTATTTATTTTTAATGGACATTTAGGTCAAAAGACAATTCGGGATGTCGATTGACCATAATGCCCCTGTTCGGGTTGCATTCCCAATTTTTCGGTAACACCGGGTTTTGTCTGTTTTTCGATTTCTCACTTTTCTTTGTACTAATTATTTAATTTTTCTTTGATATTTCTAATGATATTTATACTTCAATTGATGTCTATTTAAGTCCTATATATATTTTCCTGGGTTCCCCGCAGTCCAGGGCTAGTCAACGGTCCACGCCGTGACTTCCCGGTGCGATCACCCATCGCTAGGGTTCTTGGCTCGCTTAACTTGGCTACATATCTTTGCAATTATTTTTTCTTTGTTTTTCTTGTATTTCATTATTTTATGTCTCCTCACTCATAACGAAGTGTAGTTCTAGGCATCCTAGCTGTCCGGACAACACTGGTCACCGAAACAGTAGAACGCACTACCGAACATAGGGGTGTTACATTTTTGTTCCTACAGTCTAAAGTGGCATAATGAGTTGCCAACCAATCCATCCCCAAAATTACATCGAAATCCATTACTGGTAAAGGAACCAAGTCAGCTAGGAGGATCTTTCCATCCACTACTACTGGGCTACCCAGAAAAACCATGTTTACATCTATGTTGTCACTACGTGGGGTAGCTACAGACAAAGGGCATTCTAAAGTTGTAGGGTTTCTACCCAATCTCACGGCAAACACAAGGGAGACAAATGAGTGCGTAGCACTGGATCTATCAAAACACGAGCCTCATAGGAATAGATTAGAAGAATACCTACCACAACTACATTGGAAGCCTGAGCATCCTGGTGGGTCAGGGTGAAAACACGAGCTTGACCCCTATCCTGGGTGGCAGAACCCTGATACTGACCTCTACCAACTGATCTACCTCCAAATCCACGTCACCCTTGTCCTCGGCCCTGTTGGCCACTAAACTGACTGCCTGCCATGCTAGAAGCACCAGGATACAACTGACGAGGAACATTTGCAACAGAACCCTGTGACCCCATCTGTGGCTCGCTGAACACGGGGCATTTCCTAGCAAAGTGACCTTGTTGGCCACATCTGAAGCATACTCTTGAACCCATCATATAAGGTCCTGAATGTCCTCTTCCACACTGTGCACAAGGTGCAAAGGAAGATCCTGAACTAGAGCCAGAATTGTTGTATCCCCAACTATGACCATTGCTGGATCTGTACCCTGGTCTGAATCCTCGAGATTTGTGTCTAAAACCACTCTTCTTGTTCCTACTTCTTCCTCTGTAATTACTCTGGCCTCCGCTATCTGGAGCATCCATGTGGGGAACACCTGAAGAACCCTCTGCTGTATTTTTCTTTGCCCTTCCGCTGTCATCCACAGCATAGCTAATCTCAATCTGTCTAGCTCGATCAACCACTACATCAAAAGACTGATCAGACATCATGGCCAGGTTTGCATACCTCCTGTCAAGCCCCTTTAGGAACCTCTTCACCTTCATAATTTCTGTAGCTACTACTGTAGGGGCATACCTGCTCAGTTTCAGAAATTCTATAGCATATTCACTACAGACCTGCCATTCTGCCTTAAGGCCTAAAAGGCATACTACTTTTGATCTCTGAAACTTTCTTGTACAAACCGGTTGATGAATAGTTCCACGAACTGAGTCCACGACAAACCCTCAGGGTGGACCATATACTGTGCCATCATATGAATGGTTTTCAGCAAACCAGCTAGAGTAGTTGCCATTGGGTCCATGGGACCCTGTGCCATAAAAGACTGATCCTGAATTAGTGGTAGCTGCTCTTCTACTTGAGCAGCTCTTGGCCTCCTACCTCGCCTCCTCGGGGAAGGCGCCTCATCCTGTGCCGACACCTCGTCAAGCACATCTTATTTTGGTGCAGTGGCAACTCTCCTGCTTCTACGCATTTTCCTGAAATTCAGCAGCATTAGCCCACAAAATTCAAAACAGCATGTTACACAGCTCTATAGACTCATATTTATACATAACTATATCAAGCAGAAACTAGAAGCAAATATGATAATGCAAGACAAATGTGGACCATATTTTCTGCATGTGACTCCTAATAGACTCTTCCCAACACTTTAGACAATTATTTCCTATGAATTTGGAGCCTAAGCTCTGATACAACATTTGTCACGACCCAACCTATGGGCCAGACCGACACTAGGACCTAAGCCAGCCTAAAGTCCCTGAGGCCCGTAGTAAGCCTAGCTATTCCTTAACCCAACTCTAAGGCCCATTTGGGCCCAATTTCTAGAATTCAACCAGACAGAGTCCGGCCATAAAGTGAACCTTTCAACGGGGAGTTTTTGACTCACCCAACCTGTAAACACAATATATAATCAATTGGGGAGCTCAGCTCACCCTCCACATACTCAAATGTCATAAAAATAAATGGGAGCTCAGCTCCCTCATCTAGTCCATCAAACATGCGTATAATAATAAGATTACAAGCCCAACATGACAATTATATTACAGTCCCCAAAACAAATAAATATTTCTAACACATGCAGAAATTTTAGGAGTTAATAGAATTACACAAATATTAATAAACAACCTGCGAAGGAGAAAAGCAGGTTAACCACAACAAAATCCTCCTGTAGCCTGAAAAATAATGAACAAGAGTGAACGTTCGACTTAGAGAGTAAAATATCAATTTTAACCATAATCGCTATAACTATCTAAAGCTAATGCACCCTGTAGAGTAAAATGCAACATCAGCAATATTTTCACATCATAACAGCAAAAAGGTAATTTGGAACACTCACATACCCAGTAATGTCAAATCATAAATATATGGGAGCTGATCCCCTATACAGCTCTCTTAAATCCAACCTCTGCCAGCGAAGAACTCAAGCCGGACTTTCGCTTAATAAACCAAATTGGGGTCCCAGCGAATAACTCAAGCCGTGTCTACCTTGAAGGACCGAGTCCCAGCGAAGATCTCAAGTCGTGTCTACCCATTCTGTCCATATCCAACACTATACCATACGCACGCCAACACACGCACACTGCTCCAAATTACCACAACAACATTCATGGCACTTTAATAGTTGTGAATGCAACATAAAATGTGCCTAGAGTTTAACTACATAGATATTTACATATAAGTGATGCATGGGCATGCTTGAATATATAATAATATTGAAATTACAATTAAAATTAATATTTTACTCACAGACTTGTGATGATCACTTTGTGGCAGTGGTAGGAAGAAAGGTCGGCTCACCTGACAATTTTATTACAATCATTTAATAAATTTGACTCAATACAAACAAAGAAAAAGACCAAAGACGTCCTAAGTCGTGTCAAAAATCCGGCAGAGTCTCCCCTTTACCTAGGACCTACCCAACCTGCAAATGGGTTTAAAACACACTTCTATATCTACCAACCATACACCCACAACACAATCATATCATACAGCCCCTCCTGCGCCCATCCAAACAGTCATCAATCACAATATGTAAAATTATAGTTTATTCCTTATAATTGACCCTTTTTGCAAAAACTACCCAAATAAACTCTAAAAATTCTAAAACTTTGCCCCGCGGTCCTTAGCAATATTACTAGGCTATTGCAAAAAGAATCATAATTTTTTGAACTACCACGAATATTTTATGGATTTTTAATCCCATTTAAGAACAAAAAAAATTACGAAAAAGCAAGGTTCAGGTTTACCTATGCCGATTCCGATCTCGGGAATGACTCGGGGCGTCTAACAATGGTGGGGTAGCCAAAATCTCGATCCAATTCCAAGATTTTTTCGGTAGCCGGTCTGTCTGGCCGAAAATTCACAGACCCGGACAACTATTGAATTTCAGTGAATTGAAGGTACCTACACGAAGCCCATAACACAGGGGTTAGTATAAAATTTTTACGAAATTTTCTAAGCTCTTTTAATACTTGGAAAAACACTACGAAGTTCCGTGGGACCCACCGAAAAATGGTGTCGGAAAATTTTGAAATTTATATTGTCGCGAAGCTCTCGACGAGTGGAGCGCTCTGGTACTCTCGGTTTTCTCGTGGGGTTCACGGTTTGCGAGAAATCTAGCCCAAAAGTCAAAATGGGCTAAAACTTCCCGGACAAAAATTGGACAAACCGCTCGATGAATTTTGGTGTTCTTAGTGTCTATGGAAAGCTCTCGAGGTGTAGATGTTGTTTGATACAAGACCCAGCCCAATCGGTGGCCGAATCAGCCGAATTTCGATCGAGAAGTCAAAACGGCGCACACGCATCGGGTGGTCTTCGCACGGGTTTTCCAGCCGCCTGGAGCGTCGGCCGGCCATAGGGAGGTGGTGGGGCAGCCTGGGGTTGAGGGAGGAGAGAGAAAATGAGAAGGGAAGGAGGGGAGGTCGAGCGCGCGAGGGAGAAGAAGGAAGAAAAAGAAAAGGGCCGGTCCGATTGGACCGGTCCGATCCAGTCTGGTTCGATTCGACCGGTTCGATTCAGGATACAAATTTTTAAATTTTTTACTCTGTCTTGGGATCCAAAACGAGGCCCAAAAATTTCGAAAAAATACTAGAAAACTGAAAAAAATTCGTCGACTCCAAATATATTTTTAGTTTGTCATGTGGTCTTTAAATTAATTTTTAAAAATCATCAAAGCTTTATATTTTTGAAAAATCAAACCCGATTTCTAAAATTCGAAAAATTTTAAATAATTTCATAAAATTTAAATAAAATAAAAATATTAATATTACTCACAAAGTAATACATTTAAAATTTTGGGGTGTTACATTCTTCCCCCTTATAGAAAATTCATCCTCGAATTTTACACAAGGCAAAATAAAGTACAGAATTTTACATTGAATAGATAAGGGTACTTGCTACACATGCCCTGCTCTGACTCACAGGTGCACTCTTCTACTGACTGGCTCCTCCACAAAACCTTAACCATAGGGATCTGTTTTGATCTTAACTGCCTCACTTGGTAGTCCACTATGGCTACAGGTTGCTCCTCAAACGTCAAGTTTTATTTTAGCTCTACTGCATCCGGGTACAGCACATGAGAAGGATTAGGTATGTATTTCTTGAGCATGGAGATGTGAAATACAGGATGAACATGAGAAAGGTTGGGTGGTAACTCCAACCGATAGGCAACTGCTCCAACTCTATCCGTAACCTAAAAAGCTCCAATATACCGAGGTGCCAACTTGCCCTCCTTTCCAAATCTCGTGACTCCCTTCATTGGAGAAACTTTCAGGAATATGTAGTCGCCTACTGCAAACTCTACATCCCTCCGTCTGGGGCCTGCATAACTCTTCTGCCTACTGAAAGCTGCTTTCAATCATTCCCTGATTAAAGGAACTATCTCTCAAGTGTGCTGCACTAGGTCTACATCATGCACCTTCGCTTCTCTCATTTCTGTCCCCCACAGAGGAGACCTACACTTTCTTCCATATAGTGCCTCATAGGGTGCCATCCCTATGCTGGAATGGTAGCTGTTGTTGTAGGCAAACTCCACCAAAGGTAGCTGATCATCCCATTGACCTCCAAAATAAAAAATACTCATGCGAAGCATGTCTTCTACTATTTGGATTGTCTTTCCAGACTGTCTGTCCGTCTTAGGGTGGAAAGCAGTACTAAAGTTCAACTGTGTGCCAAGTGCCTCCTGCAACTTTCTCCAAAACTGAGAAGTGAACTGGGGCCCTCTGTCAAATATTATGGAAGCCGAAACTCCATGCAATCTGACTATTTCTAGAATATAGAGTCAGGTGTACTGTGCAACAGAATATGTGATCTTCACAGGCAAGAAATGAGCTGATTTAGTTAGGCGATCTACAATTACCCATATCGAATCATATCCTCGCGTGGTACGAGGCAACCCAGTCACAAAATCTATAGTAATCATTTCCCACTTCCATTCTGGGATAGGGAGCTCTTGCAGCTTCTCTGACTGTCTTTGGTGTTCAAACTTCATCTTCTGATAAGTCAAGCACTTGGACACAAAGTCTGCTATGTCTCTCTTTATGCTATTCCACCAATAGCTATCTTTCACATCATGGTACATCTTGGTGGAGCCTGGGTGGACATTATACAATGTATAGTGTGCCTCTTGCATGATTTCATTTTTGAGATTGTCCACATATGGCACACATATTCTAGAACCTTGCACTAGGGCGCCATCATTGGAAAATTCAAACTCACGACCTTCACCCTGCTATACTCTTTCTATGATCTTCATCAATTGTTGGTCTCTGTGCTGGGAAACTCTAACTCTATCTCGCAGGTCTGGTCTCAGTGAAAAATGAGCCAACAATACCCCCTCATCTGAAAGATCTAGGATTAGACCTTGATCCATCAACTTATTTACTTCCTGAATCAACGGTCTCTTCTACGCTGAAATGTGCGCTAAGCTGCCAGAAGATTTTCTGCTCAAAGCATCTGCCACTACATTGGCCTTCCCAGGGTGGTACTGGATGGAGCAATCATGGTCCTTCAGAAGCTCCATCCATCTCCTCTGTCTCAAGTTTAAATCCCTCTGTTGGAAGATGTAATTCAAACTCTTGTGGTCGGTGTATATCTCGCACACTTCACCATATAGGTAGTGTCTCCAGATCTTTAGTGCAAAGACTACAGCCTCCATTTCCAAATCATATGTGGGGTAGTTCTGCTCATGCCTCTTTAGCTGTCTTGAAGCATAAGCCACTACTTTTCCATTCTGCATCAAAATACACCCTAAGCCAACCCTGGAGGTGTCACAGTACACGGTGTATCCTTCACCAATGCCAAATACCCTTGACATCCACGCCTTAACATTTTTCTAATATTAATTGCTGACACCAAATTATATGGAGCCACACTCCTGTCACCATCAAAGCTAAACTCTTCCACACCAGATATGTGGAAATACACCTTTTTGTTCCTGCAGTCTAAAGTGGCATAATGAGTTGCCAACCAATCCATCCCCAGAATACATTGAAATCCATTACTGATAAAGGAACCAAGTCTGCTGGGAGGATCTTTCCATCCACTACTACTGGGCTACCCGGAAAAACCATGTCTACATCTATGTTGTCACTAAGTGGGGTAGCTACAAACAAAGGGCATTCTAAAGTTATAGGGTTTCTACACAATCTCATGGCAAACACAAGGGAGATAAATGAGTGCGTAGCACCCGGATCTATCAAAACAAGAGCCTCATAGGAACAGACTAGAAGAATACTTACCACAACTGTATTGGAATCCTGAGCATCCTGGTGGGTCAGGGTGAAAACCCGAGCTTGACCCCTACCCTAGGTGGCAGAACCCTGATACTGACCTCTACCTCCTGATCTGCCTCCAAATCCACATCCCCCTTGTCCTCGGCCCTATTGGACATTAAACTGATTGCCTGCCATGCTAGAAGCATAAGGATACAACTGACGAGGAACATTTGTAACAGAACCCTGTGACCCCATCTGTGGCTCGCTGAACACGAGGCATTCCTTAGCAAAATGACCTTGTTGGCCACTTCTGAAGCATACTCCTGAACCCATAATATAAGGTCCTGAATGTCCTCTTCCACACTGTGCACAAGGTGTAAAGGAGGATTCTGAACCAGACACAAAATTGCTGTATCCCGAACTATGACCACTGCTGGATCCGTACCCTGGTCTGAATCCTCGAGATTTGTGTCTAAAACCACTCTTCTTGTTCCTACTTCTTCCTCTGTAATTACTCTGGCCTCTGCTATCTAGAGCATCCGTGTGAGGAACACCTGAAGAACCCTCTGCTCTATTTTTCTTTGCCCTTCCGCTGTCATCCACAGCATAGCTATTCTCAATCTATTTGGCTCGATCAACCACCGCATCAAAAGACTGATCAGACATCATGGCCAGGTTTGCATACCTCCTGTCAAGCCCCTTTAGGAACCTCTTCACCTTTATAGTTTCTGTAGGTACTGCTGTAGGCGCATACCTGCTCAGTTTCAGAAATTCTATAGCATATTCATCTACAGACCTGCCATTCTGCCTTAAGGCCTCAAAGGCCTATTGCTTTTGATCTCTGAAACTTTCTGGTACAAACTGGTTGATGAACAATTCCACAAACTGAGTCCACGACAAACCCTCCATCCGAGGTAATATATAGTCATTCATCCATTGTCTAGGCATAGGCCCCATGACATGCTGCATACACTCTACAAGTCTTCTATCAGTCAACTGTAACTCTGTTCCTGCCTGTTTTTAGGAATCCAAAAACCGATATGCATCGTCTGACACATCATAAGTACCTGGCATCAAGTTCATGATATTGATTATCTGTTTGTAGGGTTCCCGTCTTGGTGCGGTGGACTGCTACTGGGGAGGGTGGACCATATACTGTGCCATCATATCGATGGTTCTCTGCAAACCAGCTAGAGTAGTTGCCATTGGGTCCATGGGACCCTGTGCCATAAAAGACTGATCCTGAACTGGTGGCAGCTGCTCTTCTACTTGAGCAGCTCTAGGCCTCCTACCCCGCCTCCTCGGGGCAGCCGCCTCATCCTGTGCCGACACCTCATCAGGCATATATGGTTCTAGTGCAGTGGCAGCTCTCCTGCTTCTACGAATTTTCCTAAAATTTTGCAGCATTAGCCCACAAAATTCAAAATAGCATGTTACACAGCTCTATAGACTCATATTTATACATAATTATATGAAGCAGAAACTACAAGCAAAGATGACAATGCAAGACAAATAGGGACCTTATTTTCTGCATGCGACTCCTAGTAGACTCTTCCCAACACTTTGGACAATTATTCCCTATGAATCTGGAGCCTAAGCTCTGATACCACATTTGTCATGTCCCAACCTATGGGCCGGACCGGCACTAGGACCTGGGCCAGCCTAAAGCCCCTGAGGCCCGTAGTAAGCCTAGCTATTCCTTAACCCAACTCTAAGGCCCATTTGGGCCCAATTTCAAGAATTCAATCGGATAGAGTCTGGCCAAAAAGTGGACCTTTCAACGGGGAGTTTTTGACTCACCCGACCCGTAAACACAATATATAATCAATTGGGGAGCTAAGCTCACCCTCCACATACTCAAATGTCATAAAAATAAATGGGAGCTCAGCTCTCTCATCCAGTCCATCAAACATGCGTATTATAATAAGTTTACAGGCCCAACATGACAATTATATTACAGTCCCCAAAACAAATAAATATTTCTAACACATGCGAAAATTCTAGGAGTTATTAGAATTACACAAACATTAATAAATAACCTGCGAAGGAGAAAAGTAGGTTAACCATAACAAAATCCTCCTGTAGCCTGAAAAATAATGAACAGGAGTGAGCGTTCGACTCAGAGAGTAAAACATCAATTTTAACCATAATCTCTATAATAATCTGAAGCTAATGCACCCTATAGAGTGAAATGCAACATCAGCAATATTTTCACATCATAACAGTAAAAAGGTAATTTGGAGCACTCACATACTCAGTAATGTCAAATCATAAATATAAGGGAGCTGATCCCCTATACAGCTCTCTTAAATTCAACCTGTGCCGGCGATGAACTCAAGCCAGACTTTTGCTTAATAAACCAAATTGGGGTCCTAGCGATGAACTCATGCCGTGTCTACCCTGAAGGACTGGGTCCCAGTTAAGATCTCAAGTTGTGTCTACTCGTCCTGTCCATAGCCAACACTATACCATACGCATGCCAACGCACGCACACTGCTCCAAATTACCACAACAACATCCATGTCACTTTAACAATTGTGAATGCAACATAAAACGTGCCTAGAGTTTAACTACATAGATATTTACATATAAGTGATGCATGGGCATGCTTGAACATATAATAATATTGAAATTACAATTAAAATTACAATTAAAATTAATATTTTACTCACAGACTTGACAGCAGTCACTGTGACGGCTGGGGGGAGGAAGAAGGCTGTCCCGGCTCACCTGACAATTTTATTACAATCATTTACTAAATTTGACTCAATACAAACAAAGAAAAAGTCCAAAGGAGTCATAAATCGTGCCGAAAATTCGGCAGAGTCTCCCCTATGCCTAGGACCTACCCAACCTGCAAATGGGTTTAAAACACACTTCTATATCTACCAACCATACACCCACAACGCAATCATATCACACAGCCCCTCCTGGGCCCATCCAAGCAGTCATCAATCACAATATGTAAAATTATAATTTAGTCCTTATAATTGACCCTTTCTGCAAAAACTGCCCAAATAAAGTCTAAAAATTCTAAAACTTTGCCCCGCGGTCCTTAGCAATATTACTAGGCTATTGCAAAAAGAATCATAATTTTCTAAGCTACCACGAATATTTTATAGATTTTTAATCCCATTTAAGAATAAAAAAAGTACGAAAAAGCAAGGTTCAGGTTTACCTATGCCGATTCCGATCTCGAGAATACACTCGGGGCATTTGACAACGGTGGAGTAGCCAAAATCCCGATCCAATTCTAAGACTTTTTCGGTAGCCGGTCTGTCTGGCCGGAAATTCACACACCTGGACAACTGTCGAATTTTCACGAATTGAAGGTACCTATACGAAGCCCACAACACGGGGGTTAGTATAAAATTTTAACGAAATTTTCTAAGCTCATTTAATGCTCGAAAAAATACTACAAAGTTCCATAGGACCCACCGAAAAATGGTATCGAAAAATTTTGAAATTTATATTGTCGCGAAGCTCTCGACGAGTGGAGTGCTTTGGTACTCTCGGTTTTCTCGTGGGGTTCACGGTTTGCAAGAAATCTAGCCCAAAAGTCAAAATAGGCTAAAACTTCCCGGACAAAAATTGGACAAACCGCTGGATGGATTTTGGTGTTCTTGGTGTCTATGGAAAGCTCTCGAGGTGTAAATGTTGTTTGATACAAGACTCGGCCCAATCGGTGGCCGGATCAGCTGGATTTCGACCGGGAAGTCAAAACAGCGCACGCGCATCGGGTGGTCTTCGCATGCGTTTTCCGGCAGCCTGGAGCGTCGGCCGGCCATGGGTAGGTGGTGGGGCGGCCTGGGGGTGAGGGAGGAGAGAGAAAACGGGAAGGGAAGGAGGGGAGGTCGGGTGCACGAGGGAGAAGAAGAAAGAAAAAGAAAAGGGCCAGTTCGATCCGGTCCGGTTCGATCCGGCCGGTTTGATTCAGGATACAAATTTTTTAATTTTTTATTATGCCTTAGGACCGAAAACGAGGCCCAAAAATTTTGAAAAAATTCTAGAAAATTTAGAAAAATTCGTAGACTCCAAATATATTTTTAGTTTTGCCACGTGGTCTTTAAATTAATTTTTAAAAATCATCAAAGTCTTATATTTTCGAAAAATCAAACCCGATTTCTAGAATCTGAAAAATTTCAAATAATTTCCTAAAATTTAAATAAAATAAAAATATTAATATTACTTACAAAATAATACATTTAAAATTTTGGGGTGTTATATTCTTCCCCCCTTACAGAAAATTCACCCTCGAAATTTACACAAGGCAGAATAAAGTACAGAATTATACATTGAATAGATAAGGGTACTTGCTACGCATGTCCCGCTCTGACTCCCAGGTGCACTCTTCCACTGACTGGCTCCTCCACAAAACCTTAACCATAGGGATCTGTTTTGATCTTAACTGCCTCACTTGGTAGTCCACTATGGCTACAGGTTGCTCCTCAAACGTCAAGTTTTCTTTCAGCTCTACTACATCCGGCTGTAGCACATGAGAAGGATTAGGTATGTATTTCCTGAGCATGTAGATGTGAAATACAGGATGAATATGAGAAAGGTTGGGTGGTAACTCCAATCGGTAGGCAACTGCTCCAACTCTATCCATAACCTCAAAAGGTCCAATATAACGAGGTGCCAACTTGCCCTTCTTTCCAAATCTCATGACTCCCTTCATCAGAGAAACTTTCAGGAATACGTAGTCGCCTACTGCAAACTCTACATCCCTCCGTCTGGGGTCTGCATAACTCTTCTGCCTACTGAAAGCTATTTTCAATCGTTCCCTGATTAAAGGAACTATCTCTCAAGTGTGATGCACTAGGTCTACATCATGCACCTTCGCTTCTCTCATTTTCGTCCCCCACAGAGGAGACCTACACTTTCTTCCATATAGTGCCTCATAGGGTGCCATCCCTATGCTGGAATGGTAGCTGTTGTTGTAGGCAAACTCCACTGAAGGTAGCTGATCATCCCATTGACCTCCAAAATCCAAAACACTCATGCGAAGCATGTCTTCTAGTGTTTGGATTGTCCTTTCGGACTGTCCGTCCATCTAAGGGTGGAAAGCAGTACTAAAGTTCAACTGTGTGCCAAGTGTCTCCTGCAACTTTCTCCAAAATCAAGAAGTGAACTAGGGCCCTCTGTCAAATATTATGGAAGCCGAAACTCTATGCAATCTGACTATTTCTTGAATATAGAGTCGGGCGTACTATGCAACAGAATATGTGATCTTCACAGGCAAGAAATGAGTTGATTTAGTTTGGCGGTCTATAATTACCCATATCGAATCATATCCTCCCGTGGTACGAGGCAACCCAGTCACAAAATCCATAGTAATTATTTCCCATTCCATTCTGGGATAGGGAGCTCTTGCAGCTTCCCTGATGGTCTTTGGTGTTCAAACTTCATCTTCTGACAAGTCTAGCACTTGGATACAAAGTCTGCTATGTCTCTCTTCATGCCGTTCTACCAATAGCTATCTTTCACATCATGGTACATCTTGGTGGAGCCTGGGTGGACATTGTACAGTGTATAGTGTGCCTCTTGCATGATTTCATTTCTGAGATTGTCCACATTGGGCACACATATCCTAGAACCTTGCACTAGGGAGCCATCATTGCCAAATTCAAACTCACCACCATCACCTTGCTGTACTCTTTCTATGATCTTCATCAATTGTTGGTCTCTGTGCTGGGAAACTCTAACTCTATCTCGCAGGTCTGGTCTCACTGAAAAATGAGCCAACAATAGCCCCTCATCTGAAAGATCTAGGATTAGACCTTGATCCATCAACTTATGTACTTTCTGAAATAACGGTCTCTTCTCCGCTGATATGTGCGCTAAGCTGCCAGAAGATTTTTTGCTCAAAGCATCTACCACTACATTGGCCTTCCAAGGGTGGTAATGGATGGTGTAATCATAGTCCTTCAGAAGCTCCATCCATCTCCTCTGTCTCAAGTTTAAATCCCTCTGTTGGAAGATGTACTTCAAACTCTTGTGATCGGTGTATATCTCACACACTTCACCATACAGGTAGTGTCTCCAGATCTTTAGTGCAAAGACTACAGCCGCCATTTCCAAATCATGGGTGGGGTAGTTCTGCTCATGCCTCTTCAGCTGTCTTGAAGCATAAGCCACTACTTTTCCATTCTACATCTAAACACAACCTAAGCCAACCCTGGAGGCATCACAGTACACGGTGTATCCTTCACCAATGCCAAATACCCTTGACATCCACGCCTCAACATTTTTCTAGCATTAAGTGCTGACACCTAATTATATGGAGCCATGCTCCTGTCACCATCAAAGCTAAACTCTTCCACATCTGGTATGTGGAAATACACCTTTTTGTTCCTGCAGTCTAAAGTGGCATAATGAGTTGCCAACCAATCTATCTCTAAAATTACATCGAAATCCATTACTGGTAGAGGAACTAAGTCTGCTGGGAGGATCTTTCCATCCACTACTACTGGGCTACCTGGAAAAACCATGTCTACATCTATGTTGTCACTAAGTGGGGTAGCTACAGACAAAGGGCATTCTAAAGTTGTAGGGTTTCTACCCAATCTCATGGCAAACACAGGGGACACAAATGAGTGCGTAGCACCCGGACCTATCAAAACATGAGCCTCATAGGAACAGACTAGAAGAATAGCTGCCATAACTGCATTGGAAGCCTGAGCATCCTGGTGGGTCAGGGTGAAAACCTGAGCTTAACCCCTTCACAGGGGTGGCAGAACCCTAATACTGACTTCTACCTCCTGATCTGCCTCCAAATCTACGTCCCCCTTGTCCTTGGCCTTGTTGGCCACTGAACTAACTGTCTGCCATGCTAGAAGCACCAGGATACAACTGACGAGGAACATTTGCAACAGAACCCTGTGACCCCATCTGTGGCTCACTGATCGTAGGGCATTCCCTAGCAAAGTGACCTTGTTGGCCACATCTGAAGCATACTCCTAAACCCATCATATAAGGTCCTGAATGTCCTCTTCCACACTGTGCACAAGGTGCAAAGGAGGATCCTGAATCAGACCCAGAATTGCTGTATCCCCAACTATGACCACTGCTGGATCCGTACCCTGGTATGAATCCTCGAGATTTGTGTCTAAAACCACTCCTCTTGTTCCTACTTTTTCCTCTGTAATTACTCTGGCCTCTGCTATTTGGAGCATCCATATGGGGAACACCTAAAGAACCCTCTGCTCTATTTTTCTTTGCCCTTCCGCTGTCATCCACAGCATAGCTAATCTCAATCTGTTTGGCTCGATCAACCACCACATCAAAAGACTGATCAGACATCATGGCCAGGATTGCATACCTCCTGTCTAGCCCCTTTAGGAACCTCTTCATCTTCATAGTTTCTGCAGCTACTGCTGTAGGGGCATACCTGCTCAGTTCCAGAAATTCTGTAGCATATTCATCTACAGACCTGCCATTCTGCCTTAAGGCCTCAAAGGCCCACTGCTTTTGATCTTTGAAACTTTCCGGTACAAACCGATTGATGAACAGTTCCACAAACTGAGTCCACGACAAACCCTCCATCCGAGGTAATATATAGTCATTCATCCATTGTCTAGGCATAGGCCCCATGACATATTGCATACACTCTATAAGTCTTCTATCAGTCAACTGCAACTCTGTTCTTGCTTATTTGCAGGAATCCAAAAACCGATATGCATCGTCTGACACATCATAAGTACCGGGCACCAACTTCTTGAAATTGATTATCTGTTTGTAGGGTTCCCCTCTTGGTGCGGTGGACTGCTGCTGCTGGGGACGGTGGACTATATACTGTGCCATCATATTGATGGTTCTCCACAAACTAGCTAGAGTAGTTGCCATTGGGTCCATGGGGCCCTGTGCCATAAAAGACTGATCCTGAACTGGTGGCAACTGCTCTTCTACTTGAGCAGCTCTAGGCTTCCTTCCCCGCCTCCTCGGGGCAGGTGCCTCATCCTGTGCCGACACCTCACCAGGCACATCTGGTTCTGGTGCAGTGGCAGCTCTCCTGCTTCTATGCATTTTCCTGAAATTTAGCAGCATTAGCCCACAAAATTCAAAACAGCATGTTACACAGCTCTATAGACTCATATTTATGCGTAATTATATGAAGTAGAAACTAGAAGCAAAGATGACAATGCAAGACGAATGTGGACCCTATTTTCTGCATTTGACTCCTAGTAGACTCTTCCCAATACTTTAGACAATTATTCCCTATGAATCTAGAGTCTAAGCTCTGATACCACATTTGTCACGACCCAACCTATGGGCCAGACCGGCACTAAGACCTGGGCTAGCCTAAAGCCCCCGAGGCTTGTAGTAAGCCTAACTATTCCGTAACCCAACTCTAAGGCCCATTTGGGCCAAATTTCAAGAATTCAACCGGACAGAGTCCGCCCATAAAGTGGACCTTTCAACGGGGAGTTTTTGACTCACCCAACCTGTAAACACAATATATAATCAATTGGGGAGCTCAGCTCACCCTCCACATACTCACATGTCATAAAAATAAATGGGAGCTCAGCTCTCTCATCCAGTCCATCAAACATGTGTATAATAATAAGTTTACAGGCCCAACATGACAATTATATTACAGTCCCCAAAACAAATAAATATTTCTAACACATGCGGAAATTCTAGGAGTTAATAGAATTACACATACATTAATAAACAACCTGCGAAGGAGAAAAGCAGGTTAACCACAACAAAATCCTCTTGTAGCCTGAAAAATAATGAACAGGAGTGAGCGTTCGACTCAGAGATTAAAATATCAATTTGAACCTTAATCCCTATAACTATCTAAAGCTAATGCACCCTGTAGAGTGAAATGCAACATCAGCAATATTTTCACATCATAACGGCAAAAAGGTAATTTGGAGCACTCACACACTCAGTAATGTCAAATCATAAATATATGAGAGCTGATCCCCTATACAGCTCTCTTGAATCCAACCTGTGCCAGCGAAGAACTCAAGCCGGACTTTCGCTTAATAAACCAAATCGAGGTCGCAACAAAGAACTCAAGCCGTGTCTATCTCGACGGACCGGGTCCCAACGAAGATCTCATGTCGTGTCTACCTGTCCTGTCCATAGCCAACACTATACCATACGCACGTCAACGCACGCACACTGTTCCAAATTACCACAACAACATCCATGGCACTTTAACAGTTGTGAATGCAACATAGAAGGTGCCTAGAGTTTAACTACATAGATATTTACATATAAGTGATGCATGGGCATGCTTGGACATATAATAATATTGAAATTACAATTAAAATTAATATTTTACTCACAGTGTAACACCCCCGTTGTATAGCCTGGTATATTTCACTGTTCCGGTGACCGGTGTCGGTCCGGACAATTAATGGGATTAGGGCCACACTTAAGACAATTTGAGAAGCCATAAACACAAATAATTAGTAATGTTTAATTAGTTAACTATAAATAAGAAAAACAGAACATAAGAGGTTAAACGAGCGGAGAGTCACAGCGATGAGTGACCTCCTCGAGAATGATCATAAGTCATTCTAAACTCAAATTTCAACCGTAAAGTGACGTTATGTCCTTAGGACCCTTATGAACACAAAGTGGAAAAGAGAAAACCACGAAAAGAACTGTTAAGCGGTCAAATAATTAGGTCGTGAGCCGGAAGAAATATTGGATTATTTGCAAACCGATGAACTCTGAGGGGCAATTTGGTCAATTGACCCGAGAGTGACTCGACCTAATCACAAATAAAATCGGAGAAAAGAAAATTTGAATCGAGAATAAAATTAAAGAACTAATAGAGAAATAAATAAAAAAAAAAAAAAAAGGAATGTGGTTTGAAAAGTAAAAGTAGATGACATCATTAATTATTTAATAAAAAAATTTATTAAAAATTAATTAAATTTTATATTTATTGTATTACATAGAAAAAAAAATAAAAGAAACAAAAGAAAAAATAATTAAATTCATCATCTTCAAAAGGAAAAACGTGACTCACTCTTCCCTCTCACTTATTTCATCTTCCACCATGGATAAGTCTAACCAAGATTTTGAAACCCTAAATTAAACATGCTTTCACTAAAATTCTCCACATGAATTTCATTATTGCATCTTGAAGAGTATAGAAGAAGCATAAGAAAGCAAGAAGAAGAAGGAAGAAGAAGAACAAAAAGTGAAGATTTAAGGTTCACCTAAGGTTAGTATGCTAAACTCTTCATTTATCCATTCAAATGCACATGTGATGGTTGAAAGTGAGCTTAGAACTTGATTTAAATGAAACAAATATGGGGGAAGAATTAAACTGAAATTTTGGGCAGCTTGAGAGGAATATGATTTGCATGGATATGATACATTTGAATGAGTTTAGAAACCTTTCTTGGTTGAATGATTAGTATTAAAACCATTAAGTGTGATTAATTGCAACAAAGTAGTGAAATTGATGAGTTAGGGTTTTAAATGCTAGGGTTGTGAACCAAATTTTGGGAAAATGCATAAATGGCATGTTGGACTTATTGTGAAGTGAAATAATGGTCAATTATGACCAAATAAGTTGTGTGGGAATTGTTGGAATAAAAATCAAATTCGTAGGTCAATGGTCATGCTGGCAGCATGACCAAACCCACTTTGAAGGACCAAAACTCAAATTTTACAAATCCAATTTATATGACAACAATTGGAGATGAAAATACACATAAAAGAGCACAAATTTCATTAAGGAACCATGGCCAAAAAATGACCAAAACTTGGTGAAACAATTGACCAAAGTGGATTGATTGCAGGCTGCCACTGCACTAAACTGACCAAATGAACAGTAACTGTTCATTTGGTCATAACTCGAGCTAGGTAGGTCAAATTGACCTGAAAGTTTACCAGAAATTAGATATGATATAGACCTAAAACTTTCATGAAGAACACCAACCCAAATTAGGCCATTAACCCTTTCAAAATCATTGAGCAAAATTAAATTACTGTACTGAGATTCTGCAGAATTTTCATTGAGCAGAAATGTTTGGATGGCTATAACTCTCTCTAGAAAACTCGGATTTAGGCGATTCTTGAACCGATGGAAACCTAAGACATAGTACAACATTTCATATGAAGAAAGTGAGACCAAATTATGAACTTAACTTGGTCAAATTATTAACCAAAGTTGGACCAAAAATCTGCCAGCACTAAAATCTCAGTATGAACAGTACATGTGAACAGTAAACTTATTTTGGCCATAACTTGAGCTACAAAACTCTGATTGGGGTGATCCAAAAATGAGAATACACTTAAGACAATAAGGAACATTTTCTATGAAGGAAGTTTTGTCAAATTCCAACAGTAGATCGACCAATGGAACAGTACAACTTCGGAGAACCAAAACCGAAAATTGGCAATTTTGCCAAAATGACCTAAGCTTTAAACAAATGACCAAAACCAACAAGTTTGGTGACCAAAATGTGGTATGTGGGTGAAGTTGGAGTTCCCATACCCATTAAGCCTTAGAAAGTCAATAATTTGACTTGAATAGTGCAGTGAATAGTAACCCGAAACACAAAATTTCGAGAACATCGAATTTAACACGTTAGAGCTAGGTAAATGTGAAGTTAAGTTTATTTTGGATTTATTTTAAGTTTTAGTACTGAAACATTGGAAAATTTCGTGTTTCAGTGGAAAAGAATACCGGGACAGAACCCGAGGAGTCGAGTCAAGGCCAACAGGCGACTCGTTTGAGGTTTGTGCACAACATATACTTTTATAATCATCTTTTGCATAATGTTTTGAATAATGTGAAATATTGGATTATAGCATTTTATGATGTTTGATTTAAATTGTGAAAGTTATTGTGTATATTTGAAATGACAATGTTTAGCAAATTGTTAAGATAAGTTTTGAAACCACAGTGTCATGACCATATATTTGAACACCTCACTAGCACGACTAGTGGGGGTAATTAGTTTCGAATTTTGATTCCTTCTCTGGAGAAGTGTTGAGGTGTGCCAGTAGAAGAGGATGTGAATGGATATCCATATATTTGAGCTAGCTAGCCTTGTGATATGATTTCTCTTTAGCCTCTGGCTATTGAGATTCATGTGATTTCTCTTTAGCCTCTGGCTATTGAGATTCTATTTGTTTCGAATGGCGTGATCTAACTGTGGGTTTTATGAAATGTGTTTTGATACTTTGAAATGAACTTGGTTTACATGTAAAATCTTACAATGCATGATTGTATTAAATTTTTATGTTTAGCCAAATTTTTGAATGAATGTGCTTTAAGTTTTGCATAAAGATTATTTTAGTATATTGTGCACCACTGAGTCCTAGTACTCAGCGATAGCTTTATTCTGTCGCAGATACAGAACTAGAGGAGCAAAGCAGATCGAGTCCGAGGTGTGAGAAGCTACCACTAAAGTTTTCGGGTATAATTTATACCCTAATCAGAATACTTCTTTTGATGTATATATTGCACATAAATGTATGGACATGTAAAAATGGGTCTTGAGCAGCTGGTACACAAATTTGTATGAAGTTTGTAATAAAGTTTAGTTTGTGTTTCTTTTGATATAAATTTGTAAGGTTGTGTACAAATTGTTTTGTTTTTAATGAAATATGAATGATATTGATTGACAGTATTTTGAGAATTATTGAACTTGTGAATCTTGAGAAATTGATTGAGTTTGATTGTGAAACCAAGTAGTGGTTGAGAAAACTTTTAGAAGTGCTTTTACAGTATTCAAGAACAGTTTTCTCAAAATACAGAGGAAACTCTGTCAAAATTTTTATAAAATTTGCGGAAAACTAAAATGGCCAAAAATATTAATTAGTTTCAATTTCAACTAAATGTTTTAAACACTTATTAGAAATGCTCACCACTTATCAAAAATAGGAAAATTGTTTTAAAATCCCTTGTAGGGTACTTAATGAGTTATCAGTAGGTGAAGTGCGGTAGTTCATTAGGTATTCTACGGGATCATGTGATGCCTTACAGAGGGGTAAGGTGTGACATGTTTTAGTGGTATCAGAGCAAATTTTTGAATAATGTTTTAAATTGTGAATTTGGGTCTTTTCTTTGTTAAGTACAACTGCTCAATGTCCATAATTGTTACATACAGTGCATTACATCATGAATGTGAACTAACGGAGGGAAATCTCCTTATGTTACTTGTTCAGAAGATACCCTAGCTTCAAACTGAAATGGAAGAAGGGGATCGCCGGTTGAGCGAATTGCTGAAGCTGAGGCACAAGGGGAAGCCCCAGCTTTACCGAATGTCAGTGGGTCAGTAGCACCAGCCCCACAAATGCCGCAGTTTCCTGCACAATTTGCACAGCAGATGGCTGCGATGTTTCAACAAATGGTCAGGTATGCCCGCTCAAACTCCACCACAACCACCGTGGCACAACCATTGCCTCGGCCGGACAATATGATAAATTATCAAGTATGGGGCTGCAGAATTTAAGGGTACAGTGGACCCTTTAGAGGCAGAGCAATGGCTTGAAAGAATGGACAGAGTGTTTAAGAAGCTGCACTGCTTAGAGGAGTTGAAGTTTGAATATTCTGTGTCGCTACTGCAAGGGGATGCATATGATTGGTGGAAGACCATCCCCACTTAGCGAGAACCACCATCTTGACACAGGATGACTTCATCAGAGAGTTCGCATGTAAATACATCCCGGATGCATATGTTGACCAGAAATTGCAAGAATTTTTGAGTCCAAACAAGGGAATCGATCGGTGGCGAGTATGAGAGGAGTTCTCCGCTTGAGTCACTATCATGAGAGTCTCCTTACTACCAAGAAGGCAAGATGCAAGAGATTTGAGACGGGTTTGAAGCCCAAAGATAAGGATGCAAGTTGTGGGATTTCGACACAAAGAACTTTTCGTAACTTATGTCCCAAGCACTTGAATCGAGAGAGTTGAAGCATAACCCAGTGAAGGAAAAAGTCGAGAAATCGAGAAAAGACAAGGGGAAAAATCAGTTGAGCAGAGTTCGTGCTACCTCCGGAAAGAAAAAGAAGTTTAGTGGACCCAGGGTCGAGGTGGCGATTTGGCGAGGCAGATTTTTCTCAGTCGAGACCCCTAGGTCTAGTCAGCTGCGTGGGTTCACATTCTACCCGCCCCTGTGAGACTTGTGGCAAGATTCATGGGGGGGAATGCTATTGGGCCACTGGAGCCTGTTTTAACTGTGGAGGCAAAGGCCATATGGCTAAAGATTGTACTAGTGCTCCGAGATATGGTCCAGCTCCTACTACTGCCGAGGCATCTATTCGAGTCCCGCTCCTAGAGGTTCACAATGCTGTTGAGGAAGAGGCAGAGGTAGAGGCACTGCTTCAGGCAGTCAGGGCACAGTTGGTCAGTCTGCACAAGGTAGTGTGTCAGCCAGAGTCTACACGATGAGACAGCGAGAAGAGGCTGAGACTTCTGATGTGGTAGCTGGTACATTCTCTATCTCTGATCAAGAAGTATTTGTATTGTTTGATCCGGGTTCAACCCATTCATATGTTAGTGCTAGCATAGTCGGTTCACTTGTCGCTCCATGTGTGCAAATGGATTTTGAAGTGCTAGTAACTAGTCCGTTAGGACAAGAAGTCCGGGTCAACAGAATTTATAGAGATTGTCCTTTGGTGATCCAAGGACATGTTTTCCTGTCAGACTTGATTGAAATGCCCTTCAGAGAGTATGATATTATCTTGGGTATGGATTGGTTAGCCAGGCATCACGCTATGATTGGATCAGAGATCAAGACAGTCACTTTTGGTCTCCCTTTGTACGGTGATGTGGTAATACACGGGGAGAGGCATTTACTGCCATCAAACATCATTTCGGCTGCACTAGCCAGAAGAATGATTAGAAAGGGGTGTGAAGCATATTTGGCACATGTGATAGACACCCAAGTGCGGAGTCCAAAGATCAAGGACATCCCTTATCAGATGTGACTTTCCGGATGTATTTCCTGATGAACTACCAGGATTACCTCCAGAAAAGAGAAGTTCAATTTGAGATTAATGTTATGCCTGGTGTGGACCCAATATCCATAACGCCATATAGGATGGCACCTGCAGAATTGAAAGAATTGAAAGTGCAGTTGCAAGAATTGCTTAACAAGGGCTTTATCCGCCCTAGTGTGTCACCTTGGGGAGCGCCAGTGTTGTTTGTAAAGAAGAAAGATGGCACTCTCCGCTTGTGTATTGATTATCGACAGTTGAATAAGGTGACAATAAAGAATAGATATCCATTACCCCGCATTGATGACTTGTTTGATCAGTTGAGGGGTGCAGCTGTGTTCTCCAAAATTGACCTGAGATCAGGTTATTATCAGCTGAAGGTACAAGAGCAGAGTATTTCTAAAACTGCCTTTAGAACCCGCTATGGCCATTATGAGTTTTTGGTTATGCCATTCGGGTTAACTAATGCTCCGGCTGCTTTTATGGATCTGATGAACACTATCTTCAGACCATACCTCGACCAGTTTGTTGTGGTATTCATTGATGATATATTGGTCTATTCGAGGAATGCAGAAGAGCATGATAGACATCTGCGGATTGTACTGCAGATTTTGAGGGAGAAACAGCTATATGCCAAATTGTCGAAATGTGAATTTTGGCTGAAGGAGATATCTTTCTTGGGGCATGTAGTATCATAAGAGGGCATCACGGTAGATCCAAGTAATATTGAAGTCGCCTTAATTGGAGGCCACCTAAATGTCACGTAAATTCGTAGTTTTCTGGTTTAGCCGATACTACCGTAGATTTGTGAAGGATTCTCCATGTTGGCATCTCCATTGACCAAGCCGCTTAGAAAAGATGTAAAATTTCGGTGGACGGATAAATGCCACAGAGTTTTGATGAATTGAAGAGATGTTTGATGAAGCTCAGCCCTAACTTTACCCACACCGGTAAAGAATATACTGATTCTGATGCTTCTCACAACGGTTAGGTTGTGTGTTGATGCAAGATCGAAATGTCATTGCCTATGCATCACGCCACTGAAACCGCATGAGAGGAATTATCCAACACATGATTTGGAGCTTGCGACCATTGTGTTTGCTCTTAAGATCCGAGACATTATTTATATGGGGAAAAGTGTTACATCTACACAGATCATAAGAGTTTGAAGTATTTGGGCACCCAAAAAGAGCTGAATTTGAGACAGAGGAGATGGTTAGAGTTGATAAAAGACTACGATTGTCTGATAGACTATCAGCCAGGGAAAGCTAATGTGGTGGCTGACGCCTTAAGTCGTAAGACTATGGCAAATCTACAAGTTACTCCTTTGTCTTTGGTACATGAGTTGAGATCATTACATGCCGTTTAGAGATTAATGATGATGGGCAAACAGAATTGCATGGCATGTACAACGGTGTTGGTTGATCGATTAGAATGGTCGCCGTAATGATCGGAAGTATCGGTCGATGGAAGAAGTCCAGCAGGCAAGAAACCGTAATTCTCAATCGTAGATGATGGTCTCATCGCTACACCAGGCGTAATGTGTGTTCCTAATGATGTTGATTTGAGGCAGATCATTTTGAAGGAAGCACATGAGTCTCCTTTTGCCATGCACCCTGGTGGAACAAAAATGTATAGAGGGCTAAAGGAGCATTACTAGTGGATGGGTATGAAAAGGGATGTGGCAGAATTTGTATCCAAATGCCTAACTTGTCAGCAAGTAAAGGCAGAGCATCAAGTACCCGCTGGGTTGTTACATCCACTACCGCACTGCAGTGGAAATGGGAGAGAATAACGATGGATTTTGTGATGGGACTTGAGGACACGTAAGAGTCATGATGCGCTTTGGGTCATTGTTGATGATTGACTAAATCTGCCCATTTTCTGCCAGTCCGGATGGATTACAGTTTAGAAAGATTGGCCAAGTTATACATCGATGAGATTGTGAGACTGCATGGAGTGCCAGTATCTATTGTGTCAGACAGAGATCCTAGGTTCACTTCTAGATTCTGGGGTAGTCTTCAGAGAGCCCTAGGAACTAGATTGAACTTTAGTACTGCATTCCACCCACAGACAAATGGCCAGTCTGAGAGGGTAATTCAGATTTTGGAGGACATGCTACGGGCTTGTGTGATTGAGTTTGAGGGTAGTTGGGATACACACTTGCCTTTGATTGAGTTTGCTTACAACAACAGCTACCAATCAAGCATTGGGATGCCTCCATATGAAGCTTTGTATGGCAGGAAATATAGAACCCCGTTGTGTTGGGATGACGTGGGTGAAAGAAAAATGATTGGACCCGAAATTGTTCAACAAACTGAAGAGAAAATCAGGGTGATTCGAGATCGACTTAAGACTGCATCAGACCGTCAGAAGTCCTACATTGATCTGAAGAGAAGGGATATTGAGTATGCAGTGGGTGAGAAAGTTTTCCTCAAAGTTTCTCCTTGGAAGAGAATTATGAGATTCGACAGAAAGGGGAAACTGAGTCCTCGTTTTATCGGGCCATATGAGGTTCTAGAAAGAGTGGGTCCTTTGGCATATCGGTTGGCACTACCTCCAGATTTGGAGAAGATACATAATGTCTTCCATGTGTCCATGTTGAGGAGGTACCGATCAGACCCATCTCATGTACTACCAGTAGAAGAAATAGAAGTGAATCCAGACCTCACATATGAAAAAGAACCCATAAAGATTCTGGCTTATGAGGTGAAGCAGCTACGGAATAAGCAGATACCGTTGGTAAAAGTGCTGTGGAACCATCATTCGGGCCAAGAAGCTACTTGGGAACGAGAGAAGGACATGAGAAGACAACACCCATAGCTGTTCAGAGATTGATACCAGGTAAAAATTTCGAGACGAAATTTATTTAAGGGGGGGAGAATTGTAACACCCCCGTTGTATAGCTCAGTATATTTCATCGTTCCTGACCTGGTGTCATCAGGACAATTAATGGGATTAGGGCCACACTTAAGACAATTTGAGAAGCCATAAACACAAATAATTAGTAATGTTTAATTAGTTAACTATAAATAAGAAAAACAGAACATAAGAGGTTAAACGAGGAGAGTCACAATGATGAGTGACCTCCTGAATGATCAGAAGTCATTCTAAACTCAAATTTCAATCGTAAAAGTGACGCCGCGGTCCTTAGGACCCTTATGAACACAAAGTGGAAAAGAGAAAACCACGAAAAGAACTGTTAAGCCACCAAATAATTAGGTCGTGGAGCCGAAGAAATATTGGATTATTTGCAAACCGATGAACCTACGAGGGGCAATTTGGTCAATTGACCCGAGAGTGACTCGACCTAATCACAAATAAAATCGGAGAAAAGAAAATTTGAATCGAGAATAAAATTAAAGAACTAATAAAGAAATAAATAGAAAAAAAAAGAAACGGAAATAGGTTGTAAAAGTCAAAGTTGATGACATCATTAATGATTTCATAAATAAATTTATTATATATTGATTAAATTTGATATTTATGGTCTTCCATAGCAAAATAAATAAAAGAAAAACAAGCAAAAAAAAATTAAATTCATCATCTTCAAAAGGAAAACGTGACTCACTCTTCCTCTCTCTTATTTCATCTTCCACCATGGATAAGTCTAACCAAGCTTTTGAAACCCTAAATTAAACATGCTTTCCCTAAAATTCTCCACATGAATTTCATTATTGCATCTTGAAGAGTATAGAAGAAGCATAAGAAAGCAAGAAGAAGAAGGAAGAAGAAGAACAAAAGTGAAGATTTAAGGTTCACCTAAGGTTAGTATGCTAAACTCTTCATTTATCCATTCAAATGCACATGTGATGGTTGAAAGTGAGCTTAGAACTTGATTTAAATGAAACAAATATGGGGAAGAATTAAACTGAAATTTTGGGCAGCTTGAGAGGAATACTATTTGCATGGATATGATACATTTGAATGAGTTTAGAAACCTTTCTTGGTTGAATGATTAGTATTAAAACCATTAAGTGTGATTAATTGCAACAAAGTAGTGAAATTGATGAGTTAGGGTTTTAAATGCTAGGGTTGTGAACCAAATTTTGGGAAAAATGCATAAATGGCATGTTGGACTTATTGTGAAGTGAAATAATGGTCAATTATGACCAAATAAGTTGTGTGGGAATTGTTGGAATAAAAATCAAATTCGTAGGTCAATGGTCATGCTGCTGGCAGCATGACCAAACCCACTTTGAAGGACCAAAACTCAATTTTACAAGTCCAATTGATATGCCACCAATTGGGGATGAAAATAGACATAAAAGAGCACAATTTTCATTAAGGAACCATGGCCAAAAACTGACCAAAACTTGGTGAAACAATTGACCAAAGTGGATTGATTGCAGGCTGCCATCAGATTAACTGACCAAATGAACAGTAACTGTTCATTTGGTCATAACTCGAGCTAGGTAGGTCAAATTGACCTGAAATTTTACCAGCAATTAGATATGATATAGACCTAAAACTTTCATGAAGAACACCAACCCAAATTAGGCCATTAACCCTTTCAAAATCATTGAGCAAAATTAAATTACTGTACTGAGATTCTGCAGAATTTTCATTGAGCAGCAATGTTTGGATGGCTATAACTCTCTCTAGAAAACTCGGATTTAGGCGATTCTTGAACCGATGGAAACCTAAGACATAGTACAACATTTCATATGAAGAAAGTGAGACCAAATTATGAACTTAACTTGGTCAAATTATTAACCAAAGTTGGACCAAAAATCTGCCAGCACTAAAATCTCAAGATGAACAAGACATGTGAACAGTAAACTTATTTTGGCCATAACTTGAGCTACAAAACTCCGATTGGGGTGATCCAAAAATGAGAATACACTTAAGACAATAAGGAACATTTTCTATGAAGGAAGTTTTGTCAAATTCCAACAGTAGATCGACCAATGGAACAGTACAACTTCGGAGAACCAAAACCGAAAATTGGCAATTTTGCCAAAATGACCTAAGCTTTAAACAAATGACCAAAACCAACAAGTTTGGTGACCAAAATGTGGTATGTGGGTGAAGTTGGAGTTCCCATACCCATTAAGCCTTAGAAAGTCAATAATTTGACTTGAATAGTGCAGTGAATAGTAACTCAAAACACAAAATTTCGAGAACATCGAATTTAACACGTTAGAGCTAGGTAAATGTGAAGTTAAGTTTATTTTGGATTTATTTTAAGTTTTAGTACTGAAACATTGGAAAATTTCGTGTTTCAGTGGAAAAGAATACCGGGACAGAACGAGGAGTCGAGTCAAGGCCAACAAAGTACTGCTTGAGGTTTGTGCACAACATATACTTTTATAATCATCTTTTGCATAATGTTTTGAATAATGTGAAATATTGGATTATAGCATTTTTATGATGTTTGATTTAAATTGTGAAAGTTATTGTGTATATTTGAAATGACAATGTTTAGCAAATTGTTAAGATAAGTTTTGAAACCACAGTGTCATGACCATATATTTGAACACCTCACTAGCACGACTAGTGGGGGTAATTAGTTTCGAATTTTGATTCCTTCTCTGGAGAAGTGTTGAGGTGTGCCAGTAGAAGAGGATGTGAATGGATATCCATATATTTGAGCTAGCTAGCCTTGTGATATGATTTCTCTTTAGCCTCTGGCTATTGAGATTCATGTGATTTCTCTTTAGCCTCTGGCTATTGAGATTCTATTTGTTTGGAATGGCGTGATCTAACTGTGGGTTTTATGAAATGTGTTTTGATACTTTGAAATGAACTTGGTTTACATGTAAAATCTTACAATGCATGATTGTATTAAATTTTTATGTTTAGCCAAATTTTTGAATGAATGTGCTTTAAGTTTTGCATAAAGATTATTTTAGTATATTGTGCACCACTGAGTCCTAGTACTCGTGATAGCTTTATCATTGCCGCAGATACAGAAACTAGAGGAGCAGCAGATCGAAATTCGAGGTGTGAGAAGCTACCACCCTAAAGTTTTGGGTATAATTTATACCCTAATCAGAATACTTCTTTTGATGTATATATTGCACATAAATGTATGGACATGTAAAAATGGGTCTTGAGCAGCTTGTACACAAATTTGTATGAAGTTTGTAATAAAGTTTAGTTTGTGTTTCTTTTGATATAAATTTGTAAGGTTGTGTACAAATTGTTTTGTTTTTAATGAAATATGAATGATATTGATTGACAGTATTTTGAGAATTATTGAACTTGTGAATCTTGAGAAATTGATTGAGTTTGATTGTGAAACTGAAGTAGTGGTTGAGAAAACTTTTAGAAGTGCTTTACAGTATTCAAGAACAGTTTTCTCAAAATACAGAGGAAACTCTGTCAAAATTTTTATAAAATTTGCGGAAAACTAAAATGGCCAAAAATATTAATTAGTTTCAATTTCAACTAAATGTTTTAAACACTTATTAGAAATGCTCACCACTTATCAAAAATAGGAAAATTGTTTTAAAATCCCTTGTAGGGTACTTAATGAGTTATCAGTAGGTGAAGTGCGGTAGTTCATTAGGTATTCTACGGGATCATGTGATGCCTTACAGAGGGGTAAGGTGTGACATGTTTTAGTGGTATCAGAGCAAATTTTTGAATAATGTTTTAAATTGTGAATTTGTGTCTTTTCTTTGTTAAGTACAACTGCTCAATGTCCATAATTGTTACATACAGTGCATTACATCATGAATGTGAACTAACGGAGGGAAATCTCCTTATGTTACTTGTTCAGGAGATACCCTAGCTTCAGCCTGAAATGGAAGAAGGGGATCGCTCAGTTGAGCAGTCTGTTGAAGCTGAGGCACAAGGGGAAGCCCCAGCTTTACCGAATGTCAGTGGGTCAGTAGCACCAGCCCCACAAATGCCGCAGTTCCCTGCACAATTTGCACAGCAGATGGCTGCGATGTTTCAACAAATGGCTGGGGGTATGCCCGTTCAAACTCCACCACAACCACCTGTGGCACAACCATTGCCTCCAGCCAGACAATATGATAAATTACTGAAGTATGGGGCTGCAGAATTTAAGGGTACAGTGGACCCTTTAGAGGCAGAGCAATGGCTTGAAAGAATGGACAGAGTGTTTAAGAAGCTGCACTGCTCAGAGGAGTTGAAGTTTGAATATTCTGTGTCGCTACTGCAAGGGGATGCATATGATTGGTGGAAGACCATCCCCCACAGCTTGGCAGAACCACCGGTCTTGACACAGGATGACTTCATCGAGAGTTCGCACAAATACATCCCAGATGCATATGTTGACCAGAAATTGCAAGAATTTTTGAGTCTGAAACAAGGGAATCGATCAGTGGCAGAGTATGAGAGGGAGTTCTCCCGCTTGAGTCACTATGCGGAGAGTCTCCTTACTACCAGTAAGGCAAGATGCAAGAGATTTGAGACGGGTTTGAAGCCCAGCATAAGGATGCAAGTTGTGGGATTTCGACACAGCAACTTTTCAGAACTTATGTCCCAAGCACTTGAACTGGAGAGAGTTGAAGCAGAAGCAACCCCAGTGAAGGAAAAAGCTGAGAAATCAGAAAAAGACAAGGGGGAAAAATCAGTTGAGCAGAGTTCTGGTGCTACCTCCGGAAAGAAAAAGAAGTTTAGTGGACCCAGCAGGGGTCGAGGTGGCAGATTTGGCAGAGGCAGATTTTCTGGTCAGAGACCCCCTAGGTCTAGTCAGCAGTCAAGCAGGGGTTCACATTCTACCCGCCCCTGTGAGACTTGTGGCAAGATTCATGGGGGGGAATGCTATTGGGCCACTGGAGCCTGTTTTAACTGTGGAGGCAAAGGCCATATGGCTAAAGATTGTACTAGTGCTCCGAGATATGGTCCAGCTCCTACTACTGCCGAGGCATCTATTCAGAGTCCTGCTCCTAGAGGTTCACAGTCTGTTGGCAGAGGAAGAGGCAGAGGTAGAGGCACCGTGCAATCGAGTGGCACAGTTGGTCAGTCTGCACAAGGTAGTGTGTCAGCCAGAGTCTACACGATGAGACAGCGAGAAGAGGCTGAGACTTCTGATGTGGTAGCTGGTACATTCTCTATCTCTGATCAAGAAGTATTTGTATTGTTTGATCCGGGTTCAACCCATTCATATGTTAGTGCTAGCATAGTCAGTTCACTTGCTGTTCCATGTGTGCAAATGGATTTTGAAGTGCTAGTAACTAGTCCGTTAGGACAAGAAGTCCGGGTCAACAGAATTTATAGAGATTGTCCTTTGGTGATCCAAGGACATGTTTTCCTGTCAGACTTGATTGAAATGCCCTTCAGAGAGTATGATATTATCTTGGGCATGGATTGGTTAGCCAGGCATCACGCTATGATTGGTATCGGCGATCAAGATCACTTTTGGTCTCCTTTGTACGGTGATGTGGTAATACACGGGAGAGGCATTTATCGCCATCAAACATCATTTCGGTGCACTAGCCGTAAGAATGATTAGAAAGGGTGTGAAGCATATTTGGCACATGTGATAGACACCCAAGTGCGAGTCCAAAGATCAAGGACATCCCTATCAGATGTGACTTTCCTGATGTATTTCTGATGAACTACCTGGATTACCTCCAGAAAAGAGAAGTTCAATTTGAGATTAATGTTATGCCTGGTGTGGACCCAATCTCCATAACGCCATATAGGATGGCACCTGCAGAATTGAAAGAATTGAAAGTGCAGTTGCAAGAATTGCTTAACAAGGGCTTTATCCGCCCTAGTGTGTCACCTTGGGGAGCGCCAGTGTTGTTTGTAAAGAAGAAAGATGGCACTCTCCGCTTGTGTATTGATTATCGGCAGTTGAATAAGGTGACAATAAAGAATAGATATCCATTACCCCGCATTGATGACTTGTTTGATCAGTTGAGGGGTGCAGCTGTGTTCTCCAAAATTGACCTGAGATCAGGTTATTATCAGCTGAAGGTACAAGAGCAGAGTATTTCTAAAACTGCCTTTAGAACCCGCTATGGCCATTATGAGTTTTTGGTTATGCCATTCGGGTTAACTAATGCTCCAGCTGCTTTTATGGATCTGATGAACACTATCTTCAGACCATACCTCGACCAGTTTGTTGTGGTATTCATTGATGATATATTGGTCTATTCGAGGAATGCAGAAGAGCATGATAGACATCTGCGGATTGTACTGCAGATTTTGAGGGAGAAACAGCTATATGCCAAATTGTCGAAATGTGAATTTTGGCTGAAGGAGATATCTTTCTTGGGGCATGTAGTATCAGAAGAGGGCATCAAGGTAGATCCAAGTAAGATTGAAGCTGTCCAATTGGAGGCCACCTGAAATGTCACGAAATTGTAGTTTCTGGTTTAGCCGATACTACCATAGATTTGTGAAGGGATTCTCCATGTTGGCATCTCCATTGACCAAGCTGCTTAGAAAAGATGTAAAATTTCAGTGGACGGATAAATGCCAGCAGAGTTTTGATGAATTAAAGAGATGTTTGACTGAAGCTCCAGTCCTAACTTTACCCACACCGGGTAAAGAATATACAGTTTACAGCGATGCTTCTCACAACGGGTTAGGTTGTGTGTTGATGCAAGATCGAAATGTCATTGCCTATGCATCACGCCAGCTGAAACCGCATGAGAGGAATTATCCAACACATGATTTGGAGCTTGCAGCCATTGTGTTTGCTCTTAAGATCTGGAGACATTATTTATATGGGGAAAAGTGTTACATCTACACAGATCATAAGAGTTTGAAGTATTTGGGCACCCAAAAAGAGCTGAATTTGAGACAGAGGAGATGGTTAGAGTTGATAAAAGACTACGATTGTCTGATAGACTATCAGCCAGGGAAAGCTAATGTGGTGGCTGACGCCTTAAGTCGTAAGACTATGGCAAATCTACAAGTTACTCCTTTGTCTTTGGTACATGAGTTGAGATCATTACATGCCAGTTTAGAGATTAATGATGATGGGCAAACAGCAATTGCATGGCATGTACAGCCAGTGTTGGTTGATCAGATTAGAATGGCTGCTCATAATGATCGAGTATCGGTGATGGAAGAAGTCAGCAGGCAAGAAACCGTAATTCTCAATCGGAGATGATGGTCTCATTGCTACACCAGGCGTAATGTGTGTTCCTAATGATGTTGATTTGAGGCAGATCATTTTGAAGGAAGCACATGAGTCTCCTTTTGCCATGCACCCTGGTGGAACAAAAATGTATAGAGGGCTAAAGGAGCATTACTAGTGGATGGGTATGAAAAGGGATGTGGCAGAATTTGTATCCAAATGCCTAACTTGTCGCCAAGTAAAGGCGAGCATCAAGTACCATTGGTTGTTACATCCACTACCGATGCAGTGGAAATGGGAGAGAATAACGATGGATTTTGTGATGGGACTTGAGGACACGTAAGAGTCATGATGCGCTTTGGGTCATTGTTGTGATTGACTAAATCTGCCCATTTTCTGCCAGTCCGGATGGATTACAGTTTAGAAAGATTGGCCAAGTTATACATCGATGAGATTGTGAGACTGCATGGAGTGCCAGTATCTATTGTGTCAGACAGAGATCCTAGGTTCACTTCTAGATTCTGGGGTAGTCTTCAGAGAGCCCTAGGAACTAGATTGAACTTTAGTACTGCATTCCACCCACAGACAGATGGCCAGTCTGAGAGGGTAATTCAGATTTTGGAGGACATGCTACGGGCTTGTGTGATTGAGTTTGAGGGTAGTTGGGATACACACTTGCCTTTGATTGAGTTTGCTTACAACAACAGCTACCAATCAAGCATTGGGATGCCTCCATATGAAGCTTTGTATGGCAGGAAATATAGAACCCCGTTGTGTTGGGATGACGTGGGTGAAAGAAAAATGATTGGACCCGAAATTGTTCAACAAACTGAAGAGAAAATCAGGGTGATTCGAGATCGACTTAAGACTGCATCAGACCGTCAGAAGTCCTACATTGATCTGAAGAGAAGGGATATTGAGTATGCAGTGGGTGAGAAAGTTTTCCTCAAAGTTTCTCCTTGGAAGAGAATTATGAGATTCGGCAGAAAGGGGAAACTGAGTCCTCGTTTTATCGGGCCATATGAGGTTCTAGAAAGAGTGGGTCCTTTGGCATATCGGTTGGCACTACCTCCAGAGTTGGAGAAGATACATAATGTCTTCCATGTGTCCATGTTGAGGAGGTACCGATCAGACCCATCTCATGTACTACCAGTAGAAGAAATAGAAGTGAATCCAGACCTCACATATGAAAAAGAACCCATAAAGATTCTGGCTTATGAGGTGAAGCAGCTACGGAATAAGCAGATGTCGTTGGTAAAAGTGCTGTGGAACCATCATTCGGGCCAAGAAGCTACTTGGGAACGAGAGGAGGACATGAGGAGACAACACCCACAGCTGTTCAGAGATTGATACCAGGTAAAAATTTCGAGACGAAATTTATTTAAGGGGGGGAGAATTGTAACACCCCCGTTGTATAGCCTGGTATATTTTACTATTCCGGTGACCGGTGTCTGTCCGGACAATTAATGGGATTAGGGCCACACTTAAGACAATTTGAGAAGCCATAAACACAAATAATTAGTAATGTTTAATTAGTTAACTATAAATAAGAAAAACAGAACATAAGAGGTTAAACGAGCGGAGAGTCACAGCGATGAGTGACCTCCTCGGGAATGACTGCGAAGTCATTCTAAACTCAAATTTCGAACCGTAAAAAGTGACGCTGCGGTCCTTAGGACCCTTATGAACACAGTGGAAAAGAGAAAACCACGAAAAAGAACTGTTAAGCCAGTCAAATAATTAGGTCAGGGAGCCGGAAGAAATATTGGATTATTTGCAAACCGGGATGAACCGCGAGGGCAATTTGGTCAATTGACCACGAGAGTGACTCGACCTAATCACAAATAAAATCGGAGAAAAGAAAATTTCGGAATCGAGAATAAAATTAAAGAACTAATAAAGAAATAAATAGAAAAAAAAAAAGAAAAGGAAAGAGGTTGGAAAAGTCAAAGTTGATGACATCATTAATGATGTCATAAATAAATTTATTAAATATTTATTAAATTTGATATTTATGGTCTTCCATAGCAAAATAAATAAAAGAAACAAAAGAAAAAAAAATTAAATTCATCATCTTCAAAAGGAAAAACGTGACTCACTCTTCCCTCTCACTTATTTCATCTTCCACCATGGAGACAACCAAGCTTTTGAAACCCTAAATTAAACATGCTTTCCCTAAAATTCTCCACATGAATTTCATTATTGCATCTTGAAGAGTATAGAAGAAGCATAAGAAAGCAAGAAGAAGAAGGAAGAAGAAGAACAAAAAGTGAAGATTTAAGGTTCACCTAAGGTTAGTATGCTAAACTCTTCATTTATCCATTCAAATGCACATGTGATGGTTGAAAGTGAGCTTAGAACTTGATTTAAATGAAACAAATATGGGGGAAGAATTAAACTGAAATTTTGGGCAGCTTGAGAGGAATATGATTTGCATGGATATGATACATTTGAATGAGTTTAGAAACCTTTCTTGGTTGAATGATTAGTATTAAAACCATTAAGTGTGATTAATTGCAACAAAGTAGTGAAATTGATGAGTTAGGGTTTTAAATGCTAGGGTTGTGAACCAAATTTTGGGAAAAATGCATAAATGGCATGTTGGACTTATTGTGAAGTGAAATAATGGTCAATTATGACCAAATAAGTTGTGTGGGAATTGTTGGAATAAAAATCAAATTCGTAGGTCAATGCAGCATGACCAAACCCACTTTGAAGGACCAAAACTCAAATTTTACAAGTCCAATTGATATGCCACCAATTGGAGATGAAAATAGACATAAAAGAGCACAATTTTCATTAAGGAACCATGGCCAAAAACTGACCAAAACTTGGTGAAACAATTGACCAAAGTGGATTGATTGCAGGCTGCCATCACTAAATCGACCAAATGAACAGTAACTGTTCATTTGGTCATAACTCGAGCTAGGTAGGTCAAATTGACCTGAAATTTTACCAGCAATTAGATATGATATAGACCTAAAACTTTCATGAGGAACACCAACCCAAATTAGGCCATTAACCCTTTCAAAATCATTGAGCAAAATTAAATTACTGTACTGAGATTCTGCAGAATTTTCATTGAGCAGCAATGTTTGGATGGCTATAACTCTCTCTAGAAAACTCGGATTTAGGCGATTCTTGAACCGATGGAAACCTAAGACATAGTACAAATTTCATATGAAGAAAGTGAGACCAGATTATGAACTTAACTTGGTCAAATTATTAACCAAAGTTGGACCAAAAATCTGCCAAAGACTAAAATCTCGGTATGAACAAAGACATGTGAACAGTAAACTTATTTTGGCCATAACTTGAGCTACAAAACTCCGATTGGGGTGATCCAAAAATGAGAATACACTTAAGACAATAAGGAACATTTTCTATGAAGGAAGTTTTGTCAAATTCCAACAGTAGATCGACCAATGGAACAGTACAACTTCGGAGAACCAAAACCGAAAATTGGCAATTTTGCCAAAATAACCTAAGCTTTAAACAAATGACCAAAACCAACAAGTTTGGTGACCAAAATGTGGTATGTGGGTGAAGTTGGAGTTCCCATACCCATTAATCCTTAGAAAGTCAATAATTTGACTTGAATAGTGCAGTGAATAGTAACCCGAAACACAAAATTTCGAGAACGTCGAATTTAACACGTTAGAGCTAGGTAAATGTGAAGTTAAGTTTATTTTGGATTTATTTTAAGTTTTAGTACTGAAACATTGGAAAATTTCGTGTTTCAGTGGAAAGAATACCGACAGAACCGAAGAGTCGAGTCAAGGCCAACAAAGCGACTGTTTGAGGTTTGTGCACAACATATACTTTTATAATCATCTTTTGCATAATGTTTTGAATAATGTGAAATATTGGATTATAGCATTTTTATGATGTTTGATTTAAATTGTGAAAGTTATTGTGTATATTTGAAATGACAATGTTTAGCAAATTGTTAAGATAAGTTTTGAAACCACAGTGTCATGACCATATATTTGAACACCTCACTAGCACGACTAGTGGGGGTAATTAGTTTCGAATTTTGATTCCTTCTCTGGAGAAGTGTTGAGGTGTGCCAGTAGAAGAGGATGTGAATGGATATCCATATATTTGAGCTAGCTAGCCTTGTGATATGATTTCTCTTTAGCCTCTGGCTATTGAGATTCATGTGATTTCTCTTTAGCCTCTGGCTATTGAGATTCTATTTGTTTGGAATGGCGTGATCTAACTGTGGGTTTTATGAAATATGTTTTGATACTTTGAAATGAACTTGGTTTACATGTAAAATCTTACAATGCATGATTGTATTAAATTTTCATGTTTAGCCAAATTTTTGAATGAATGTGCTTTAAGTTTTGCATAAAGATTATTTTAGTATATTGTGCACCATCGAGTCCTAGTACTCGTGATAGCTTTATTCATGCAGATCTGAAACTAGAGGAGCAGCAGATCGAGTCTTTGAGGTGTGAGAAGCTACCAGCCTAAAGTTTTCGGGTATAATTTATATCCTAACTGTAAATACTTCTTTTGATGTATATATTGCACATAAATGTATGGACATGTAAAAATGGGTCTTGAGCAGCTTGTACACAAATTTGTATGAAGTTTGTAATAAAGTTTAGTTTGTGTTTCTTTTGATATAAATTTGTAAGGTTGTGTACAAATTGTTTTGTTTTTAATGAAATATGAATGATATTGATTGACAGTATTTTGAGAATTATTGAACTTGTGAATCTTGAGAAATTGATTGAGTTTGATTGTGAAACTGAAGTAGTGGTTGAGAAAAACTTTTAGAAGTGCTTTTTACAGGTATTCGAAGAACGGTTTTCTCAAAATACAGAGGAAACTCTGTCAAAATTTTTATAAAATTTGCGGAAAACTAAAATGGCCAAAAATATTAATTAGTTTCAATTTCAACTAAATGTTTTAAACACTTATTAGAAATGCTCACCACTTATCAAAAATAGGAAAATTGTTTTAAAATCCCTTGTAGGGTACTTAATGAGTTATCAGTAGGTGAAGTGCGGTAGTTCATTAGGTATTCTACGGGATCATGTGATGCCTTACAGAGGGGTAAGGTGTGACACACAGACTTGACAGCAGTCACTGTGATAGCTGGGCGGAGAAAGAAGGCTGTCCCGGCTCACCTGACAATTTTATTACAATCATTTAATAAATTTGACTCAGTACAAATAAAGAAAAAGACCAAAGACGTCCTAAGTCGCACCGAAAATCCAGTAGAGTCTCCCTTATACCTAGGACCTACCCAACCTGCAAATGGGTTTAAAACACAATTCTATATCCACCAACCATACACTCACAATGCAATCATATCACACAACCCCTCCTGGGCCCATCCAAATAGTCATCAATCACTATATGTAAAATTACAGTTTAGTCCTTATAATTGACCCTTTTTGCAAAAATTACCCAAATAAACTCTAAAAATTCTAAAACTTTGCCCCGCGGTTCTTAGCAATATTATTAGGCTATTGCAAAAAGAATCATAATTTTCTGAGCTACCACGAATATTTTTATGGATTTTAATCCCATTTAAGCACAAAAAAATTACGAAAAAGTAAGGTTCAGGTTTACCTATGCTGATTCCGATCTCGGGAATGCGCTCAGGGCGTTTCACAATGGTGGGGTAGCCAAAATCCCGATCCAATTCCAAGACTTTTTTGGTAGCCGGTCTGTCTGGTCGGAAATTCACAGACCCGGACAACTGTCAAATTTTTGCGAATTGAAGGTACCTACATGAAGCCCACAACACGGGGGTTAGTATAAAATTTTTACGAAATTTTATAAGCTCATTTAATGCTTGGAAAAACACTACAAAGTTTCGTGAGACCCACCAAAAAATGGTGTCGAAAAATTTTGAAATTTATATTGTCGCGAAGCTCTCTACGAGTGGAGTGCTCTGGTACTCTCGGTTTTCTCGTGGGTTTCACGGTTTGCGAGAAATCTAGCCCAAAAGTCAAAATGGGCTAAAACTTCCCGGATAAAAATTGGACAAACCGCTCAATGGATTTTAGTGTTCTTGGTGTCTATGGAAAGCTCTCGAGGTGTAGATGTTGTTTGACACAAGACCTGGCCCAATCGGTGGCTGGATCAGCTGAATTTCGATCGAGAAGTCGAAACGGCGCGCGAGTGTCAGGTGGTATTCGCACGCATTTTTCGACCGCCTGGAGTGTCGGCCGACCATGGGGAGGTGGTGGGGTGGCCTGGGGGTGAGGGAGGAGAGAAAATGGGAAGGAAAGGAGGGGAGGTCGGGCGCGCGAGGGAGAAGAAGGAAGAAAAGGACCGGTTCGATTCGATTCGGCCGGTTCGATTCAGGATACAAAATTTTGAATTTTTTACTCTACCTTGGGATCGAAAACGAGGCCCAAAAATTCTGAAAAAATTCTAGAAAACTCAAAAAAATTCGTAGACTCCAAATATATTTTTAGTTTTGCCACGTGGTTTTTAAATTAATTTTTAAAAATCATCAAAGTTTTATATTTTCGAAAAATCAAATCCTATTTCTAAAATCTGAAAAAATTTCAAATAATTTCCTAAAATTTAAATAAAATAAAAATATTAATATTGCTCACAAAATAATACATTTAAAATTTTGGGATATTACACTAATGGCCAACCATATGACAATAGATCAACTTGCTAAAGTTTTTTTTTTTCTTTAAGAGAATTAGTAATTGTTTGTTTATTTATATAATATAAATAGGTTATTAGGTTTATATATAGTGATAGTGTCATAATGTAGGTGTATCAACATGGACCTACGCTGTCCATAACCATAACCATCCACACACACACACACACATTCATAGATGGGAAAACCATTTATAGTTGATGCTTTTTTTATAAGGAAGAAAGCTAAAACATCAAATTCTCTTGAGCAATCAGATCTTTGTCATTTGACTTTTGATAATCATCCTTCTAAATCTCAAAGAATTAAAATCAAAGAAGGTTTTGATATTAATTCATTAGAGCATGATCCGAGCTTACAATAACAGATATGGGAGTATCCCATTGAGATGCATGATGAAATTCAAATATTGTTTAATAAAAATGTAATTTATAAATTTCTCTTAATTATAATAATTATAGGAATACCTAAATTTTGTGGGTGCACCCCCCCCCCCTCCCCCGGTTGATTTAATCCTGCACCCGCCTCTGTATACATATATATCTATATGATTCCTTATTAATATGATTTTATAGTGGATTTTGTGAAACAAACATGGATCTTAGGATATATTACATAATTGTGGGTTAGAACCCATTTTATTTTTTTTTCCTTTATTGGTATCAAAGGTTTATAGTTTGTTTTTTAGTCTATAATCAACTTTTCACATGTTTAAAGTGTTACAATTGATTTATAATGAACTTTAAATTTTTCATGTGCAATTTCTAGATTTTTATACAAGTTCATGGACATTACTTTGGGCATGCATATCTTCCTATGTGTTTGGTATCTGTGCATCCAAGGTTTTGAAAAAAATACTTTGAATATAGTTTAAGAACCCTAATTTCGTATGTAGAAGAGGACCGTTCTGTCATTTCCCAGACACAGTATTATTGTGTGTGTCCCAAATCACCATGTTTTCGTTCTTAGACATTCAAAAGAACTCTTGAAACATAATGCCCATATAGTAAAACCCCATTTTGAAGAAACAACGATGACTATTTGACGTAGGCAAGGCAATGTGTGGCCACCATGCGCCTGCATTCGGCAAGTGGTCTAAGGCACTAGTCACCTACTTTTGTTTCTGGCTTGGATCCTAACGTGCAACTAGGCCTTATGGCCTAGCCCATGGAAAGCAGGCCTAGCGCACTATAATAAAATTGTCATTTAGCTATAGAATTTAGCTAGCGAAATTAAATCCATAGCTAAAATGACACTTTAGCTTTTAGCTAGGAAATTTCTATTTTATAGCTATTTTTTTTATTGAAAAATTAGCTACATATTAGATAGGAATTATCTATGAAAATTCCCTAGTTAAAATTTAGCTAGGAAAGGTCCCTAGCTAAATCCATAGCTAAATATTTTGGCGGGAATGAAAATTCACACCAAATTTTTTTTGCATGAATTTTTTAGATTAATCCTAGCTAATTCGTAGCAAATTTATAGCTAGGGAATACAATAAAATAAAATTATAATAATTATGGATATATTAGAAATTGGAGAGTGAATTTATAAAAATTTTGGAAGAAAGTTTAATGGAAAATTAAGAATAAATCTTGAAGGAATTAAATTAAATAAATTATTTGTGGAGAAAATAATTTATATGAGAATGAGGTTTTAAAGGAAATGAGTTTATTTTTGAGTCAAATACTCTATTGGTGCACACATATTATGTGAGATATGTTGGTGTAGAAATTAGAATTTTATAAATTTATTAAACTATTTATGAGAATTATATGTAATAAAAAAAAAAAAAAAGAAAGGTGAGATATTCTATTGAATTTTAGTAAATGAATATAAAAAAAAATTGATATGAAAAGTTATAGATATTTTGGGATATTAATATATATATATATATATATATATATATATATATATATATATATATATATATATATATATACAGTGTCGGATCTAATCGTCATCTATTTCCAGCGATGAGCCCAGTTGAATTCCCTAATTCAAACTGAGTCAAGATTAGGGATGTAACGTTTTAGATCTCCTTCGAAGGTAATAGTAAAGGTATAATCACTGCACTTCCTCTTGAAATCGATGCATTGCTATATTGTTGTGATTACTTTTGAATGAGTTGGGATCTGATATGTTCTTTAGCAGTTGAAATTTTTTGGATGCGATGAATTTTCATTTGGCTGCAATTTGGCTGCACTTTAATTTCAATTCTAATTAAATTTTACGAAAAATGGAAGATGTGACTTCAATTTGCCTAATTCAGTTACAGAGATAACCAGTGTGTAAGTGGATCTTGGATGGTTTTTGTCTGTTACTATTGATTTTATCTATGATTGTTAATAATAGTTTTTTGTTGCTTTGATTTTTGTTACTGGGGTCCGAAGAGACATCTAAAGGAGTGGTTAGTACTTTGCAAAGTTGGGGGTTTGGTGTATATTGGGTTTCAGATACTGAGGACTGAATATTAACCTTTTTGTATGCTTAAATTGAATCAAATTGATGGGGTCATAGATTATCATACTTTTTTGTTTTTAATTGGTTGACATCATTACTTCTTTGTCATATGCTGTTCCTAAATTCTTCATTCTCATTCCCTTTGCCTCTTGATTTTGTTGTTTATTAGATTGTTGTAATTTGTTTAGATTATAGGGAAGAATTTGGATGACAAGAGCATCAAGGATTCAGTCTTCAATTTGGAAAGTTAGCGATAAGCATCCAGGTTTACCTTTGTCTATATAATAATTATTGTCGGTTGCTACCATTAACATAATAGTGATTGGCTTTGCTTTGCATTTCTTGGTCGGTGTTTTTTTTATCAGGTTATAAAGCAAGTGATTCAGACTCAGATGAATCGAAGGATGATTCTTGATAATACGAAATTGGTTTCATGACCAAAACAATTACAATGTGAGATGGCTTCCATCTTTTCTCTGTTTCCTTGTACTTATTTTGCTTCTTTTTTATTATTAATAATTACCATGTTGTTGGTTAACTATATAATGTAGCAACATATTTCTAAGCTAATGATATGAAAGATCTTTGGTGTGATCCATGCAATTAATTATTTTACTTATATGATTACTAGAGCATGGTGAAATATGTATATGTGTGTGTGTGTGTGTGTGTGTCTGAAAATTTTTGACTAAGTATACACATTGTAAGATAGTCTTACCTACTAGATGGAGCTAAAAATTAATAAAAGTAAAAAATTTCCAAAGGACCACATGGATACTATAATGAACTAAGTATTGAACAAATTGGCTGTTTTCAGATTACAAAATCTACAACAATCTGTAGTTTGCTGCATATTCTACAATCTGCATATGCAGATTCTGCAATTTGCATCTGCATATTCTGCAGATTCTACAATATGCATCTATAGACAGATTCTGTAATATGCAATCTGCATATGTAGATTCTACAATCTGCATCGCACTACCACATAACTATATTACATGACCTGATTAATAAATCAGTGCATTTAAAACAACATAAATGTGCATAGGCATTTTGGAACTGATATAAGTTATACACTAAAATAAGTTTACAACTTCAAGAATTACTTAAGAAATCATATTTGCCCATCAAGAAAAGATCTAGATCCTTTGTTCCTTTTTTTTTTTAATAGAAGATCTTCAATTCAACTAGGACTATCTAGCATAACTAAATAGTGAATTGCTTGTTTAGTAGCAAATATGTACATACATTGCATGTGAACTTATTTTCTCTGAACAAAATTAATGGCATTATTAAGCTATACTCTCTTCCTTTAAACTTGTTTAATATTCATGGAAACTATTAATACAATAAAAATATTGTATATTTGCTGGTTTGATATGCAGAAATCATGAGTTCCTTTCGGGCTGATCGTATGTGGATGTATAATAGATTTGTGCCAAGTTGTAAAGAGGTCACTACTGAGTTCATTTATGGTGTGTGTGGATTTATAGAGTTTGCACTAATGCAACACAACTTTGTTTCCAATGGGAGTATATGGTGCCTATGTCCAAGATGTGAAAATAGAGGGTTTCTCATGACAGATATTGTTACTGCGCATTTATACAAGTTTGGGTTCATGCTTAATTATTATTATTGGGTTTCACATGGGGAGCCTTTTATACCAATTTTGAGGCTAGAATATGGTGTGCATGCAGGCATTGAACCAGCAGTTGATAGTACACCAGTAAATTCATACCACACTATGGTATTTGAAGCTGCTGGTCCTTGTTTCAACTTTGATTGTGATGGATTTGATATGGATGATAAATAAGAACCTCCAAATCAAAATGGTCAAGACTTTTTTGACATGTTAAGAGCTACAGAAGAGCCATTATTCTCTAGATGTATGACTCATACTCCACTGTCAATGATGTGCAAGCTACTAAACATTAAGTCTAAGTTTAAGGTGAGCGAGAACTGCTATAACTGAATTTGGCTTCTTCTAAAAGAGCTCTTACCTGAAGATAATAAGTTACCCAATAATTATTATAAGACCAAGTGGATGGTTGCAAAGCTTTGGTTAGGATATGAAAAGATAAACGTGTGCAATAAAGGTTGTATCCTATATTACAAGGATAACAAAGATAGAAGGGATTGTCCAAAATGTGGTCACCCACATTACAAGCCTAGTAGAATTGGTGATGGAAAGCAAAAGGACATTCCATATAAAGTACTACATTACTTTCCTCTAACACCAAGACTACAAAGGTTATATATGTCAACAAAGATAGTTGTACATATGACATGGTATTGGAAAACTCATCAAGAACCTACGGTGATGAGTCATTCAAGTGATGGAGCTGCATGGAAAAAGTTTGACCAATGCAATCCTAGCTTTGTATCCGAGCCTCAAAATGTTATGTTTGGTCTTTCAGTTGATGGGTTCTCTCCTTATGGGCAAATGGCCCATCTTTATTCATGTTGACTAGTAATTATCACGCCATACAATCTTCCACCTGGAATGTGCATGAGCAGCCCTTACTTGTTCTTAAGTCTTATCATTCCTGGTCTAAAAAGCCCTGGGAAGAGCATAGACTTCTACTTGCAACCTTTCATTGATGAGTTGAAACAATCATGGGATGTTGGTGTGGAGACTTATGACTGTCATAGTAAATAGAATTTCCAAATGTGAGCAGCACTTATTTGAACTATTAATGACTACCTAGCTTAAGGAATGTTGTCTGGATGGAGCACGCCCGGTGTACTATCATGCCCTTGCTGCATGGGAAAAAGCAAGGCATTTTCCTTGAAAGATGGTAAAAAGACTTCATTCTTTGATTGTTATCATTAATTTTTGCCTATAGATCATTCATTTCGAAGGGATAGAAAATCATTTTTCAAAGGAAGGGTTGAGCGCTCTATTCCTCCTCCTAGGCTGTCTAGTGAAAAGGTTTGGAGGGAGGTATGTGACCTACAAAAAGTTTTTGATGATCTTGCATTGGATAAGTTATCGGGATTTGGTGTTCTACATAATTGGACAAAACAAAGCATCTTTTGGGAATTGCCATATTGGTGCAAAAATCTTATTCAGCATAATCTTGATGTGATGCATATTGAGAAAAATGCCTTTGATAATATATTCAACACAGTAATGGATATCAAGGTTAAAATAAATGACAATTTAAAACCTTGAAGGGATATGCAGACTTATTGCAATCGTCCAAATATTGAATTGAAGGAGCACCATGGGAAAATTATAAAGCCTGAAGTAGCCTACACATTATTAAAGGAACAAAAAAAATTGATATGTGAATGGGTAAAAAAATTAAGGCTTCCAAATAGTTATGCCTCCAATTTGTCTAAATCTGTTGACATAGGAGATTGCAAATTGTCAGGGATGAAGAGCCATGATTGTCATGTGTTTTTGGAAAGGCTGCTACCAACTGCATTTTGGGATTTGTTACCTAAGCCAATTTGGAATGCCTTAACTAAGATTAGTTTATTTTTTAAGAGTTTATGCTTAATAGTGTTACAAGGAAAAGACATACAAAAGCTTGAACAAAGCATTGTGTTGACAATATGCAAGTTGGAGAAAATATTTCCTCCTGCTTTCTTTGATTCCATGGAACATTTGCCGATACATTTAAGCAAAAGCTGGTGGTCCAATTCAGTTTCTGTGGATGTATACTTTTGAGCAGTTAGTTGCTAAAATATCCTATTTGACAAAATAATTAATTTACTTGTATAAGATTTTAACTAAAACTATCTTAATATAGGATGCTACATGATCTCAAGAAGAAGGTGAAAAATAAAGCCCATGTGGAGGGATCAATATGTGAAGCTTATCTCATTCAAGAAACATCAACATTCACTTCCTATTATTTTCAACCTCATGTTCAAACTAGGCTGAATAAAGTTAGACAAAATGATGATGGAGATGAAGTTGATGCACCTGATGGTTGCCTCTCCATGTTTGTGCACCCAGGATGTCTGGCTAGGAAGATGACAGAAAGATATTTGTCTGATGATGAGTGGGATGCAGCACGCTTGTATGTGTTGTTAAATTGTGAAGAGGTTCAACCATTTGCATAGTAAGTTATTAATTTTGGCAAATTTATCGAGATATATAGTATGAGTGGCTAAAATTTGATTATAATTTATATTGCTTTGTAGTATCTTTGAAGATGAGTTGAGAAGAAATTCACAAGACATTAGCCTTGAACAAATTGATAAAGAGACAAATAGTAGATTTGCCAAGTGGTTCAAAGCTTATGTAAGTATCTTATAACTCTATTAAAAAAAAAGGAGAAAAAAAATTTCAATTTTACTAAGCATATGTTTGGTTGATTTGGTGTATTGATAGGTTTTTCATCTAGTAAACACCATAGTTGATAAGCAGTAAAAAAATTTAGCTTGTGCTCCATATAAATGGGTGCAAACATGGTCTCAGTGTTTTACTAATGGCTACAAGTTCCACACGCTCACTCATGGCTCAAATAAATCAACTATAAATAGTGGTGTGTGCATCAAAGGAAAAAGTTGGAGTGAATATGAAAGTGACTAATATGGAATGCTAGTTAATATTATACAACTAGAGTATCCTAATCCAACAAACAAAAGAATTGGGGTTGTTCAAGTGTGATTGATTCGATCCAACTTTGGTTCGAGGGTGGAAGGTTCATAATCGATATGGTTTAATTGATATCAATCAAAAGAAATGGTTTTTGAGCTATGCCTATGAACCTTTTATTTGGCCTATGCAATCACAAAAAGTGTACTTTTTAGAATATCCTAGTAAAAAGAAAAAAAGGGTTGATTGGTGGGTTGTGTGTAAGGTCAAAGCTAGAAGTAGAATTGATTCTCTAAATGTGCGTTACCAAAAAGATGATTGTTATATTGCATCAGTCCCAATTATCACTGATGATCTTGAGTCTCTACGCCATGAAAATGGTGAAGTTGAAGAACATGAGATTGAGGAAGAAATTCCTGAAAATGAAGGAGCAGATGAAATTGATAGACATAAAAATGAAGAAGAATTAGATGAATCTGACTTTGATTCTTCTGGAGATGAAGAAGATGAACAAAGTGATGTTAATATTGAGTACAATGATAGTGAAGACAATGAAGGTGAAGAACAATAAGATATTTTATAATATATCTTTGTGCTTGTCACTATGTAGCTGCCTTTACAATTTACATTGAGAATATGAAATCTATCTTATTTCAACTTTAATTCTATTTAATCTAACTTATGATTTTATGTGGTTTTTTTCTTTTTTTTTTTTTTTTTACTTCTATGTTCAGTAAACATGTGTATTGCTAAAAATTAATAATAAAAATGAATTTGGAATCCTTATATGTTAATTGCTAAAATTATAAATGAAACAATGTCATTTAAAATGAAAATCAGCATAAATGGTTACTATAATTCATGTTTATCTAAGTTTTTTGTGATTACAATTCTTAACCGATTTTTAGATTAACTAATTATGCCAAGATGTAAAGGTCATAAATGTTTTGCCACTAATCAAGGAAGCATAGATGTAACATGCAGAAGAGGCTCCCCACAACCACAATCCACTTCTCAGGCGGTTGTTCCTCAACCATTAGCCCCTTGACCTCAAGATGGTAGTTCTAATTAACCATTAGCCTCTTCACCTCAAGATGGTAGTTCTAATCAACCATTAGCACATTCATCTCAAAATGGTAGTTCTAATAAACCATTAGCCCCTTCATCTCATGAGAGTGGAGCTGAATAGCCTGCACTGACTTCTCAAGATGTTGGTACTCAACAACAAACACCTATATCTCATGAGATTATTCAGTCACAGCCAAGACGACGCATTGTTCGTGGCATAACACCATTGACTGTAAATAGTGATACATAAGTAATACATTCTAGTTGCTTAAAATTAAGTAATGTATACATAAATCATGAGATTATTCAATACATGAAAGTGCTTTTTATTCATTTTGTAGGTTTCACCCACATGATGTTGTTTGGGATGTCACAGAAGCATTTAAAAAGAACTTTCATGGCTCATGGCCTTGTTGGTGCAAGGTTCCAGCTCATATTTGGGACCAATGATTAAATCATTTTTAAGTTTAAATACTTAATTGTAATATATGACTAGCTAGTCTTTTTTACTAGAAGCTTATATTTTAATTTCATACATAAATTAAACTGACATGTTTTTTGTGCTTGTTATAGAGGAATTATTCCATTAAAGATGACCATAAAGATATGATTCGGGATACATTTGAGCGTGTGGGGAGTGGAAGGTTGAGTGACACTTTAGGAAAGGCCAAAAAAGCATTTTCAAAAATGAAGAAAATACCAAAGTGGATTAGTCAAAATCATTAGGATGATTTAATGAAGCATTGGAATACAGACAATTTCAAGAAAATATCATCCATCAACTTAAAGAATAGAAAGTCGAGCAATAATGGAGAAGGTCCATCCTTACATACTGGAGGATCAGTTTCATTTGATGAATATAGAAGAAGATATGTAGGTGTTTATAAGTTTTAAACATACTTGGCATAATTTAGTTTTTCTTAAATTAACATTTATTATTTGTTTCATGATTGTAGAAAGAAACAACTAATCAAGTACTTAGGGAAGATGAATGATACTTGAAGACTCATAGGACAAAAGATGATAAGCAGATTTGTGGGATGTCAGAAATAGTGTGGGTAAGTTTTTATCCCCTTATTTCTTAGTTTTCTCACTCTAGCTTTTGTTCCTTGTCTCAATAGATAGGTTTGTTATTCTTTTACATACCTTTTTACAATTATGTCTTGTTCTTTTTTTTTTTTTTAATCTACTTTGGTAAAACCTTGAACTATTGTGTTTAGTGATTTTCAAGCAATCACCAGCTGAATTTAATAATATACTATTCTGTTTAGCTTCTTTCCACAAGCACTAACATATCCTTTGATATGCTATGATAATTCCTTGTATTTGATATACTGCATATGATCTTTGTTGAATTTTTAAATTTTAGCTATGCATTTTGTGATTTTCTAGTAACTCCTTGCATATGATATGCTGCATCTAATAATTCCTTGCATTTTCAGATAAACAAGACCTATGTATTGGATATTAAGCATTTATATGCTGCATATGATCTTTATTGAACTTTTTAATTTTAATTGGGCAATTTCCATGGAAAAATGCTACCAATATTTCATTAGTTGACTCTTATTGACACATTACACTTAAATCCATTGCTATGTAATTGGAAATACTGAGTTGCACTCAACATTTTCATTAGTTAACTCTTGTGTTATTAATGCAAAATCTCTATCCCTTTGCCCTCATAGAAACATAAATAAGATCTATTGTTGATAAATATTGTGATGTCTGATAATAAATATATTTTTTTCCTTTCAGAATACATTCACAAGAAATATTAATCAGAAGGTAGGTGAGACATCAACTATAAGAAATGAAGATGGTTTTGAAGTACAGGAAAGAGATGTGGGATTAAATAGGGCAACAGAGGAAAATAAGGTACAAGAATGCAATGATGACAACAATATCTTGACTTTGCTACAAAATATTCCAAAGGAGCAAGTGTTGAATACTTGGATTGACACAATTGGTGGAGGAAAGAAAGGAAGAGTGTATGGCCTTAGCTTAAAAACTTCAGTTCTAGGAAAATTAACCCATGTTAGTTCTGTCCACTCTAATGCTCCAACTTCTCCAACTGTCCCTCCCCAACAAGTTATTGAAACACATGATTTTGAGCAAGCAGTTAATCATGTGGTGGATCAACGGGTGGATAATTGGGTAGATTAGCGGATGGAGCTTCTGCAGGCACGTTTTCTTGAGGAAGGAAAAGTAGTAGTCCATGCTGTCATGAGCCACATGTTTGGTCTCTTTCCATAGCCACTAAGAAATGACTCTAGTTCTTGCAAACAACCACCCCCACATATTTAGAGTTTATGCTATGACTTTTGAAGTGTAAAACATGTTTTGGCTCTATGTTATCATTTGCTTTTATCTTCAGAATAAAGTATTACTTTTTGCAATGATTGTGTATGAGTATTTTATTGAGATTTGAATGGTTGATTTTATATATATATATATATATATATATATATATATATATATAGAGAGAGAGAGAGAGAGAGAGAGAGAGAGAGAGAGAGAGAGAGAGAGAGAGTGTATGCTATGGCTTTTGAAGTGTAAAACATGTTTTGGCTCTATGTTATCATTTGCTTTCATCTTTGGAATACAGTATTACTTTTTGCAATGATTGTGTACGAGTATTTTATTAAGATTTGAATGGTTGATTATATATATATATATATATATATATATATATATATATATATATATATATACTTTTTGCAATGATTGTGTATGAGTATTTTATTAAGATTTGAATGGTTGATTATATATATATATATATATATATATATATATATATATATGAGTTCTTTATTGGAATTTGAACGGTTTCAATTATTGTATTTCCAATTATACAGAAATTCAAATGACTAGTTGATTATATATATATATATATATATATATATATATATATATATATATATATATATATATATGAGTTCTTTATTGGAATTTGAACGGTTTCAATTATTGTATTTCCAATTATACAGAAATTCAAATGACTAGTTTCCTATATGCTGATTGTGCTTAGCCAAATTTACCTAGGGCTATCCTTAGCTAAAATTAGCTAGGGATGTTCTAGCTAATTTAAAAAAAATAAAAAAACTAAATTCTCTTTGCAAATTTAGCTAGGAGTTTAGCAAGGGATGTCGGATTTTACCTAGGGACGTTCTTAGTAAATCTTAAAAAGCCCTGAATTCTTTATAGATTTAGCTACAAGTTTAGCTACAATGAAATCCCTAGCTAAAATTAGTTAGGAGAATTACCTAGCTAATTTCAAAAAGAACTCAATTGCTTTGGCAAGGTAGCTAGGATTATTGCTACAGAAATCCCTAGCTAAAATTAGCTAAGGAATACATTCGTAGCTAAATTCGTAACCAAATGTAGCTAGGGATGGCACTCTTCTGTAGCTAGAATTTAGCGTCCAATAATGCAGCTACGGACTTTAGCTAGGGATAATTCCTAGGTTAATTGTTTTTAGCTAGGGATTTTTGCAAATTAGCTAGGGATTTGTCCCTAGCTAAATGACAATTTTCTTGTAGTGTAGCTCAATAAGCTGTGCTCTGACAGCATGTGCCTAAGCATCTTCTCTCTTTAAAATGGCATGTAGTTTTTGTCAAACCCAAAATGAAGCATTGTTTTGACTCATTTTGACCGCTTTTGAAAGATTTTAAATTCAAAGTGGATTTTTTCACTGGAAAAATTCCCAAAACTCCAAAAAAATATTTTAAAAATAATTATGAAAAATTAATTTTTGGGTCTTTTTTTATTTTTAAAAATAATTTAAAAAATTCATAAGTAATTATATATTTATTACAAAATTATGAAATTCATCAAAATAATTTTTCTTTTTTTTTATTATTTTCAAGTTTTTTATTGTCTAAAATTATTAATTTATGTAAATAAATAATTTTCCCTTTTATATATCTATTGTTTAAAATTTTTATTTTGCATAATAATTTTTTCATATATATATGGTTTTATATTATTGATTTTGTATAAATAAATATTCATTATTGATATGATTTTTTTGAAATGTGTTACACAAAAACATGCACATATTATGTTGAAGTCCAAAAGAATTTTCATTATCTGTTAGTGGAATAAAGTGAGAATTATGATTAATAACTTGATTAATCTGGAAATGGCCTGTGTATCAAGGGGTATGACTTGAAATGCTTAGTGAGGCACATTATTAGGGTAAATAGGTTGATTTAAGCCATCATCTAGGAAAAGGGTCTATTAACTAAAATGGGTAGGTACTAAGCTCTTTGGTCAACTTTACATTCACCTAACCAAAAGGATATTCTTGATATGTTGTGGCAAAAGATGGATCACAATCTTTCTAGATCCTATAGGCTTCTGGTTCATGATTTTGTCAATGAGTGTGCTAGCTGGGTAGCTAAGGTGATGATGTATCGTTCTATTGGGTTGTCTATGTGATGTAGTGATAGACAAAGCTGGTGAGACTTATGCTGCCTAAAGTGAACCATAAGCTGAAGAGAAAGTTTTATCTAGATCTTGTTGGATCTTTTTCTTGTTCCTAGAATAGTTAGAGAGACCTAGTTTTCTTTCAATTTCTTTTATGTTTAAGTACATCATGTTTATTTTCTTTCTATGTTAAACAATGATTATGCGTTCGCTGTCACACCTTACTCCTCTATAAGATATGACATAATCCCACAGTATACCTAATAAATTATCAAACTTCACCTACCGATAATCTATTAAATATACTACAAGGGATTTTACCGATTCAAATTCATTTTTAGGTTTAGTATAGTGGTAAAAGAATTATTTAAGTGTCTTCAATTCAAGTGTATGTCATAAAATTTATTTTAAAGAAATAAGCATTTTTAAAATTTTTACAGAAAATTTGCGTGGTGGTTGCTTAAAATTCAATAAACCAATTCTTACACCTATTAAAAAAAACCAGTGATAGTTTGTGCAATTCAATTTCTATCATAAAAAAAAAAAAGACATTTCATTATTTACATAATCCAAAAAGGAATTTAAATATTTACATTCATTAAAAATAAGAAAGATTAATATTACAAAGATTTACATTCGATTTAAGATACAAAATAATATTACAATAATTTACATGATTAAAGTCACAAAAATATTATTACAATATTTGTGTACAACCTGTTTCATATAACTGCTCAACTAACTATTTCATACATATAACTATAAATACATCAAAATGGAAATTACAAAGGGTATACTAAATATATACCTGAAAATAAATCCAACTCAGCTTTAAGTTAGAGCTTCAAGTAGGTTCACTCAACTGCTCTATCTTTTCTGTCACCTGTGATAGCATACAAAAGTTATCATCGAGTGGTGAACTCAGTGGTGCACAACTAATAATTTAAAACTCAAGGTAGAACATAATTCATCAAATCATAATAAAAGATTTGCAATATTTAATTTTCTTTTTTTTTTTCATAAGCAATGAACCAATATCACAATTTTGCAATCATTGACAAAACATTTGTGACACCCCTTACCTGTCTATAGTGTAGCCGAGCAAGATATGCCACACAGTGTGCCAGAGCACCAAATCATATTTCAATTCAATTTACCCTTTTTTACTTATTTATTTAAAATTTTTTATTAATCTAAATCTTTTCACAAATTTTATAGAAAATCCGGTAGAGTGCCAGCTGTAAATTAGAAAAACAGTTCTTCTGAATCTGTTAAAAACACTTCTAATAAAATCATCACATCATTCTCAGTCAACCACCAATATATTCTCAGCAATTTCTCAATTGACTTCAGTATCTCAAAATTTAATTCAATTCATATTACAGTCAACTCAATGAGAAATGCTCACATTATTTATTACTGAACATAATTCATAGATAATTACATCAAAAGCCAAATTACATGAATTTATGATATACATTACAGAAGTTTACAAAATACAAAATATCAAAATATCAAAAGTGGCCTAATGTCCTACCAAATGCACTGCAATTTGAGGTGACTCTAAACTCCATGTGCAGATTTGAAGGCTCACCCTGTATGAGGTGTGCTGGACTCCCTAGCTATGTCTCTAGTACCTGCGCGTGGCAAAAGCGATGCGCTAAGCAATTCTGCTTAGTGGTGACAATATAAAATAAAATAACTAAAATAAAGTAAATATACAGAATGTGTGTGTACTTTTTTTTTGTATACTTAATTCCTGATGTCTATTTCAGTATTATTCGATTAAAGTTTGGTAAAATTTATTATCATTGCCCGAGTAACCCATACTAGTCGACTGAACTGGATAAAAGGGTAAACTAGCACTGGGTACTAAGTACTTCGGACCATCACACCATCGGTCACATTGTGTCTCCTGGTGTGCAACGGAACAGCTAATAAGCTGTAATAATTATCAGGGATGAAACCCAAGTATAATATCTCAATCAACATAGCCAAAGGCTATTTTATCATAAAATGGCACGTGAGGCCATAAAACTCAGAATGGCATGAAGCCATATGCAGTACTGCTAACAGAACCCTATTGGCATGCCAACCTATCCAAACCAATCTTACTAGGTATACTAGGGCATATTACACTTTTAAGTTTCACAATTCTTGAAATTCAACTTTTGGTGTTGCTATTCAATTCATTAGTTAACAAAATGTTGACTTTTACATGGACAATAGGTACATTGATTTTAATACTCCCAACATATCACATTTTACATTTTAAAATTGTTGGTATTTGTCACACCCTACTCTCTGTAAGGCATAACATGATCCCGTAGTATACCTAATGAATTACCAACTTCGTCTACTGATAACCCATTAAATACACTACAAGGGATTTTAAAACTTTTCTTACTTCTTTTACAGTGGTGAGCACTATTTACAGGTGTTAAAAACCTTTTTGAACTGAAGTGATAGAACTAACACATTTAAATTATTTGGAATTTCTATAAAAATTTTGGCAGAGTGCCATCTGTATTTTGGATAAACAATTCTTCAGAAAACCTGTAAAAAGCACTTCAATATATTTCCAAATCTCAACTCCAACATATTTCTCAACACAACATATTTCTTAACTCAAATCCACAGTGATTTTTCAAAGACTGAGATACAAGAAATATAATACAATTTTTACAAGTCAAAATAACTCATAATTTACTTTACAACTTCTATATACAATTTTAATTTACAACTGCTCAAAACCAAAAACAATATATACATACAGTGTATATACATTATAGTACAAAATGCAAAATGTGATATACTCATTATACCCGATAATCTCTCGCTGGATGTACTAGCAGCCTAGTCTGCTGCCCTGTCCGTCTGTCTATCTGTGACAGCAATGAAAAGCTATCACTGAGACAATGTCTCAGTGGTGCACAACATTAACCAAATACAACTTTAAATCATAGTTTATAAATCATATAAATGATAGATACGTAAAACCATAGTTAAATTCAAGACAATGAATGTCATAAAGAATTTAACACAATATCACAATAAATCTCAGTAATCAAAACGTAGTTAAATTCAAAAGACAGTGAATGTCAATAAGAATTTAAACTCCATTTCACAAATTATCAAAGCTCATAATAACACAATTTAGTCAAATAATTTACGAACACAGTGTTGCCAATTCATACACAACTTAAGCCATGACACAAAATTTTCGATCAATGCCGCGTTGTACACCACGACAAAGCAATCACAACCCCACTAATCCAAATCAATGAGGAAGGGAGCTAGCTATATAATGAGTACTCATCCGATCACCTCAACTGGTAAACCAGAGAGGGAGAAAAATAAACGATCACGACTCCATAAATGGAGAAGGAATGATATGATATTGTCATGCTAAGTATGAACACAAAATCAATTCCAAACATTTTATTCAAATGATTTATGAGAATCCAATAAATTTCTAAAGTCATAAATTCATTCACATAACGGCAACACAATTCATAATTAACTTCAAATTTTCACAATTGAAAACAATAATATACAAATAGTCATAATTTATTTCAATTGAAAAATTCAAAAGAAATAACTGTTGTGCACAAACCTCTGATAAATGTCTCCTGGTCTTGACTCAGTATTTCCTTCCCTTTTCCTGAGTCTTTGCTAACTGAGAAACACAATTTGAAGTGTTTCAGTACTCATTTAAACTGTCTCTAACGATAATGCTTGATAAGTAATTCACTGAATTCTAATATTTGCTTAGTCAACCTAATATGTCGACCCTCGATGCATTCTAGGTAAATTAGGTTTTAATGTTATTAATATATCACATTCGATAGTATTTTAGGGTTGGTACATGTTACCAAGTTTATTTCCGTGTATACTGCATTTTCTTGCAATTTGCTGGATTCTGGGATACTAGTTTGACCTAGCCGGACGACCTAGTTCCCTCAGTTTTCAGGTTTTGGTCAAAACTACAAACTTGTAGAATTATGTCTTATGGAACGCGGGAAAAAATTTCAGGTCATTCTGAGTTATGTAAACCAAGTTATGGTCATTTTACTATTGCTAGTCAAATTGCACCAAAATTGATCACTTTAGGTCACTTTGGGTCATTTTAGGTTCGGTCAGTTTTTGGACCCGAATTTGTGCAAGCTGTTTGACTTGCTTATGGTCATTTCTGGGCTTTAGTGTCTTCATAAGACTTGTAGATATGGGTCTTAACTATTCATGGTCAAAATTTCATGTCAATTGGACCTGTTTTGAGTGAGTTATGGCCTAAACACTAACTGCTGCCCAAATAGTCAATTTTCAGGCCTCAATTGCACTTAATCCGGATTTGGTCATTTTTCAAGCTACCTTGCAAGCAGAATTTTGGCAAGCTTTCTTCATGAAAGTTGGCACATTTTGTGCCTAATTTCACCTCCAATTGGTCTCATACCAATTGAAGCCACACACTTAAAGTTATAGGCCTAAAACACAAACTGCCTTATTGCATTTTTTGCATACACATCAAGGATCACTTTTAACACTTACCAAACTCAACATTCAAACCAATTCTGGTTGTACCACAACCTAAACATAATTTACAACATATTACAGGTCATTTTGGCAGCTTACAATTACATTCAATGTGCACCAACAAGTGCAGAATTTGTCCAACTCAATTTACAATAATTCAATCACCAATTCATGCTCATTTACATGTCCAACTTCACACCATCATACATGCACTCAAACTGCCATAACCCCTATCACAAATTAACATCATTATTCCATAAACCAAGCATGAATTCCAGCATTCTTCAAGAGCTAACAAACTGCCACAATGGTACATTTACATTCCATTAATTTCCAAGCTTTAAATTTCATTTCACATTTATATATACTAAGTATACATCACCCAAACAATTTCCTACACAATATACATTTAATCAATCATTTAATTCACCATTTACAAGCACAAATAAACTGCCTTCAAGGTGTTTCCATGGCTGTCAAAAGTACACATTCCCATTCAACATCAAACCTAAAAAATTTCTCCATAAATCAAACACCCATAACATCCTTACAAATTTTAACAAAGCAATATTCAAAAACTCAAACTTACCTGTGGATAAGGCTTATTAAATCTTCACTAAACTCCCTTGATTTTGGTATCTACTTCTTCCTTGTGAGGTGGGGATCAAAATTAATGAAGAAGCTTTGGTGTTTGGAGGTGAAATGGAGGAGATGATGAAGCTTGAATTACATGCGGCAATGGAGGTTTTGGGAGCTCTTCATCTACGGAAATGGTGATTTCTAAAGTTGAAGATGAAGTGTGAGTGGAGGTAATCTGCCCACTTAATGCATATTATAATCCTTAGTGGTCCACTTACACAAAATCAATTATATTATATGTTTAAATGTGTTAATTACCTAATTTGAACCCCATTTTTGCTATTTATATTAGGTACCCCTAAATTTATTTTTCATTATATTTTCCAAGTGTAATATTATTTATTTTTAATGGACATTTAGGTCAAAAGACAACTAGGGGTGTCAAATGACCACAATGCCCCTGTTCGGGTTATATTCCCGATTTTTCGGTAACACTGGGTTTTGTCCGTTTTTCGATTTCCCACTTTTCTTTGTACTAATTATTTAATTTTTATTTAATATTTCTAATGATATTTATACTTCAATAGGGGTCTATTTAATTCCTAAAAATATTTTTCAGGTTTCCCCGCGATCCAGGGCTAGTCAACGGTCCACGTGTGACTTCCCGTTGCTGTCACCCATCGCTTGGGTTCTCGGCTCGTTTAACTTGGTTACATTTCTTTGCTATTATTTTTCCTTTGTTTTTCTTGTATTTTCTCTACTTGTATTTCATCATTTTATGTCTCCTCACTCATATCGAAGTGTAGTTCTAGGCATCCTAGCTGTCCGGACAACACTGGTCACAGGAATAGTAGAACGCACTACCGAACTTAGGGGTGTTACAATTCTCCCCCCCTTAAAATAAATTTTGTCTCGAAATTTTACCTGGCATTAGTCTCTGAACAGCTGTGGGTGCTGTCTCCTCATATCCTCTTCACGTTCCCAAGTAGCTTCTTGACCTGAATGATGGTTCCACAACACTTTAACCAGGTGTATCTGTTTATTCCTCAGCTGCTTCACCTCATAAGCCAGAATTTTTATGGGTTCTTCCTCATATGAGAGATCTGGATTTACCTCAATCTCTTCAACTGATAGTAGTACATGAGATGGGTCAGATTTGTACCTCCTTAACATAGACACATGGAAGACATTGTGTATCCTTGCTAACTCTGGAGGTAATGCCAACCGATATGCCAAAGGACCCACTCTTTCCAGAACCTCATATGGTCCGATGAAACGAGGACTCAGTTTCCCCTTTCTGCCAAATCTCACAATCCTCTTCCAAGGAGAAACTTTGAGGAATACTTTATCACCCACTGCATACTCAATATCTCTTCTCTTCAGATCAACATAGGACTTCTGACGCCTTGAGTCTATCTCTGATCAATCTGATCTTTTCCTCTGTCTGCTGAACAATTTCTGGCCCAATCATCTTCCTTTCACCTACTTCATCCCAACATAAGGGAGTTCTGCTTCATATGGAGGCATCCCAATGCTTGATTGGTAGCTGTTGTTATAAGCAAACTCAATCAAAGGCAAGTGTGTATCCCAACTACCTTCAAACTCAATCACACAAGCCCGTAGTATATCCTCCAATATCTGAATAACCCTTTCAGATTGGCCATCTGTCTGTGGGTGGAATGCTGTGCTGAAGTTCAATCTAGTTCCTAGGGCTCTCTGAAGACTACCCCAGAATCTAGAAGTGAACCTGGGATCTCTGTCAGACACAATTGATACTGGCACTCCATGCAATTTGACAATCTCATATATGTACAATCTGGCCAATCTTTCCAGGCTATAGTCCATCCGAACTGGCAAAAAGTGAGCAGACTTGGTCAATCTGTCAACTATAACCCATACTGCATCATGACCACTCTGTGTCCTTGGAAGTCCTGTAACAAAATCCATAGTTATCCATTCCCATTTCCACTATGGTACTGACAAAGGATGTAACAAACCAGCTGGAACTTGATGTTTTGCCTTTACTTGCTGGCAAGTTAGGCATTTGGAAACAAATTCAGCTATATCTCTCTTCATACCCATCCACCAGTAATGCTCTTTAAGCCCTCTATACATTTTAGTTCCACCAGGGTGCATAGCAAAAGGATACTTATGTGCTTCCTTCATAATGATTTGTCTCAATTCCACATCACTAGGAATGCACATTCTGCCCTAATGTAGCAATAAACCATTATCTCTCACAGAAAATTCAGGTTTCTTGCCCTGCTG